>NW_020955201.1:1163001-1183295 GCF_003031625.1 Empidonax traillii
TATTCAACAACTGATATTGAAAGAGTACAAAAGCCCTGTTTTCAAACAAGTTGTGTGTGTCTCTGGAGGGGCGCTGGCCCCCCAGGCCACCCAGCGCTGTTTGCTTTATTATCGCTTGCTTAATAAATTTATCAATTTTTTAATTGGAACTAAGTTGTCTAAATTCTTAAACTAACTTATAACACAAGGGGGCCGTCGGTGGCAGCCGACCGTCGGGCCCGCGCCCGTCCCCGCTCGGACTTATGTGGTCACGTAGGAGGCCGCTGTGGGTGGCCTTTAAGAGGGATGTGCAGCCTCCAGCCCCGAACCCATCTCCGGAGCCACCACCAGAGCCCCAGACGGAGCGCTCCCAGGTACCAGGCCCACTGCCTCCTTGGGGTCGTCCACCCCTTCCCCAGCCCAGGGCTAGGCTGCCCCTGTGGCCTTAGTCGGTGCCTTGTAATGGGGGTCGTGAGCAGGGTTTCTGAGTGCAGCTTGGTCCATACTGGGCGGCAGAGGGAGGTGCTGTCTGCACTGATACTGAATTTCCTTGTAGCCGAAGCTGCAGTTTCCAACCCTCATGGAAGAATCTAGATGTGCTCCAACAGCAGAGATGTTGTGTCAGGCTTTTTCTCATGTCATCCTTGAGCCTGGAGACCTAGATGTGGAAGATGGTAATGATGCAAACCTGTGCAGCAGCCATGTGAAGGACATCTACAAGTATCCGAGACACCTGGAGGTTAGTAGGCATCTACTGACACTTGCAATGAGCCTATCCTTGTAGACGTGGCTTGGAGCAGGTATTCACTTTCACCTGTAGTTCCTCCAGAGGTATTAATAAGCACTCCTTCAACTTAAAATACAAGATTAAACTGAGCTGATAACATGAACAGATGTTGGTCGTTAGACCAATCAACTAGTAGTACTAGTACTATCCTTCTAGCCAATGTCTAATAAAAAAAGGAAGCCTTTGTGCCCAGTGGCCTACACCTATGGGCTCTCTGTACCGAAATCCTTGATAAGGATAAAGACAGGAGAAGAGGAAAAGGCCTCAAGCTATGCCAGGGGAGGTTCAGGCTGGACATGAGGAAGAATTTCTTTACTGAATGGATGGTCAGGCATTGGAACTGGCTGTCCAGGGTGGTGATAGAGTCACTGTCCCTGAAAATGTTCAAGAAACAATTGGACATGGCACGTAGTGCTGTGATTTAGTTGACAAGGTGGTGTTCAGTCATAGGTTGGACTTGATCTTGGAGGTCTTTTTCAGCCTTAAATGATTCTACGATTCCAAGATTTATGCCTTGCAGTACCACTGAGGCTAGATGCTTCAGCTAAATTACTATATCTATTAACTCTATTCCTAACAGGAAAACAAACCTGTCAAATGCAAATACCTGGCTGTAAAGGAAACCGATGGGAACGTGCATGCTGTAGTAATAGACTGGCTTGCTAAAGTACACGAGAAATTCGAACTCCAAGAGGAGACCTTGTTCATGACTGTTGCAATCACTGATCACTTCTTTCAGGGGAGTGTCTCTTACCCAGTGCCAGGCAATGCTTTTCTCTCAAGCTAAAGCATAACAAGTGTTGATCAGTAACACTATACATGGTTGGACATGTGACCCTTAGCAAAATACAGCTGGCCAACAAAGGACATTTGGTCCTCAGTTGTATACACCACATAAACTTCAGCTATGAGCTGTCTCAAAATGGCTTACTCCTCCCCCTGTGATTTGATCTCAAAGCCTTCTAATCCCCCTGCAGATCCCAAAAGAGGAAACAGAGAAAGTATAGTTATTCTATATGGGCCAATATGAATCCGCCATAGAATACACCTTACACTGACTACCTTGAAAACCTGTGTTCCGAGCCAAATCTATCAAATAAATCACTACTGCTTCTTGCTACAGGACAATCCTGTTCCTGAGACAAAGTTGCAACTGGTTAGTATCACAGCTTTGTTCTTTGCCAGCAAATGCGAAGAGATAAAGTCCCCACATATTGCAGATTTCAGCTTTGTAACCAATTACTCTTACTTGAAGTTCCAGATCTTCCAGATGGAGATGACGATCCTGAAAGCCCTGTACTTTTTTCTGGGTTTCCCTCTCTGTCTGCACTTCCTGAGAGCTTCAAAGATTGCAGAGATAGTGTTGAGAATAGGTGTTACTGTAACCTGCATCTGAAAAAGCAACTTTTGTGTCAACTTCTTAAAATGTTTCGAATCTTTTGAGTACTGCAAGAGTTTAGCAAATAAGCCTGATTGAAATAGTTTTATTTGTCTCTTCTGTGACACGAGCCTCACACATCCAAACTCGATGTTAAAATGCTTGTCTAATACAGTGGGTAACTGCTAGACTGCCATTGAAAGGGGTGGTCCTAGACTAGGAGCAGCCTAATATAACTCAGAACTGCTCTGTGATTAAGCCACTTGAACGTCAGGCCTGTAGTTCTGAAAGTGTCTCTAAGGATTTTTTTCTTCTTTCTTGACCAAACCAAGGCTTGACAGAGTACTCCTTGCCTTGGATATAGCCAACACTTAACTCTGACTTACTGCAGGTGGACTCCAAGCAATATGTTCTTGCCAAGTACCTGATGGAGTTGTGCATTGGGGACTATGATATGGATCACCTCCCTCCATCTGGGATTGCAGCAGCTGTTTTCTGTTTGCCTCTGAAGCTCCTTAATGGATGTGAGTTGGTAAGCTGTACTTGTCAGACCACCTCCTAGTTTGAGACTCAGTGTGCATCAGCTTAAAAGGCCACTCAGGGCCTTTTCCTTTCCTCATGGTATTTCACCGTGTTCCTGTCTCCCTATCATCCACTACAAGGGGACAGCAGCAGGGCAGTACCTGTTAACCTCCCACTGTGAGACAAGAGAACACAGTTGCCCAAGCCGGACTGAAGATCAAGAACATGGTGTACCTGGATTATTCTAATAAGTTTGTCTAATGGCTTCCCTGCCTTTCAGTTACCATCTCTGCAACATTACATGTTTTACACTGAGAGTGACCTTCTACCAATTGTGCAGTATATGGCAAAGAATGTAGTCCTTGTGAATCAGGATGCTGCCACCAGAAGGTAAGAATCTTATAGTGCGGGGTGGGGGATATGTGGGGTTAAGTGCCAGTGGTGCGCTAGGACTGCCTTTGCTGAGCCACTGTTGTCAGACTTGGATAAGACCTGCTCACTTCAGCTGAAAATCTTTATCTCACTCAAATGGTGTGAGTCAGCTGTGATCCAGGCTTGTATGCTAGAATGGGCTTGGTTTGACCACCAAGTCTTGAGTGAGCTGGACTAGCACTATTTCGTGAACAGGGGAAAATATAACCTTATTTCCCTGTAGGCAATCATGAAGAAATATACTACCAGCACCAACATCAAGATAAGTGCTGTTGAACAGTTGCACTCTTCTATTACACAGGATCTATCTGAGCCTCCGATCAAAAAGTTGTAACTCCCATGTGAACTCAATCACAATGCTCTTTGCTGTATATATATACAGTACCTTATCCGTGTTAAACTTATTGAAGATGTGCTACTATTTGTGGGGTTTTATTTGGGGGGAATGGGGGGGGGGGGGGGGGGGGGGGGGGGGGGGGGGAGGGAGGGAGTAGGGCAGTACAGTTAGCTTCCTTTTACAATTGGGGCACCTCCCTGGAGGCTGGGACCAGTGCTTTGAGAGCTTGGGTGAGCTCTTGGGCCAGCCCAGGTGGTGTGGCTGGTCCTCCCTGGAGGTGTATAGATGGGAACACTGATACAGGCTCTGCTAACATATATAGGTAACATACATATAACTCTTGCAGTATGTCTGCCAGATTGGACTTAGACAGCAGCAAAGAGTTGTGTAAGGTGGATGATCTGTTCAGCCTGGTGGCAGAGCTGAGAAAGGAAGGAGAAAGGCTTGGAAGTATTGGGGACTCCGAGGAGGAGGTCAGCTGGTGAACCTGTACACTGCTATCCCTTAGACAAACACACCTGCTGTCCAGGGTGTCAGACCTTGGTGTTTAACAGGCTGCCCAGAGATGTGGTAGAGTCACCATCTCTGGCTCTGTTCAAAAGAAAGTGTGAATATGGTCATGGTTTAATGGTGAACACGATAGCTGTGCTGGGTTGACAGCTGCACTTGATCTTAAAGGTCTCTGTTTAGAACCACAGACTTTAGGGTTAAGAGTGCAGGTCTTTTCACTCAGTATGCATTTACGGTAGTATACTTGTGATAGTGGTTTACACCTGTTGACTCTACTTCTAGGAGAACAGCAGGTCAGGCAGAAGGATTACGGCGCTTTGCCTGCTGCTCTCAGCGATATTTTTTATTTTCTTTTGCCTTCACGGCGCACACCACCCACACGTTCCCGCGCTGCCCTCAGGCCGAGCCCCGCCCCGCTGCTCGGCGCAGGCGCGGGGCGCGCGGGTCGCCGGGAGACGCGCGGTTTGGATGAGGGCGATGGCGGCGCTGCTCAGGAAATTGGAGCAGGAGCAGGAGCTGGGGCAGGAGCAGGAGCTGGGGCAGGAGCAGGAGCTGGGGCAGGAGCAGGAGTTGGGGCAGGAGCAGGAGTTGGGGCAGGAGCAGGAGCAGGAGCAGGAGCAGGAGCAGGAGCAGGAGCAGGGCAGGGCTCCGACGCGGCCCCAGGGCGGCCACGACTTGGGTGTCCTCGGGTTGCTCTGGTCAGTGCCGGCGGGACGGGACAGGGTGCAACCTGGCGGGTGGGCTGGCGGGATGCGTAGCCTCTGACCGTTGTCGCTTTTCCTCCTCTGCAGTCTGCGGGACGAGATGAAGCAGCGCCTCACGGAGTACAGCGTGGCCGTTCGTGGAGGTAAGCGGGATCTTATACTATCAAATAATGCCATGTGGCTAATATATATAATTTTTTAATTATCCGTCAGAAGTGCTCGTTACAATTATGAAATGTTTTTCTTGGCTACGCGTTTTACCGCGTTTTCTAGGCGGCTCTTGAGACGTGTTGGAATGCTTGCAAAGATGCCGTGTGGTTGTCGCCTCCTTTTCTGAGTGTTTACTTTAGACTCCTCTGGCATGTCGTGAGGATTTTCAGGAATCTGGACACCGGGAGTGAAGTCTTGCCAAAAGTCTGCCAAAGTGTGTAGCAGCAATACTGATTTAAGGTGTTTCAACCGTCTGAGGACTTCCGGGATAGCCTGTCGATTGTCTGCCTGGGCAAGGAGGGACTGAGATGGGGTATCATAGAATTACTTGGGTTGAAAGGGGCCTTAAGGACCATCTGGTTCCACAGCCCCTGCCACGGACAGGGACACATTCCAGCAGACCATATTGCTCAGAGCCCCATCCAGCCTGGCCTTGAACAGTTCCAGGGATGGGGTAGCTACAGCTTCTCCGGGCAAGCTGTGCCAATACTTCACCACATTCAAAGTAAGGAAATTCTTCCCTGTATTTAATATAAACTTGCCCTCTTTCAGTTTAAAGCCATTCCACCTTGTCCTGTCACTACATGGTAAAAAGTTCATCTCCAGCTCTCTTGTAGGCTCCCTTTAGATACTGGAAGGACTTGGTAAGGTCATCTCAGAGTCTCTCTTCTCCAGGCTGAACAACTCCTTACCCCTCTAATCAATTTCATTTCCCTTCTCTGGTCTTGCTCCAATAGATCCATGACCTTCTTACGTTGAGAACACCAGCACTGGATACAGTATTCCGTGTGGAGTCTCACAAGGGCAGAGTCAAAGGGCAGAATCACTTTCCTTGCTCTCCTGGCCATGCTTCTGATGCAGCCGAGGATGTGGCAGGGTACATCACTTCCTCTGAACCATCCAGCTGCATGTGCCACGAGTCAGCTCTAGCACATCTAAAAAGTACTAAATGAAAATATTTTAAAATCTAGTTATTTCTCTGATACAGCTGATTGATAATATAGTCTCAGTAACAGTAAAAGAGATTAAAAGGCTTGGAGATAGAAATGCTAGACAAAAAAATGCTGATCCTTTATAGATTGTATGTGAAAGTCTACACTGGGCTTTCTTTAGTGATGTTCTCTTTTGCAGGTCAAACAACTTTCCTTGATGACTGTGTTGAAGAAAAGAGTGTTCAAAGGTATGTCACTAGATAACTTTGATTTTTTAATGTATTTTAAAATAAAAAGAAGAACCTAAGCTTGGAGGTTCTCTTCTAGTTATGCTTCCTTGGTGAATCTTTGGATTAACAATCAGTACTTTGCATTAGTTTGGTAAAAATAATGAAATTTAAGAGAAAATGTGGGGAAGAAATGCTTTACTCAGTCTCCTAATGTAGTTCTCTGCGTGATGTGGCTTCTAAATTTGCAGTCCTTGATGTGATTGCTAGAATTCATAATATAGTCCTACATGCTAAATTACTCCTGGTCTTAATAATTTGTGGTTCACATGAAAAATTCTTACATTATAAATGTAGAAGAAAGTTAAAATGTGGCATTGCTTTTAAACTTCTTGTTATCTTCACACTGGGTTTGTCGGGTTTTTTTCCCTTCAGCGCAACAGAAGATTTGCAAATAAGTAAAGAGGAATCAGAAGTCTCTGTGGGGAACAAGACATTGGCCTTGCAAAGGTAGAATTTTCTTCCCCCTTTATTTGGGGTTTTCCTCCCTGTGTGTGCATACATAAATGCATATATACATAAGTCTTGTTAAAATGGAGGTGGGAAGATTTTAGTACTATCAAACCGTAGGAATGCACATGGAAATGCTGTAGAGAACCAAAAAAAAACCCTGCCAGATGAAATGTGTAAACATAAAAGTTCCCTCACAATTGCGAATATGTGACTGTATAAATCCATAAGCATATTTCTTGGCAGTATTTTATAAATGCTTATGAAAAGGTGGAAGTTGATAGTGTTAGACATCTCCTGTATTACATGGCTGTTCATTTGAATTCCTACCTTTGCACAGCCTCTTTTCTGCGCACTGTGGGATTAATCATGTCTGGGTATGTTTGGCAAGAGAGAAAGGAGTTATCACTCTCACAAATAATCATCAATACTCCTTCCATGTCCTGAGAGTTAAGTTCTGTTATTTAAGTGTGATATTTAAAATGTACTCAGTATTTTGTGTATATAATTCCAATATGAAAGTGGACATAAGTGGAACCTTGGAAATTACCTTTTTCTGTTACTTATTTAAATCTGCTTCCCTCAGTTTCCTGCTTCTCTCAATTTCTTATCAGTTCTCATAAGTCATATGTTATTCCTTACACTATGCAGGATCCAACTTATGTCTTCCCTGAGAAACACGGTGAATCAAGATGATGAAGACTCAGGGTAAGGTGTTCTTGGGAGTCAGATGGCTAGAAAGGAATGGACATATTGTGACACGTTTCTAGATAACTTCATTGTACCTCTTTTGAAAGCAAGCTTCCTTCTTCCGAGCTTGACTGAATATATACTGATATATTTTCTACCTTCTGGCTAGAATCAGCATATACCCACAGTGGATTTACATTTGGGCTCTGAATTAACCTACCTTTGATTATAGATTAACTAATGATAACTACTTGTAGCTAAGAGAGGGTTTTTTGCCTTTAGAGCCTGAGTTACCTGCATTTATAATAGTTGAGAACATATTGTGGGCTTGTAACTGGGCCTTGCCTCTACTTTGCTCTCTTTACTAATTATTCATGTAGGAACAAAGAGTCTTTGAAAAAGAACTGAAAAAATAAACATATTTAAAATTAGCTTTTAATTTCCTACCCAATATTAATGGGCACAAACATATGAAGTGTAATGTGAGAAATTTAATTCCTGTCAGAAATGTAGCTGAAGAGATTGCATCTCCATGATGTCTCTGCCACATGCCAGAATTCGGGACTTTTTAATTCATAGCAATTCCCAGGTGGCTAGGGTTCTTTGATGCCTTCCATGCTCTGTGATTTCAAAATTTAAAAAAGATTTAACCAAAACCTTAGGGAACCTGAGAGGAGAAATAAGGGGACTATTTGGCCCCTACAATGATACTTAGTATACTAACTGTAAAAAAGAAAGGGTGCAGACACCTAACATTATTTTGGTGTTAGGACAAATGGGGAATTGTTTATTTAAACCAAATAATCTCAATTAAACATTTATGATGTTGACTTATATTTGTGGTCTTAAAGTATGCAACTGTGTTTCCTTTCTTAGTGGGATCCTGGAAACAGTGAATCACATAGTGTTTCTCAGCCAATCAATAATTCACTATCAGCAGGTAAGTGGCAACTGTAACTTCTGTTGCAGTTGTGCAGGTGAACCAACCTCAGCGTGGGCAGGAGTGCACTTTGAAAACAACAGAACTGCACAAATCATGTAAAGCTAAGTTGAAAAGGTTCTTACCACTGTCAAAATTACTGAAATGGTTACTTGAAGAGAGTATGTAAGAAAATCTGCTCCTAGAGCTGCCCCTAAATGCTTTTGTGAACTGAATTAGTGTCTTTCAATATTTTTTGGAGACAAAGTCTAGGAAATACTTTTTTCTCTCCTTTCAGCAAGCACATGAGAAGAAAGAGAAGTTGTTTGACATTAAAAGGAAGAGACTCTGTAAGTTTGTTAGTTGTATTGACTTTGTTTTGTATTTGAACATACGATTCATATTTTGAAGTTGTTCTTATAGCAACATTAATTTACATGTGAAGTAACAAAACTCTCAACGCGATTATAAAATTTCTTAAAAGAGTAGGAAGTACTATACAAATGAACTGATATGTTGCCTGCTTGAGCATGAGACTGATGTGTTGTAATGAGAGAGGCAAGAAAATAATCAAAACCAATGTGGAGGCATTTTATTATTTAGTTTAAGCTTCTTTTTTCGTCAGACCGCACATTTCTGAGGTGTTTGCAGAATAGGGACGGGATTTACTTATAAAAACTCTCATCGTAGTACATATATATAGTCTTGTAAAAATGGGTCAAATTTAGATGTAAAATCAGTATTCAGAACTTTGTGGTCTTTGAATGCTATTGTCATGACCAGATTTGCCACCCATTTGTAACAGCTATTGTTTGGTTCACACATAAAGAGTTGTGCATATCTTGACAGTAAGGAACAAACACAATGAAATAACTGTTTTCTAATGAAAAATGAACATCCTTGATATCCTTGCAAATAAGAGATGGAATGCTTTGCCAGCATTCTTTCAGTGTATGAACTGTCCCTTAACAGTTTTAATCAGTCTAGTTTTTAACCAGGTTTCCTATTATAGTAATATTTACTGGTCCTGTCCAAATGTTCCTTGTACAACTTTGGAATTTGATTTCAACCAAATCTAGAAAAGTAGAAATTATCTTTAAAATTTATAAAAAGACCTAAAAAGTCTTGGCAATTGAAAACAGGGTATAAGATGTGTTGCAATTACAGCCCCTATCTGAGAGAAATGCAGACAGCATACAAGGTACTTTCTGTTCTGCTGACAACCAGGGAATGAGTTGATGTAGTTTAATACCAGATAGTCACAGAATGTGTTGCCTCTTATGTAAAAGAAATGTCTTGAGGTATATTGGAAGGAAAGGGTGGAGTGGAAAGTTAGGGTTATTGCAGTGGAAATTCTTTAGGTGGCTGAGAGTTAAAAAGCATATCTTTAGTTCTACTGCTCACCTAACTACTTCCTAACACTTCATCTTCCTAATGATGGAACAGCACTAAAAAAAGACGAAAGAAGAAAACTACAGCAAATTCAGGCTATGAAGAAAAAACAAAAGAAAGAAAAAGGAAATATGAACCTGGTTGAAAAGAAGTTGCTTCAGAACATAGAAAAAGAAAGAGACATGACTACAGTCATTCAAAATGTGTTTCAGGTAACATGTTATGTCTTTTAGAACCAAGTTTGCAATTTTTCATTATGGTCAAGATAATATACTGTATGGCAAATGTAACTTCAACAACACAAAATTGGGTTTTCTAAAAACTTTATGTAACAGCAGTAATTTAAAAACTGCTGTATGAAAGAAAGACTTTTGCTTTAGAGGCTAAAGGCATGAAATTGTCACAAACTTCTTTGGAGTAATTATCTATGGAGTTTAGAGACAGTCTATTAATCTATAGTTGTTCAAAAGTACAAAAGCTACAAAAATAATGCATTTTCTTTTAGAACATCTGTCAGAGCAATTGCTGTATTTCCTTATACTGTGGATCATCTCTGCATCCCATTAAATCAGCTTTCCCCCATCTCACAGTTAGGAAAAATAAATGGGTGTTGATCCCATGTTACCAGTGAACCTCCATCTGCTCATTCTGACCACATGCCCTCCATGTTTGTGTCACCCACTGAAACTCTCTGAAAGCCTTGGCCTGCAGCCACAGCCAGTCTCCAGATTCTTTCAGCAGCATAGCCTTTGCCCTTTAAGTTCCACATGTGTCAGGTTTTGCTGACTAGTCTATCCATGCAACTGACTGGCAGGTCACTTGAAGTGTGGAGTCATGCAAAGTGGGGAAGAAAACCTCATGATTTGGGGTAGGGTGGAAGGGCCTTGGGCAGTGTAAGAAGCTCAAGAACAGAGTGTCACATCTTTTTGGACTGCATGCTATGACTGCTGCTATTGTGAATTGATAACATCATTACATCTCAAATTGAGAATGAGAAATTATACAATTTGGTGGCTTAAGAGTAGAGTCCTAGAATTACCTCCTGGTTTTGTATTTTTGAAGTTTTCTGAGCCCTAAGTAGAACAAATCTTTGGTTAAATTTAAATTCCCATTTTTAATCCAAAATGGCAGGATGAGAATACTGGTTATATTATTTTGTATTTGAGGCAAACTTTATTTCATGTTGTTAAAAAAAATCCTCTAATTTTCTGTGTTTAAAATAGGGATAGTGTGCAAGCATCTCTAGGAAATTAAAAGCTTTGCTTTTTTTTGTCAATCCTATTGACAATAGGATCTAAACCAATACTTCCCTTTTTCCTCTTTCCCACCATTCTGCCCTCTTCAAACACTGTTGAGGATTTCAAGGGCTTTCAAATTAAAAATTAAAAAAACAGACTTTCTTTGACATATTTTACTGGGCTTGTTTTAATCAATAAATCTTCCTTTTTTACAGAATATCATTATTGGAAGCGGAGTTAACTGGGCAGAAGATCCATCTTTAAAGGCAGTCATTCTACAGCTTGAAAAAAATGTCTGTCTTCCGTGAATCAGGAGGAATTATTTTTTAATTTTATTTTAATTTTTAACACAAATCAATAATTTTAAAATTTAACCTTTCAGAAAATTGTTTTTCTCTCTGGAGGCTCAAAATGTGAACTCTGTCAAGTGAAAGTAAATTTCTGGGACACAGTAAATGTTTAAATGGATAGTGCAACTGATGAAGTGAAACTACCCCAAGAGCCACTTCATAGCTGTCCTGTCCCAAGACCTCATCTCTGCCTGAAACACAGCAGTAATGCAAAAACCTGAATATTCTGTATATTTCAAGCTTTTATGTAAAAGTGGACTTAAACCAAGATTCTACTGTCGTCTTTTCCCGGGGCTAAGTAGGCTGCAGAGCTCAGGCAGGGTGCATAACTCTTTGTCCCAGTGAAAAACCCAAGGTGGAAAAATGTTTCAGCAAGTTTATAGAATTGGGATTTTTTTTACCATTAAAGCACTTTGTATAATTTGAAACAACAGAATTTTTATACTTTTAGTTCTTAACAGCCACTTGTGTCTGAAGTGGTGACTTAATGCTATCGATTGTGTAGCTAAGCCATGTTCTATCTACATAGTTTCACAAGCATTTCCTTTTTTTTTTTTCGTTTTTTTTTCTCACTTGATGTCCAAAGGAAATTAAAGTTTAGGGTGTATAGCATGTTTCGGGGCATGTGCTATGTGTTTCTATTTTATGGTATATTGTCACTTAAGCTGGCGATTACCCAGCAATTTTTTTAGGCGTCCTTTGATAGAGTGATAAGAATAAAGCTCTGATCGGGGTGGGGCGGTGCTTGCTTGCCCAGCCCCGCCCACCGTGGGCGTTCCCGCGCTGTGGGCGGGGCCCGCCGTGCCCCTCGGGCTCGTCACCATGGGCAGCAAGATGGCGGCTGCCACCAGGGCAGTGCAGGTAAGGACGGCCCCGGACAGCGCGGGGCTGAGGCAGCCGGAGCTTTGGCTCGAGTGGCGAGGCTCGTTTCGCTTGCTGCCGCCGCCGAGGAGGAGGCCTGAGGCGGTCGTGGCTTGAGGACACGCCGCCGGGGCGGCGGGTGTCCTTGGGGAGAGGCGTGCGGTGGCGCCCACGGGTGTCGCAGGTGCTGTGATAGCAGAGGGTGCGGCGCTGGCCGGCAGCTCCTTTCTAGGCTGTCCCTCTCCGAGGTGAAAGCACATTATACAGGCCGAACGTACAGGTCGCGGTTCCGTCTGCCAGAGCTGTATGGAACCAGAGGAGGATGTAGATTGGAAGGGGCCTTGAAGGTCAGCTTGTTCCAGCCCCCTTGCTGTAGGCAGGGACACCTTCCACTATCCCAGGTTGTTCAAAGGTCTGTGCAATCTGGCCTTGGACACTTCCAGGAATGGGGCAGCCACAACTTCTTTGGGCAACCTGTGCCCGCGCCTCACCCCCCCTACAGCAAAGAATTTCTTCCTTATATCTAGTATAAATCTGCTTTCTTTGGGTTGCAAGGTTTCCCTGGAGCCTTCTTTTTTCCTGGCTGAACAAGCCCAGGTCTCTCACAGAGACCTTTTCGCATACAAGAGGTGCTCCAGCCCTCTATTCTTTATGGCCCTACTCTGGACTCACTCCAGCAGGTCTTGTTTTGGGAACCCCGGAGTTGGGCGCAGCACTCCAGGTGGGATCTCAGCAGAGCAGATTGCATTGTGATTGCATTTATGCAACAGCAGTGGCTGTTTCTGCACACACTGATGTTGCTGTGAGAAAAGGAAGATAACACCTGTACTTGGTCTGGACATCAGGGTGAAGGAGTACCTTTAAAAGTGAAATTTGCTGGGGTAAACTTAGACCTTTAAGAAGTAGTAAATGTATCACAGTAGAAGTACAGAGAGCAGCAGTACAGTGTGGTTGTTTGATACATTGTCCTTTCCATTTTATTATTTTGAAGGTAACTGGCTTCTAGAAATGTATTTTTCTTCTTGTTTCTCCCACTACCTTGCTTCCTTCTAGGTAGTCAAGCCCCATACTCCGTTAATTAAGTTCCCTGATAGAAAAAGTGGTCCCAGACCTAAAAGTAAGTATTTCATGCATGGATACAACTTGTGCCACATTTCTTTATGTGGACTATTTTATATAGGAACCAGCACACAATTTTTCTCTTTCAACTATCTAACTCCACTGTTTTGAAGCAGGATTTTTGAAACATGCTTGGTTTAATTTGAAGGCAACTCTTTGTCTTTTTGCAGACTCTGTACAACTCTGTGTACACACATAATGCATGCATGTCTTTATTTCTTGCTCAAGACAGATTCACAAAGGTTTCCAGTGCTGCTTTTCTACTTTTATATATATAAAAGTCACATTTCTCCAAATACTAATATTTACCTGAAATAACTGGGCCCAAGTCAGTTTGAAGCAGCTTTAGATATTCAGTGATATTTGCAGAAATGATGTTGCATTTTCGTCATTTTTTCTTAGTTGAAGTGTGTGATGTCTGCAGTATTTTCAAAATGTGATTATAGCTGGGAGAGCCATCCCACTCTACATTTTAGAAGTATTTCCTTGTGTTACTAATTAATGCTGAAGAAAAAAATAATTTCATCTTCCCGTTAACTTTTATACCTGTATCTATATTTATGGTATTTCCAATACTGTTACGTTTAAACCTCAGATTTATATTAGCAATATGTTGCTTTAGTAGTCCTTTGGGGTCAACAAAGCATCTGAAATGAAAGTAGGAGATGTCTTAACACTGATTGCTGATGCCTGATACTTGGTGGTCATTCTGCACGTCACTAACAAAATTTGATATGGTGGCATTTTTTAATATTAAAGATGGGTACAGCTCCGCATTGCATGTTATGGTCTGCTGTTTTGGTTGTAAGCTTATCTTTTTGTAAGCTTCTACCTCTTTTTAACTTGTCTGTCTTTACAGTTGTCATAAACGAAAAGTGATCTTAGTTGTCTTAGTTATCTCTACATAATTGCCCACAAACATACATTATAGTACTTTATGCTTTTACTCCAAGTACAGCTTCCCAGTGAAAAAGCCATTGTTAGGGTATATGCTAATGTTATCTTCTGTTTCTACATCAGTCTTTCTGCCACTCAAACATGCTTTATTACTGTCAGGATTTTTAGATACTGCGCTTGATACATTTAACAACAATAAAACCAGGTTTTGAGAAGAAGAGTGACTTAATTCTTCTAAGATTTTCAAGCACTGGCTTCTTTTTAATTGGTTGCTTACTAATTTTACAGACTGGTAGTATTTCTGTAAATGATTTTGCAATTTGGGTTTCAGTACAGGAATCTCTACAGCCAAGTGTGCCATCTCTCCATGCTTCAAAAGCACAGGAGTCTGTAGGAGGCAGATCACCAGCATTTCAAAATATTTCACCTGTTAGTAGAGTACAAGGTACACCAGACACTTCTGAATTAGCGAGAACCTTACCTCAGAAATATAGAAGGAAACAAATGTCAGATGAAGAGATTGAATATATTCAAGTAAGTTTTCTTCTTTAGCTTATTTTTACACCTTCTATGTATGATACTACATTCTAATTATTGGGAAGTGTATTGCTCTGATCTTTCATGGCTTTGGTGTACAATAACCAAGCTACAAATTCTTAAAACAGAAGGTACCCACCTATCACTGATTAGTAGCTTGCTGAGCAGAGAGATGTGGACTTAAAACAGACATGCAGGTAAGCTGGCAACAGTCCTAGCTTATGTTAATCACCACCCTTACCTGCTTTGTAACAGCTGTTTAATGTGTAATTTGACTGTGCTGGACATGAGCACAGGAGTATGTTCTTAGACCAGCAAAGGCTATTATCAGATAATCAAAGTCCACAATATTTCTCAAACTAGTTTCTTAAGTTCTGTATTAATAAATGAACTAGTATTTCTGGTAGCAAAAAATTTATTAAATTTGCTATAAGTATTTTCTGCAATATTTTCAAATATGGCATTGTACATGAAAGGCAAGAAAAGCCTGCTTCTGTAAGAATTCTTAGTTGTAAAGACTGATGCTTAAAACTGGAGAATGCACAAAATATATAGAATTTGTAAAGTGATCGTGAATTTGAAAAGATGCTTGCAAAGCTTTGTTAAATGATAAGAACACATACAGCATAATAATGTTAGTAGAAAAAAATCAGTATTCCTGAAAGTATGGGGGTAGGCTGCATTAAGGTAGTAGAAATAAAATCAATTATTTCTGATACACTGGTATTCTGATATACTTCTTGACCTCTAGCATAAAGTTTTTTAACAGTGAGTTAAGTTGTAAAAGAATTTGGTTGGGAAGATAATGAACTGAGTAACTTTCTAGTTCTCATAAAGATTGTAATGGCTCACATCAGCTTTTTTTTTTTTACTTTGCCCTTTGGAATGTGGGCAATGAGAGTAATTTTAAAACTTGTGTTCACAACCATTGTGTTTGTTGAACCTTTCTAGGGTAAGACTCAGGTCTCTTCAGAGAGGGAGAAGTGAAAGCAGCTGTAACTGTGGGTTGCATGTGTTAATTTTTTTTGTTATTCTCCTTTGAAAAAAATTGAACTGTTATTGGCAGATGCTGATATTGGGCACTCTGTGTGTGTTCTTATACAGGTAAAAAAATCAATGTTTTAATTAGAAATTAAAACTAGAATTCTGTTAGTCTGTAGTTGTGCAAAAGAGGATTACAGTTTTACGTTCAATGGAATTGAAATTTAACTGTATGCTTTTCTTCTACAGCGTGGAGGTCCAGAATAAGCGTAGAAGATAGTTTGCTGGCCACTGCTGAAGAACTAAGTGTTATATTCACAACAAAGGCATTTCCTTAATATTAAAAATTATTGTATACTAATAGCTTTAATAAAAACCCATATGATGGGTGAGAAGGTTGACACAACACATGAGATACCAATTTGTGACTGAGAAGGATTTTCTGTTGGTGGGTAACTAGCAATTGAATATATATGATGTCTGCACTATTAAAATATTTTTTCTAATTAGCCATTTGCAAAGTCAACAATTTAGCAGAGTCATTTTATTTTTCTACTGATTGAGATCACAAAATGACAGAATGGATAAGGTTGGAAGGGACCACAGTGGGTCATCTGGTCCAGCCTCCCTGCTCAAGCAGGGTTGTCCCAGAGCACATGGCACAGGATTGTGTACAGACAGTTTTTAAACATCTCCAGTGAGGGAAACTCAAAAAGCTGTCGGGGCAGTCTGATCCGTGTGCGGTCATTCAGGTGGAATTTCTGCACATCAGTTTCTTGCCTTGGTGGTATTGCTCAGCACCACCAAGAAGAGCCTGGATCCATTCTCTTAAGACCCTCACTTTAAATACTTGCATACATTGATGAGGTTCCCTCTCAGTCCTCTCTTCTCAAAGCTGAACAAGCCCAGTTCCCTCAGCCTTTCTTCACAAGGAAAATGCTCCAGTTTCCCTCATCATCTTTGTAGCACTCCACCTGAAGCCTCACCAGGGCTGAGTAGAGGGGCAGGATGAGCTCCCTCAACCTGCTGTAAATGCTCCCTAATACACCCCAGGGCACCATTTGCCTTCCAGGCCATAAGGCCTCACTGCTGGCTCATGGGCAAGCTTGCTGTCCACCAGGAAGCCAAGGTCCTTTTCCACAGAGCTGCTTCCTGGCAGGTTAGCCCCATTCTGTGCTGGTGCAGGGGATTTTTCCTTCCCAGGTGCAAGACCTGCCCTTGTCCTTGTTGAATTTCAGACAGTTCTTCTCTGCCCATCTCTCCAACCTGTCGAGGTCCTTCTGAAGGTATAGGGGTATCGGCCACTCCCAGCTTTGTGTCATCAGTGAACTTGCTGAGGAGGCATCTGCCCCTTCATCGAAATCATGAGTGAACAAGTTAAACAGTACTGGCCTAGTACTGAACCTTGGGGGACACCACTAGTGACAAGCCTCCAGCTAGACCCTCTGCCACTCATTATGATCGCCAGGGATCTGCTGTCCACCTCACTGTCCACTCATCCGGTCCATGTTTTCTGAGTTTGCCTATGAGGATGTTGTGAGAGACAGTGTCCAAGTGCTGAAGTTGAGGTAGGCAATACCCACTGCTCTCCCCTCATCCATCTAGGTAGAGAATGCTTCATCGCAGAAAGTAATCAGGTTGATTAAATGTGACTTTAGTGGGCCAATGCTGACTACTCCTGATCACCTTCTTGTCCTCCATGTGGATACAGATGGCCTCCAGACAGGTTCTCAAATCACTTTTCCAGGGATTGAGGTGAGGCTGACTCACCAGGATATTTCACTGGGAATGATTTTACAGACAGGAAAGAGACACTGATGTACTCTCAGAGATGATGGCTGTTCTTCAGAGTAACTTACTACAGAACAGCAAAGGTTAGGCAGTAGGGAAATTAATTTTCAAATGAGAAATTTCTCAGTATTTACCTCTGATAGCTACTGAATGGTAGTTTTAAGAACTATATTGTAAATAATTGCTCATAATGAAGATGTTTTAAGAGTATAATTAAGAATTTCCAGTAAAATCTAATTAATGGCTGAGAGCTCTCCTTCTAGACACTAACAATGGGTTTATTGCGTAACGAAAGTTATCTGTGCACAGAGTATGCCGAGTTTTCGCCGAATACCAGACCTGAGACTGGGGTCAAAACAGAAGCAGCATCTGGGACAGCCTGTTGACTGTTTCAGGAGGCACGCACACTCACAAGGCCACGGTATTCCCGAAGGGACAAGATCCCTACGGGAATGGCGGCAGTGTACCACACCCGCGGCCGCCACTGGCGCAGGGGCGGGCCGGGGGCGGTGCGGGGGCCGGAAGAGGCGCGGCAGCGGGGTCAAAGCGCCGCCCCGGATCCCCCGGTCCCGGGGATTGTGCTGTTCCCTGAGTACCGCAGTGCTCGAGCTCCGGGTTCCGTCGGTTATGGATGCGCGGGCGCGCGCCAAGCGCTACGAGAAACTCGACTTCCTGGGGGAGGGGCAGGTGAGCAGCCCGTGTGGCCGCCGGGCCGCGGCGGGAGCGGGAGCGGGAGCGGGGGGAGTGGGGCCCGGGGGGAGCCGGGTCCTGCCCGCCCCGGGCCTGCGGAGTGCGGGGGGGCCTCCCCTCACACGGCCCGACAGCCCTGCTCACGGCAGCATCTCTCTCCCTGTCTTTCCCTTTCGCTAGTTCGCCACTGTCTATAAGTCCAGGGACAAGACCGATAACCGAATCGTGGCTATTAAGAAGGTGAGTGTCAGAGTGTGCTCTCAGTGTGTCACCAAGTGTCTGGTTTCTGGTTCCTCTTGACCTGCCCAACGACTTTTTTTTAAAAAAACCGCTTTAATGGGCAGTGGGATAATATGCATTTTTGTTTCTAGAGTATTTGGTTTAAATTATCTAGTTCACGTGTCTGTAATGCCCACTCCACCCTAGAAGAGAGACTAGCTTTGCTATGTTTTTGAAAGGCTGTATGATCTGTAACTTGAATTTCTGGTTATTTGTTTGATATATTCCAAAAAAAGCCCAAACACCAAGCAACATACACATTTCCAAACTACAGACTTTACTAGAACTCAGTAGTGGCTTCTTTTAATTTTATTTTAAATCTTTCCTCATGCTGTGCCTAATTTCCTTCAGTCCATAATGATACTTATGTTTAAGTTCCTTAGAACTTACAGAATCATATAATATGCTGAGTTGGAAGGGACCTACAAGGATCATCCAGTCCGGCTTCTGGCTCTGGAGAGGACCATCCCCAGGAGTCACATCATGTGCCTGAGAGCATTGTCCAAATGCTTCTTGTATTCTGTCAGGATTGGTGCTGTGACCACTTCCCTGAAGAGCCTGTTCCAGTGCCCAACTACCCTCTGGATGAAAAAACTTTTTCCTGATATATAATCTAAACCTCCCATGACTCCATTTCATGCTGTTTCTTTGGTTTTGTCACTGGTCAAGAGAGTGAAGAGATCAGTACTTGCCCCTCCACTGCCCCTCATGAGGACGTTGAAGACCCCAGTGAGACTTTGCCTCAGTCTCCTCTTCTCCAGGCTGAACAGACCAAGTGACCTCAGCTGCTCCTCACACGGCTTCCCCTCAAGGCCCTTCGCCATATTCATTGCCCTCCTTTTGATGCTCTCTAACAGCTTAGTATCTTTCTTATATTGTGGCACCCAAAACTGCCACAATATTCAGCATGAGGACACACCAGTGCAGAGCAGAACAGGGCAATCCTCTTCCTTGACCAGCTGGTGATCCTTTGCTTGATGCCCCCACCCCAGACACGGTTGACCCTCCTGCCAGGACAGTGCTGACTCATACTCAACTTGCCATCAGCCAGGACCCCCAGGTTCATTTCTGTGGCACTGCTTTCCAACATCTAGTTCCCCAGTATGTGTGTACATCTGGAGTTGCCCGTCCTAGGTGCAGAATCCGGCACTTGCCCTTGTTCATCTTCATACAGTTAGTGATTGCCCATCTCTCTAATTTTTTGAGATCTCTCTACAGGGTATGCCTGCCTTCAAGGGAGTCAACAGCTACTCCCAATTTAGTGTCCCTGGCAAACTTACTTAGTATTCCTTATGTTCTGTGTCCAAGTAGTTATGAGATGTTGAAGAGAAATGGACTGAGGATGGAACCCTCTAGAACCCCACTAGTGAATGGATGTTATGCCATTTACTGTTGCCCTCTGAGTCCAACCTGTGAGCCAGATGTTCCCCCATCATTTAACATGGTTATCCAGCTGTATATATATTTGGACACTTAATCCAAAATACTATGGGAGACAATATCAAAAGCTTTGCTAAAATCCAAAAAAACTACATCAAATGGCTTTCCTTGATCAACTAGCTGGGTTCCCTTGTCATAGAAGGGAATCAGATTTGACAAGCAGGACTTTCCTCTCATGAAGCCATGCTGGCTGTGACCAGTTACTGCATTGTTTTTTCAGGTGTTTTTCAATACTTCCCAGGATAATCTCCATAACTTTACCAGGCACTGAAGTGAGACTGACAGCCCTGTAGTTTCTGGGATCCTTCTTGAAAATCGGGACAATGTTTTCAAACTTCCAATCAGCTGGGACTTCTCCAGATTTCCAAGACTGCTCAAAATCACCAAGAGGTTTTGTGATGACATCAGCCAGCACTTTGAGGATTCTGGGATGAATCCCATCAGGCCGCATAGATTTGTAGGCCTCCAGCTGGAACAGCAGATCCCATGCAAGTTCAGGGACAACTTGATCATTCTCGTGGTCATGGGACTCCAGTTCAGGGCACTGAGACCCCCTTGGTCCATCATCCATCTTGAAGACAG
>NW_020955201.1:1183597-1193043 GCF_003031625.1 Empidonax traillii
CAGATTTCCAAGACTGCTCAAAATCACCAAGAGGTTTTGTGATGACATCAGCCAGCACTTTGAGGATTCTGGGATGAATCCCATCAGGCCGCATAGATTTGTAGGCCTCCAGCTGGAACAGCAGATCCCATGCAAGTTCAGGGACAACTTGATCATTCTCGTGGTCATGGGACTCCAGTTCAGGGCACTGAGACCCCCTTGGTCCATCATCCATCTTGAAGACAGAGGCAAAGAAAGCATTAAACACTTCTGCCTTGTCTCTGTCCCTGTTTGTGAGGTGACCATCCTCATCCTGTAACACGCTGATGATATTTCTATACTGCCAATTACCATTAATGTATTTGAAAGAACTCTTTTTGGAGTCCCCCACACTTCTGGCCAGCTTTAATTCCAGCTGAGCTTTGGCAGCACAATTTTTCTCCCTACAGTGGCAAGCAGCGTCTGTGAATCCTTCCCGTGTCACTTGACTTTGCTTTCACTGAGCATACACCTTACTTTTTGTCTTATTTCTAAGAGGAGATTCCTGCTCAGCCCAGCCAGCCTTCTGCCTCACCTGCCTGTCTTTCAGGAACCTGACTTTTAGGACTTTCTGGTATTTGGGAATTGCCTGCTCCTGTGCCCTTAGGA
Organism: Empidonax traillii; assembly: GCF_003031625.1. Classification (NCBI taxonomy): domain Eukaryota; kingdom Metazoa; phylum Chordata; class Aves; order Passeriformes; family Tyrannidae; genus Empidonax; species Empidonax traillii. The sequence goes on from NW_020955201.1 coordinate 1,184,225, forward strand.
GGTAAAGTTTAAAAAGTGACCAGCACTGATGGACCTGGGCACTGCCAGAAACGTTTTCTCGGAGGACCTTACTTCCTAATTCCCTGAGCAGTCTGAAGTCTGCTCTCCTTATGTCCAGAGTTGAGGTTTTGCTGGCACTTTTCCTCCTGTCAACTGAGATTTTAAACTCAATCCCTTCGTGGTTGCTGTGACCAAGACAGCCACGAATCTCCAGTTTGCTCACAAGATCTACTTTGTGAACAAACAGCAGACCAAGGAGGGCATCTCTCTGAGTCAGCTCCCTTAGGACCTGTTCCATAAAGTTGTCATCCAGGTTTTTTAGGAATCTTCTGGCGCAGGTTGTACCAGGTGTGTGGTGCTCTCAGTTAAATTCTGGCAAGTTGAAGTCCTCCATAAGGGCCAGGGCAGTTGGACTTGGAATTGTACTTGGTTCCTCCAAGAATAATTCATCGGTGTCATCATCCTGCTCGGGAGGTCTGTAGCAGATTCCCACAATGATATTGGCATTATTCTTGATTCTTACCCAGAGGCTCTCAACTGTGCCACTGCCCACTGTGAGCTCCATACATTCTAAAACTTCTATTACATACAGTGACACCTCTCCACCTCTTCTGCCCTGCCTATCCCTCCTGAAGAGCCTGTAACCATCCAGCAGGGCACTCCAGTTACAGTTTTCATCCCACTGGCTTTCACTTACACCAGTGATATCAAATCTCTGGCATTGTAGCCAATACCTCATGAGCCAGATTGAGAGATATCATTAGTGCTTGTTTCCTCGAGTTTTGGCACACCATTCCATGGCTCATCACTGGCCTGTGAGGCTCGTCTTGTCCCTTTACCCCCTGCAAGCTAGTTTAAAGTTCATTAGTGAGCCCTACAAGCTCCTGTGTTAGAACTCTTTGTCCCTGCTGAGCTAGGTGCATCCTATCAGGTGTCAGTAGGTGAGGTGTTAAGTAGATCATCCCCTATTCAAAGAACAAAAAATTTTTATGATTACACCAGCCTGAGAGTCATGCATTGACTTGATGGATCTGCTTATTCCTATCAATATTATTCCTTGTTACCAGAAGGATCAAGAAAATCACTACCTCTGTTTTTGATCCTGCAACCAATCGTTCCAGGGCCGTGAAGTCTCTTTTGATTGCTCTAGGACTTCTCTTTTTTATTTCATTGCTGGCAGTTTGAACAGCCAATAATGGATAGTAGTAAGAAGGCCTTACTAGACTTGAAAGTTTTCCAGTAATGTTTCTTACCCATATGGTAGTTTTTTGATAAAATATGAAAGTGATCTTGGATATGCAACATACTTGTTTTGGTATCAATGATGAAAATATTTATGTTGTTATAAAGTGTTTCACTTGTTACTATCTGAAGTGATTGCAGGAAGTTTTTGTATTAAAAATGAGTCTTCAGTTATGCTTTGCAAAGGACAGAAATGCACATTACAGCACTTTTTCTTTAGTTAAAGACCCTACTTTAGGCGGCATGTCGAATTGTATCAATAGTAAGTAATTTTGTTTAATGCACTAATCCCTTTTAGCATTGTAATACTTCTGTTGTATGGTTGCTTCTGGTAGCAGCTGTTGTGAAAAATATTCTTGGTTTTATCAGAATATTTTCTTAACTTTTGTCATCTGGAAATATCCATGATGGGATTCTGGACTTGAAATTTCAGGGCAGTAGATGATTGAGGCAGAAGGACTGCCCAATTTACAGCCCAAGCTTACAGCCTATGCTAATTCTACTAGAATCATTCTAAGACAATTGTCAATTACTTGGCTCTCATTTCTCCCTGAGAAGAAACTCATTAATGATATAATAAAGCTTTGTGGCTACAAAGCAATTTATTCTGTCACTTTGCATTATGTCTGATTTCAGTGCCATCATGTCTATTTTTAAGCTTTTGTAAAAACGAATGCTATAAGAGCAGTTCTTTTTTTAAGAAAAAAAACCCCAAAAAACCACAAAACAACTAAAAGCAACCTAGCTGGTAAAGTGCTTCATTATACTGAAACTCATTCTGTTTTACAAGAGTAATACCAAAGAATGTGTTCCCCACTGCTGGGGCAGATGTTTTAATCTTATATAATATGAAACATTTATTTTCAGATTAAACTGGGGCATAGATCGGAAGCTAAAGATGGTGAGTTTTAAAACAAATTCTTACTGTAGAAGCTGTGCTTTGTTTGTTTTGTTTTTTGTAAAATAGTACATTAATTTCACATACCGTACCTTAGCTGGGAAAAATGAGCTCAGTGCCCAGTGTAAGGCTTAGTAGAGGATTGCTTTGCAAACTGCAGGGACAGACAAAAGATACCTGCATGCATGGTATATATCTAAATATGAGTATATAACTGCTTAGCTTCTCAGTTTTAATGGAATACAGACATGGATATAGCACAGAATAATGACAACAGCACCAGCACTGAGTTTAGAATACCTCTTTGTATTAATGCATCTCTTTAATTTTTAAGATGGATGAGAGTATTTGCGTCTGTTTTCAGGTGTTTTCTTTGTTCTGTTAAAGCCAAGATCTTACAACTCTTGTCTCTGTGTGGATTTGTTTGATGTTCAGCACTGTAGGGCGTAAGCTCTGACCAACCACTTGCATCTAGGCTTGGATATTACAAATCAAAACTCACTAATCTTGATCTTCTCTTACAGCTTGTGTGGTGTAGTAGAATTTTGTTTGTGTGCAGAATGCTGTCCTTCAGGGATTCTGCATCAGGTTACCAGCTTTTCAGCAAACAATCTTTGCTATCAACTTTCCAGTTCCATTCTCAAAAATTCTAAACTTTTTGCAGAGTCTCTCAGTTGAGCTGGCTGCCCAAGAGTTGTGATCCACCTGGCCTTCAGTGGGCTAATGGCCTTCAGGGATAGTTATTGCTTTGGTCTGTACAGTGTCTAGCTGTAGTTAAAAGATGTTATCGAAAATAATGATTATGTTTACTTTCCCTGTGTTATAACATAGCATGCTGCTTTTTTTTTTTTAATCTAAAACTTTGCCCACCCAAAAGCAGCCATTGTCAACTTGATTCCAAAATAGGTAATTAAAATAGGCAAAGCAGGAGTGTAAAGTAATCCGTGTAGCTTTGCCCAAAACTTTGCCAGAGTCTTAGCATTGGATTTTATCCTAGGTTTTAGGAGAACACTGTTTTCAGCTCATGTGCACCTAAATCTTCCTGTAAAACATACAGCTGTTTGCCAGTCAGTTTTCATACAAGCCACACATATCGGCATTTTTCAAGGAGGAATTTGTACCATGTTTGTACCATGAGGAATTCCAGTACCATGTAAAAGGTGATATTTTTCCTAGGCTTTTGCTAAGACTTTCCCTATTTGCCAAAAGGGAGACTTGTTGCTTCATAATCTAAACTGGATTACTGTAGTGTAAAATGTATGTGCTGTGGAAGAAAATGTATGCCCACTTTTATTCTGCAGCAATTTACTTACTTATGGCAACGTACTTGTTATTTAACAAATCTTTGAGTGCTGAGAATGTAATTTGTAGTAGTAAATTGTCAGTGAGTAACAGAACGAGAGGTTTATTTGGAGCTTAATCCAAAGTTTTTAATTTTGTTCTTTCATCGTCTTTTTTCTTGCCATCAATGTAGGAATCAACAGGACAGCCCTCAGGGAAATAAAGCTATTACAGGAGCTAAGCCATCCAAATATTATTGGTGTAAGTAAAATGAATGCTTCTTTTAGAATCAGTCCTTAAATATTTTTGGTACAGGTTCAGACTGGAATTCAGAAGTAGTTGCGTCATGGAGCTGTTACCTAATGTTATTTAAGGTTTTTTCCCAGCCCAAGGTAGGCAGTACAACAAGTATAATGGCAAAATGCCAACTTCAATAACAAAGGCAAAGTATCTTTTTTTAATCCTTTCACTTTTCAGCCCGGGGCTATGCGGATATTAATGGTGGGAAGAATTGTGGAAATTTAGATTACCTGATTTTGCATCTCTCTGATAGAATTGCGAATGAATGCAGTGCTGAATTTACCTGAATGTTTGCTTTGTATGGAACTGGAGACAGTCAAAAAGCAGGCTTTCGTAAGCAATGGTAAAGGGAAGATCATGTGGCTTATTAGGCTGTAGCACACAGATAGGGTGTTTAAAATCTCTGTTGGAAGGAGTAAAATCAGTATTGTTTCAGTTGCATATTGATAGATTAACAGCTACAGGTATTCTGCTGGAGCTAGAGGTACTTTAAAGTTAGCTCATAGTGATAATTACAAGTCTTCCGTAAATATTAGACCAAATATGAATTTTCAAGATACTTTTGACTTTCAGAGTGGAAGTATCATTTTCTTCTGGATTGTGAATTTATTTTCAAAGTGGTTGCTTTAGCTATCGAAGTTAGAGAATATGCAGGGAAGGCCAACTAAAATGGCAAAGGAATGCAGCATCTTCTTTATGAAAAAGTCAGGGATTCCTCGCTCTGGAGAGGAAAAGGCTGGGAACGGGGAGGTCTGCAAAACTGAGGTGGTAGGTGGAGTACATGCAGCGCTGGTATTTCCAAACCTCGTAGCACCAGAGTTAAGAGGTGTGTTTAAAACATATTTGCAGCGGAAGCGGAAATTGTACTGCTTCATTTAGTGTGTAATGAATTTCTTGAATGTTTTGACCTGGGCATTGTAGAAGCAAATAGCATCAGCAGTTCAAAAAGGAGTTAGGCAAATTTATGATCAGCAGTTCTGTAAGCAGGTGCTAAAGGCAATAGACAATGTTGTACCCTGCTTAGTAGTCCTGACAGAACTTCTGAGGATGTTGGGAGCTCAAGGGGCACAGTGTCTGTTGTTACGGACTGTTTAAACGACTGTCTTGCAATTGGGCAGTTCACATGGCTATCACACTGAGACTAAGGAATGAGCTGCACCATGGAGCTCATACCTTCCACAGCTTGAAGGTTGAATACCAGGCTAGCTAAACTCTTGTTTTTACTCGGCATCACGCTTGTGCTATCTCAAATTAAAAACTAATTCTGTTGTTACACAACTTAATCCTAAGAAAGGGCTGTTTGGATATTCTCCAAGGAGTTTTATTTTTCCTGGAAAGCTTGCTACAAAGATGAATACACACCTAAGAATATCTGAAAGGAAGTTAATAAGCCTAACACTTAGAATTTCTAAATGCTGCATACTTACATGAAGCAGATATCCAGAGCTGAATCCATGGGCAAACTTAGTCTTGTACTCAATAAAGAGCAGAAGTTTTGTAGTACAGTGAAGTTTGGTGAGAGGACAAGGTGTGCATTACACTATCTGTTGTGGTGTAAGATAAAGTTAATTCTTTCTCTTTTTTCCTATCTCCAGGGAGGAGGGGCAATTGTGGTGTAAAATGTTATTACCATACTTAATAAGGATTTTTTTTCTGAGTTTTTGAAGACTGAGTTAAGAAGCTAAACTGAGTAAGAATTTCTGTGTTGCAAATCAAAAAACATAAACCAGTTCTCAAAAAGCTGAAAATCCACAAGCAGTCTACAGTGGTATTGAATTTCAGAAAACTGGAAGTTTGAGAGCATGCTTAATCATAGTGTATTTTGTTTTGCAGCTTATAGACGCATTTGGACACAAGTCCAATATTAGCTTGGTGTTTGATTTTATGGAAACGGACCTAGAGGTAAGATTTTTTTAAAGACTTCCTTTTTCAGTATCTTAAGATGGTTTGTAAAGAATGCTATTTTATCAGGCTTATATTTGCCCATATTAGAAAGGTGACTTTGATTATGTCAGTTGATGAAGATTGTGTCTTAGTAGTAGTTTGAGTAATTTCAATTTTTGTGAATTCTTGTTTGAGTAATTCCTTTACTTTTAAATACTTGTCATCATGGTCTTCAAGAAGCATATTGTGTTTACTATGTTAGTTTTCTGTAAATCCAGTCAGAGCACAGAACCTCAGTCATAGATCAGCTTCTTGGAGTGCAATTGCTAAACATAATATCAAAGATGATCGGGTAAGTGTGCTACTGAAATATACCAAGTGATGAGCTGCTGTTAAAATTGCATGTACTTGAAATATTTTTTTCAAATGTAGCAATGCTAGGTAATTGCAAATCAATATCTTAAAAATGTTTCATGCTCCAAAACCAAAAGCCCCTTTGTCTTTGCCTAAGTCTTTGTATGAGACATTTTGATGTGAGAATCTTCATTTTTGGAAGACTGTACTAGACAGCAATGCATGACTGTATATGCACACAAGATATCTACTCTGAACTGAAATCAATGTAGTTGTTAAACTAGCTCATTATATATATGCTACTAAGAACCGGGGGTAGCATTTGAATTATTAAAAGGAAATACTGACAGGCTTGCTGAAACCTACATGAATGCAGGAATGAAAAGATTAGGTCAGGTTTGTCCTAATAGACGTTAGTAAAAAGTAGACTTTTAGAGGATTCATGGTGTTTACATTCATGCAACATTTAGAGTTGAAGATCAGTATACAAAGAAGAATGAAATACTCTTGTACCACATGATGCTCTGGTATGCAAAGCATTTAAACTATATTATGGTATCACTCAGCCTGCCATTGAGTCTGCAACCTGTTGTGATTAAGCATTGTAGCATACATGAAATTTGTGCAGTCTTAGGTCTCTTGTAAGTCTCAAGCAGCTTAAAGCTTATGAAAGGCTGTTACTGAACAGGACAATAGTATTAACAAGCAGGTTTTGAGGAGTAGTGGAGAAAATGCTTTCAAACACGGTGTTTGCATAGATTTTTAATATTAAAAATCAAAGAGTGTAGAAAACTTAATGTGCTTTTTAAAATTTAGTAAAGTGGCCATACCTCCTGATCTTTGTGGAAATAGAAAAGGAAACTTGTAAATACAAAGATGAGTTGCTTAAACTGCATGGAGAAAGAAGGAATAACTGGGAACATAATTTTAAGTTCAGTGGCACATTTATCATTTTTATGTGTCTCAGTTTGAGATAATTTGGAGGGGTGGAGACCTCAGACAGAAGTCTTATCCCTTGGATTCAATACCCCTGGTTTCTCCAGTACAGAGAGACCAAATACACCTGGATGTAAATAAAAAAGTACCTCTTTAGTGAGAAGAAATGCTAATGACAATACTGTTAAAACTGTTTTAAACGAACTGATGAGGAGAGTGCCAGTATAGGCAGATGGAGCAGGGCTGCGGATCCCCCAGGATACTGGAAGGACCTGCAAAACACCTGTTGTATCCACTGATGAGACTTGGTTGTTGCAATTTCAATGTTTGTTGGTCAAAGTGGTGGTTGTAGTCCTGATCTATCAAGGTGGTGGTGAAAGCCCTGGGTGCTGAGGGAAGCCCCGAAACACAGAAACTAGTGGGGCTTGTTGACAGAGCTCTAAATGAGATTGGAAGGGGTAAAGGGACAAGACGAGCCTCACAGGCCAGTGATGAGCCATGGAATGGTGTGCCAAAACTTGAGGAAACAAGCACTAATGATATCTCTCAATCTGGCTCATGAGGTATTGGCTACAATGCCAGAGATTTGATATCATTGGTGTAAGTGAAAGCCAGTGGGATGAAAACTGTAACGGGAGTGCCCTGCTGGATGGTTACAGGCTCTTCAGGAGGGATAGGCAGGGCAGAAGAGGTGGAGAGGTGTCACTGTATGTAATAGAAGTTTTAGAATGTATGGAGCTCACAGTGGGCAGTGGCACAGTTGAGAGCCTCTGGGTAAGAATCAAGAATAATGCCAATATCATTGTGGGAATCTGCTACAGACCTCCCGAGCAGGATGATGACACCGATGAATTATTCTTGGAGGAACCAAGTACAATTCCAAGTCCAACTGCCCTGGCCCTTATGGAGGACTTCAACTTGCCAGAATTTAACTGAGAGCACCACACACCTGGTACAACCTGCGCCAGAAGATTCCTAAAAAACCTGGATGACAACTTTATGGAACAGGTCCTAAGGGAGCTGACTCAGAGAGATGCCCTCCTTGGTCTGCTGTTTGTTCACAAAGTAGATCTTGTGAGCAAACTGGAGATTCGTGGCTGTCTTGGTCACAGCAACCACGAAGGGATTGAGTTTAAAATCTCAGTTGACAGGAGGAAAAGTGCCAGCAAAACCTCAACTCTGGACATAAGGAGAGCAGACTTCAGACTGCTCAGGGAATTAGGAAGTAAGGTCCTCCGAGAAAACGTTTCTGGCAGTGCCCAGGTCCATCAGTGCTGGTCACTTTTTAAACTTTACCTCCTAAGGGCACAGGAGCAGGCAATTCCCAAATACCAGAAAGTCCTAAAAGTCAGGTTCCTGAAAGACAGGCAGGTGAGGCAGAAGGCTGGCTGGGCTGAGCAGGAATCTCCTCTTAGAAATAAGACAAAAAGTAAGGTGTATGCTCAGTGAAAGCAAAGTCAAGTGACACGGGAAGGATTCACAGACGCTGCTTGCCACTGTAGGGAGAAAAATTGTGCTGCCAAAGCTCAGCTGGAATTAAAGCTGGCCAGAAGTGTGGGGGACTCCAAAAAGAGTTCTTTCAAATACATTAATGGTAATTGGCAGTATAGAAATATCATCAGCGTGTTACAGGATGAGGATGGTCACCTCACAAACAGGGACAGAGACAAGGCAGAAGTGTTTAATGCTTTCTTTGCCTCTGTCTTCAAGATGGATGATGGACCAAGGGGGTCTCAGTGCCCTGAACTGGAGTCCCATGACCACGAGAATGATCAAGTTGTCCCTGAACTTGCATGGGATCTGCTGTTCCAGCTGGAGGCCTACAAATCTATGCGGCCTGATGGGATTCATCCCAGAATCCTCAAAGTGCTGGCTGATGTCATCACAAAACCTCTTGGTGATTTTGAGCAGTCTTGGAAATCTG
>NW_020955201.1:1193215-1230650 GCF_003031625.1 Empidonax traillii
CCAAGGGGGTCTCAGTGCCCTGAACTGGAGTCCCATGACCACGAGAATGATCAAGTTGTCCCTGAACTTGCATGGGATCTGCTGTTCCAGCTGGAGGCCTACAAATCTATGCGGCCTGATGGGATTCATCCCAGAATCCTCAAAGTGCTGGCTGATGTCATCACAAAACCTCTTGGTGATTTTGAGCAGTCTTGGAAATCTGGAGAAGTCCCTGCAAACCTGGGAAAGTTCTTGTAGGCTATCTGGGCTCTGGATTTCAATTTCTGATCGGGAAAAAGGCTGAGAATGGTAGAGAATTTGTGACTTCTGTTTGAAATTTTTATTTAAGCCTGAAAAATTTTGAGCTGAAAGAATAGTATTAAGTTTATCTTGTTTGTTGAGCTTTTCTGTCACTTTAAAATTTTACAGGTTATTATAAAGGATACAAGTATTGTGTTGACACAGTCTCACATCAAGGCATATATGCTGATGACACTTCAAGGATTAGAATATCTGCATCAACACTGGATTTTACATAGGGTAAGCATGTACTAACATGGCAGCCTTCATGCTGTAACAAAACACACATGGGATAAAATTTAAGTCTAAAGTCTGATGAAAGTAGTTTTGGAGTTCAGACACTCTCACTTGATAAGGTTTCATATTAGCTGTTTTGGAGAGACAATAGAAATAGCAGAAATGGTAAGAATTACTGATGCATTTTTCTCTTAGATACTTATGTAGAAGGTTCTCCAGTTAAATGTGACTTTAATTATCACTGTGAACTAGGTCTGGCTGGGATGGATTGAACTTTTTTCACAGCAGGTGAACTGTTGAGGCATTCTGTTTTTTCTACCGTGCCCTGGCCCTGATGCGTAGGCTGGGGGTGGGTAAGACGTGAGGAGGGGACACAACTGGGGCAGCTGACCCAAGTTGTCCCTAGGGATATTGCATGCCATATAATGCCATGATCATTAGTAAAAACCTGTGTTAGAGAAGAATGGGGGATTTTGCCCTCCAAGTTGCCTCTCTCTTGGAGAATGGTCTGTGTATCTGTCTGCTTGTGGGAGGTGGTGAATGATATCCATTGCATTGCTTGCTTTTGTTTTTTCCTCTTTCCTTCACCTGTTAAACTGCCTTTATAGTGTTCCTGGAGTTTTCTTGCTTTTGGTCTTCTCTCGCTTGTACTTCTGGCATGAGAATGGAATGAGCAAATGGCTATGTGGATGCTTCTCTACTGGCCAGGAGTCAGCCCAAAAAATCACTGCTACTGAATTAAACTGTATTACTTCCATAATTTCTGCAGTTATATGAAACATTTGCAAGGTCTTTTTATTATTCAGTTGGCATCTATGCAGTTAACAGAACTGTTCCTGCAGCAAAGCTAAAACCTATCAGGTGGCTTTCTTATACTCTGCAGCTTAATGTGTTAATATTCAAATAGGTGTGTCTCACTGTGATTTTCCTCTATGCCTAAATACTCAATTTGTGGTGTTTTATAATTTTTTTTTCTCACAATGTAGACTTCAGAGAGAAAAGCTTTAATTTTAGAATACTCTTATGATACATTTGCCAGGGGATTCATTTATATGTCTGCTTTTATCAATACTGACAAAATTCATTATTTGCTTTCTCTACTGACAGGATCTTAAACCAAATAACTTGCTGTTAGGTGAAAATGGGGTTTTAAAATTGGCTGACTTTGGCTTGGCAAAATCTTTTGGAAGCCCAAATCGAGTTTATACACATCAAGTAGTAACAAGGTAAGACATTCTATTTTGTTTCTTACAAAGAGATTATTTAGTTGTTTTGTAGGTGTCTCTTGACATCTCTCTCATGTCATATCAACATATTCAAGGAGTAGCATCTAGTTCATGTTATGTGGCAAGAGCCTCATAAAGAACATGCAGGAAAGCATTGTTTAACAAAATCTCCATAAGAACTGCTACAATATGCATCCCTGGGGTTGTTTTTTTGTATGATACTCTTTTGAAATACATGGAAATAATAGGTATCTTCCTCTAAGCCTGGTTTTGGTACCAAGACAGCTGCTACTTTCTGTTAATCACAAGACCTAGCTAGTCACATTACCTATTATGAGACAAACATTTGAACCAATTAAAATATTTATTAATGTTGTTTATGGCATGCTTATTTCAAGGATGTTTTAAAAACCAGGGCTGCTAAACATGCAGTGTGTCTCCTCCTGACTGCTGTAATGCTGAAACTATTCATGCAAAGTTGGTTTAACATCTTTGTTCAAAAGGCAGGAATTCTACAGTAGTTTCAAGAGCAGTGTGTACCAGGTTCATTGCATTACACTTAATTGTTCTGAGGCAGTGTTAAGTAGCTGTTTTAAACAACAAAACTCATTTTGCATAAAGCTAACCTCAATATTTAGGCTTGTTGATATGGAGATTTTTGGAAGCTGGAAGAAGTTCTGTCTTGCTGTCATTCCTTCAACATAAAATTTTAAGAAAATTTTGTTTTATAACTTTTTAACTTGCAAACCTGCAAGTTAAAATCTTTTTTCCTTGATGTGCCTGCAGTTCCATTGCTTGTAATCGGCTCAGTTGAAACTGTAGTTAATTTGTGTTTGCGTGTGACTCTATGGTGAGGAATGCACAAATTTTTTTAGTCTTTCTTAAACAAAACATTTTGTAAGGTAGACTTTGGTGTCTGAAAACTAGATGGGCAGAAGCAGTATCCTCGTTTAGTATTTGCATTGCTACAGTATACAGCATTTGCAATGAGCAAAGCCAGGTGATTTTCCCAAAATCTGTTTTCTTTTTAGGTGGTACCGAGCCCCCGAACTATTGTTTGGGGCTAGAATGTATGGTGTTGGTGTTGATATGTGGGCTGTTGGTTGTATTTTAGCTGAATTGCTCCTCAGGGTAAGTCCTCAAATGTAAGCATTTTGTATTTGCTCTTTAATGCACTACAGTTTTTATGTGGGCTGCTTCTTTCCTGCTAACAGTAGCAGGTTAAGCCAGGCTAGAAGAAAGTTTCCAAAACCTTGTTAACTGTAATGAAGGTGAAGTTTTGCAATAGACTGAGTTTCATAAGCATCCACAAGCATTGGAAGTCTTTCAAAATGGTTGGATAAAAAAGTTGCAACAAACTGTCACAGTATTGCCTTGGGAGATCCCAAGTACATAACTCTTCCAGTACTCTTAGTGTTACAATTTCACACAGCCTTCTATGAGTTTCACTCCCTAGCCTTCTAGAAATGTGACATCCTAGATACTGCATACACTGTCCCTTATACATTGTTCCTCACTAACTGTAAATTATAATCACCAACACCTTAATTGTGGGTTTATGTACAACAAACAGAAGATCAGTGTTTGTGGTTTTGGTCAACTAACTGTGGTTAGTTGACGATACTAAAATGAAGCCGATGGTTAACACTATGATAATCCTATGGCACTCCTCTTGTATGGTACACAGATGTCATGGTCCTTAACTATGTTTTAGTGAACTAGAACATTTCCTATGCAGCTCTTTGGAGAAGACATGAAAGTGTCGGGGGGGGGGAAGAAGGGCAGGGAGACAGACACAGCTGAAGGCACGAAGTACCTGCAGTATCCTTTATCTTTCATGACTAAGTTGCTTCTGCTTGGTTTCTGCACCATACTTGAAATGCTTTTGTGGCTATCTCATAACCAGACTGGGGAACTGGTCTGTGTGAAATCGCCTTGAAAGAAATCCTTTGCCTTGGTTTGCCACACCAAACAGGTATGCTGGTACAATTTGGTTGGCAGTTCAGACATGGAAATATATATTGGCTGTTTAATGAACACTAGTGATGTGTACATAAATATGCACTAGACCTGGTAAAGTGATTAAATTGAAGCAAAGTCAGAAAACAAATAAATTGTTAAATTTATTGAATTGTTGAATTGATTCTTTGGTTTCTCACAAAGTAGAAAATCTATTATGGTTCAGTTTTATTACTGTGGTGTTTTCAAGACAATGCATCTTCTGAGAGCTTTATGAAAGCAGTTTATGTTTGAGGGCCTTTCATGATGTCAAAATTTAATGTGGGTATTTCTGTGTTGCTTAGTTAAACACTGTCTCTAATTCTTTATAAATTTGCCTTGGTCTCAAAGTTTCTTTTACTTGCATTGTGTGCTGGCTGTGCAAGGTACAAGTTGAACTGGGCAGATATCCCCTTTTCAGTCTTCTGCTTAGTTTAAATAACATGTGATACTGATAAGACAGTTTTCTATCCTAGTGAGTCTCTACTCCCCCTCATACTTAAATCTCATTTCCTCAGTCTAACTTCTGTAATGCAGTTATAATTAATTTTAAATGTACTGAATATATATAAAAGTTAACTTCAGGGAACAGATGATGGAAGGGTCATGATGACCAACTGACTTTGACAACTAAGATGTAAAATCTTTCCTGTATTTAGTTATTTTACTAAATTGTAATAATTTTATGTGTAATTTTATGTTTAGGTCCCTGTTGTCAAGTCAACATTATGAAGCCCAGGTTCAAGAAACTTTCAGAATCTATTTGGACATCAGTAGAATGCCTCAATATTCAGTGTAGCTCTTTGTGGGGAGATGGTATACAGGGGTGTTTTGCCCTGCAATTATGAGTGATCACTCAAAGCTCTGCTCTAAAACTGAAGTTCAGAAGTTATTTAAATCAAATGCTATTACCTTCTAGGTTCCTTTTTTGCCTGGAGACTCTGATCTTGACCAGCTGACAAGGATATTTGAAACATTGGGCACTCCAACAGAAGAACAGTGGCCTGTGAGTCCTTGTGAGACTGGCATAAGTTTTACTTGATACTCTCTATTTTAAATTAAATAAAGAGTGATACCGGAATACTTGAGTAGATTTTCAGAAGGCAACTGCCTTATCTCACAGAGGAGATTAGATTTGTTGTTTCTCTTGGCAAACCTCTGGTCAGTAGCAAGATTAACAACACTTTATTGTTTCCTTTCCATGTGTGCAGAGTTTCCTATGGCTACTGGTGTGAAATTATTGTTGCTTAATGTTTTTGGATGCTTGGTTAATGAACTGTGCTTTAACCTGTAAGACTTTCATTTCAGAAGCAGAAACCATTTGTAGGGATCTAAGTTGGCCAAGGTAAGTTATAGTTTGGAATACAGTAAGAAACACCAGATCAACAGCTTTAGAGATGAACAATTTGTCTCAGCAATGGTCCTGTAACAAATACAAATTAGTAGTATAATTATCTCTGAAGTGACAATAAATTCAATAATACTAGGCAAAACTTACTGTCAGGACATACACTGACCTACCTACCTATGGATATTAGGCAGACTGACAGGAAGTGGGGCATACCTTCTGATGAGCAACTGGCACCAGTAGTTCTGAATTCCCTGATTGGGAATTGTTTTTGAGCTATGGAAGCACTCACTGTACTTGTTAACATCTACTCCCTCTCCATGATGCTTCTCCTTTGTGTGAATTGTGCTGGAATGCTATGGTACATAGTCATGAAATGGAGCTGTAGCCGTATGGAGAAATACCGTATGAGGCACTGCTAATCCCACACAATTCTGCTGTTGCTCTGGGATTCTGAATGAAACACATAAAGGTTTTTGCAGTGACATTTCTGCCTTCCTTGGAGAGGAAAAGTTAAGATATAGGTGGGAAAAGGAGTGAATAGGAGATTGGCTAGCACAACAGAGATGATGCATCCCAAAGTTAATTTTCAGGCCCATGCATTTCAATAATTGAAAACTCTACTATCAAGATTGTAACTGATGGAGCACATTTTTCACTTTATTGTTAATATTTTATTTTGCTTGGACAAACTTGCTGAAGTGTGATGACTAAATAATTAAAATACTACTAAAGTATTACATTTGGATAATTGCTACAAGATAATTTTTATGCTAGAATTTGAATACAATGGGATTGATTTCATACCTACAGGAGAAAAAAGTATGCAGTTCATCTTTTGTTAACCTGCTTGGTGTATATTTTCCTTCCATCTTCCAACAGGCCATATAAATTGTCAGTTGTACATTTCAAAAGTAGCTCAAAATACAGTTAATTTTATTAATGTGGAGAAAGACTTGCTCTTTTGTGAATATTTTCCCTTCCACCGTGTCAGAGCATAACAGGAACCTTTATTTCATTTGTCTGCATCCACTCTAAAGTCCCTTCATACTTCCTTTCTTCGTTAACAGTTTTTCCTTTTGGACTGGTCACTGTTAAAGAAAAGACAGATCGTTTGGAAAGGGAAAGCATAAAACAACTGCAGCAGTTACTGAAAAAGAAAAAGCCTTTATGACCCACTACTCCCACATTTGTTATTTCAGTGACCAAGTATTAGCAAGATGTTTTGAAAGAAGATTTGCTTCTGCTGAAAGGCAGCCATATGAAGTTTGCTTTCTGTGAAAAACTGAGCCCTGAAGTAAAAAACATATATTCAATTTTTGGTCTTTGTAGGGGATGACGAGTCTTCCAGATTATATCACTTTTAAATCTTTCCCTGGAATGCCACTTCAACATATCTTCAGTGCAGCTGGTGATGATCTGCTCAATCTTCTTCAAGGCTTATTCACATTTAATCCTTGTACTAGGGTTACAGCTACTCAGGTATAGTACACTTCAGTTATGTCCTAATGTGCATTAACCTACTGTTAATATCAAATAAATGTGTTTTGAAGCCAGTAAGCCAGGTTTGAAATGAAATGTTACATGAATTTCCAGAAACATAATCCCAGTGTTCTAGAAAGAGAACTCTGAAAGGCATGCTTAATGTAACTGATTATCTCTGTTCCCACTGTAGAGCAGAGGTAGACATCTAAAAAGTGTATGAGTCATGGCCTTCAGACAGTCATATTTGACATTTGGAATTCAATCACCTAAAGCTTGAAGGTTAAGTCTTAACATAGCATATCCTATTCCCTGGGTTTGAAAGATTTTCAAAGCCTTACTTCATCCAGTGTCTTCTTCAATTTCATTTAAACTTTCATAATACTTTTTTAACATAAAATTCTGTGGTGATTTAAAGCTTGATGCTCGTCTAAATACCCTTTTCCATTATACTTTCAATTTCACTACTCCCTGATGGTGAGAAATTAAGGACTTCGAAGGAAAATCTTGCAGAATGCTCTAGTTCATAATATTGATTTCTGTAATGAGGAAGATATACCAGCTGGCAGTTTGAAAAGTGTATTTCTGTCTCTTTACACTGTTAGGGAGGCATGCAAGAAACAGAGTTGCTCCCTTAAGGCCAGGACTCCCTCATTGCTGGTTAGACAAGGCAGATCTGAATCTATGGGATTAGTGTAGTTGTTACATATCTTTTTACTAGAAGACTTTTTCAGAGCACATTTAGACTTTTTTGGCCGCTGTCCTTAAGAACATTCAGTTTAAGTTTCCAAATAATTAGTTATGCTATGCTTGGGACACCAGTTCATATGTCTGAAGTGATTTTTCAGATCATATTGTAGGACAGTGTATTTTTCCAGCCTAGACTATTTATTGGCAATGCCACAGTTTAAGACAGGAAACAATTTGTACTTACAGTATTGGTTTGACTTATAACTGGCATTGAATATCATGTAACTGGCATTAGTAGGAGTAATGATTGCCTAGGAGACATCTTAGCTACTTTTTGTTAACCACACTTTATGGAAGCTGTGAAGTTCCTAAAATTTAAAATAGGGTATGTAATTCCACTACATGAAATCAACCTTGCTCACTTGTGTTTGTCTTCTGCTCTGATAGAAATCTGTGTCTTTCTCACAGTTTACGGGGTAGAAACAGCACAGTTAAAGAAATCTTAAAAGCTAACAAAACAGCTGGTGTCCAAGTCCTGGATCTGATCAAGACTTCAGATATATTCCTTTAATTTTTCTTTAATCCTGCTTTACCCTTATCCTCTTGTCTCATCTGTTGATTCAGAATATGAGCTCTTCAGAGCTAGAAAACTGCTTACACAAGACCTTTTGCAAAATAGTTGAAAGTTTTGTTAGGATGTCTGAGCACTAGCTGAAAATAACAGTACAGACCTATCCCTTGCTTTACCAAAATCTAAGTGAGGTACATAGTAATTGAGAACATACACTTGATTTGCCCTAAGGCCACCTTCTAGTATGAAAGTGACCAAGTAGTTTTTAAGTCCCAATAGCAAGTGCTTTATTTCATTATAACCTCTTTATAAATGGTATTCTGACACTTAATGCTAATTACTTGGTTATTCTTCTTCTGTTATCATTAAGGCATTGAAACAGAAGTATTTCAGTAATCGACCAGGACCCACTCCAGGAAATCAGCTGCCAAGACCCAACTGTCCTGCAGAAGCTGTAAAGGAGCAACAAAATGCACTTTTAAATTTAAAAAGGAAAAGAACAGAAGGAATCGATCAAGGTAACCTTTTAACATTTCACTGATTTTAAAATAGGAGCTGCATGCTCACATTGCTACATGCTCACATTGCTACATGCTCAAATGCTACATGAACACAAACTCTCTGAATGGATTAATTCCCTAGGCACCAACACTAGCTGAAGCCCTTCAGTGATTTGTGGTTTAAGGTAAATACTTTGGGGTAAGAATGACTTAGTTCTGCATTCTAACAGAATTAGTACAGAAAAGACTCTTCTATGATGCTTAGGAATTTATTTGTTAGAAATATCCAATTCCATTAATTGCTCTAATGGTGTGTGATACTGCCTAGTAAATTATAGGCTATTATGATGAGCTTGTTTTTTTCTGAGACGTCTTACTTAGATGGAAGTAAGTTAAGTAATTTAAGTACTTCACAGTACTTAAAACAAAACAAAATGAGGAAAGGAGTGTAAGAGTCCAAAACATAGCATGTGATTCTGTGAAATGACAGACTAGAAAATGTAGATCAGATTCTGAGAGATTTCTGCTTTCTTTCTCATAAGGTAAGCAAGTTAATTGTTTAGACCACTCTCGGTAAGGAACATGAGGCACATTTCTGTGACCCTCCTCCAGTCTTCCCCAAACAGCAACATTTCTTCATATCTTCATGGCAAGAAAATGCTCAGGACTCAACACCTCTATCTGATGCTGAATTACTCAGACCTTCTACCAGAGAGGCAAATATTGGTTCTTAAACTTGGAGTTGGTCTTCCTAATTTTGTTATTGCCAGTATAAGACTCAATTTTAGTACAAGAGTGGTATCTTTTTGTAATAGAGGTGCTTCCATAGAAGTGTGTTTCCTCTTGAGTTCAGAGAGACAACCACATTATTAGGGTTTAAGTAACTTTTAGGCACTTTGAATGGTTGTTTCTTAGTCTGTGTGAAATTAGAAGTAAAATGCACTAGGTTCATCACCTTAAGATTTCAACTTCAAAATAAAATTTAATCAGCTGATTACTTGCACGCTGTTTACTGACCCCAGTACCATCGGTCAACTGATATGTGGGAACTTGTCAAGTTATAGTAGCTTAGGCAATTAATTTAAGCTTTTTAGCTCCTTTTGCAAAGATCATTTGAGGGTTTGTGACTAGCGTTTTGGAGTACATGCCCTATAAAAGGCCTGTTAACTAAAGGAGAGGAAAAAGAGAAATGCTTCTTTGATTTCTGTGACTTAATTGTTGTATTTGACAATGGGCAGAGTTTCCAGAGCTGTATCAAGCTAGAAAATAACTGCTTTAACATCTTTCAAAAAGTCTTATCTTCAACAAGAAATCAAGCGTATGCGTTAAATGCTAGGAGTTTTGAGATTAGGTATAAATGAGGCATTTAAGAAGTCAACATTAATTTTTGAGACATTTGAGAATCAGCATAAAAAGCAGTATCATCCACTAAGTGGAAACAGAAACGTAATGGATTTTCTGATGGATTTTCCATTACATTTTGTTGTTGCCTTAGCTGGGCTGACAGAATCAGATGGTCTCAAAGGTAGTGCCAACAAACATGTAGGAAGAGAACCAATGTTAGAGCTAGCAAATCTGCTGCCCTGGATTTCATTTGCCATCCTTAAATGGCATTACCACCTAAATTTAAAATCTGAGTAGTTGTTTGGAAGAACTTCTTTTTTTAAATAACATTTGAAGGACAGCATGTTTTTACTACTGTTGAGGGTGGAAATGTGCTAAATTAATTTCAAAGAAAAATAAGGTGCATTCCCTGAAATTCCTAAGATTGGCCTGCCCTTGCATCCTGCACAATACGTTTCCTTAGCCTTGTCCAGGTGGCACCCTAGAGCTCGGCAGAACAGACTGAGTGATTACTGATGGATACCCTCTTGTAAAATATTGGTATCAGGATCTGACTGTCAGGAGAAAGATTCCTACCATCGCCCTATGTGCTGCTTTTCCACAGCAACGAAACCCCGTAGCCTGTGGGGTGTGTTCACCAAACTAAAGTGCTTCTCAGAAAACAGCCTCTATTGTCAGGGAAAAACTGTCACCAGATGGATGACTCTCTGTGAAAAGTATTACGCATGCATACTTTCTGTCTGCTGCTGCCACTTATTTCTGTTCAGTGTGGTACTGGAGACACTGATGCTATGATGACATCACTGTCGATCCTCAATCTGGCACTTAATCAAAAGCAGCACTGCTTCCCCAGGAAGTAGTCCTATTGATCTGCATTCCTACAGAGCTGTAGGTACACTAAACTTTTTCCTGAGTTAATGCAGCATAAAGAATCTGCCTAATATCAGAACTATTCTGCATTGGTTTGGAAATAAACTAAAGCCATTCTGTTCATATCTAAGGTTAAGAATTTGTCCTGGATCTGTCAGCATGTAAAAAAAATTATTAAGTGTTAGTGTGATGGGACAGGGTTAAGGCTTAGAACAGCTTGCTTTTTTTAGGTTTCAAAGTAGAATTAACTGGTTAGCTTTTCATGCCAACAGTTGACTGGTTAGCTTTTTATATTAACAAAGAAAAATATTTACATGTATCCCAAATGTAATTAATACTTAACTGCAGAATTTGTGACTCATTTGGAGCGCACAGTGATTTAAGTGTGCTTTGATTCTATCACTCTCTGAGGTTCTTTAAAAGTCATATACCACCACTGTAGTAAGCAGCATTAAGCAGTTCAGAGTAGATATATCTCAACAATGGTATCAAATCTTGAGGAGAGAGCTGGACCCCTTTACTTCGCTAACGATGTGATTTTACACTTTTCAGGATTACCAAAAAAACTGATTTTTTGATTGCTGTAGATGGTGTATGAAAACGAGTGAAAATGACTGAAGTCCCAGCCATTGATAAAGAGTCACAGGATGGTTATTTTATAATACTTTAACATGTAAAATTAGAATTTAATATTTCTTTACTGAAACAAAGGTTTTATTAACTCTTATTACAATAAAATTGGTTTGAAGAGGAAAAAAAAAGATTCCCTTATCTGGTCTCTTGTTTTATTACTTTGACTTGTGCTTTGGGGTAATAACTGTCAAAACTGCTTGCAGGCTATAAATTTACACAGACTAATTTTGCAGAACCTCTGTGTTAAATTACGTGCTATTCTGTACAGATGTATACCCTCAGGAGGAAAACTACAAAACACTTCTCACCTGGAGCTTAGATATACACCTGTCTGTCTTCTGGCTCCCTAATAAAAATGCATCACTGTAAGGAAAGGGCACATGATTTTTTTGTTTCAGATAAAAGGCTCAGGTATTAACAAATGACTTTGCATATGCGCTCTCAGCAGTCATGCATTAAGACTCTCCAAGGACGCATCCACTACCTTGAAAACACTATGATGCACATATTGAATGTGAATTGTTCGGGGTTTTGGTTTTTTACACATTCCAGTCTGCCAGGAGAAATTACCTGTGTCTTAGTTTAACAAGACACAAATGTTTGCTAAGGAGGGTGGGTTAGGAAAAAAAAACCCAAAACCAAACTCCTCCCTCTAAGTCATTAAAACTTCAGAATTAAGAGGCTTCAGGGGGAAGGTGTGGAAAAAGAAAATAACACCTCTTTATTAGCATGTGTATATATATATATATATATGTGTGTGTATAACAAACCTGAATAAGCAACAGTGGTGCAACCAAAACTTTCAAAACAAAGTCCTACTTCCCCAGGTGGCAGCTGCCGTGGCTCACCGTGACAGTCCGCAGGCTGTTCTCTGTGGCTCAACAACTGCTCACAGCCACGTCGACGACGGTGGCTCCACTGCCAGCCATGAAGAGGGGTTTCCCGCTGGTCCCAAGGCTATGGGCGCGGTCCTCGGCAACACCTTCGGGCTCCTCAGCTCAGGAAATAAATAGCCGCAGTGTCGGGCGGTGCGGGACCAGGCAGCCGCCGCAGGGAGTTGCTTTGATTTGCAGCACTGGCGCAGGGCGTGGCCGGGGACAGACACCTCTATCCAAGACGGTCGGCAGGGGCTCTCCTGGGGCTTATCCGTGCGGCTCCTGTGATGGCCAGCGAAGGACTGGGGCCGATCCCCAGCGGCGGTGCCAGGCAGGGGAAGGCTTCTTCTCGGAGCTTGAATTGGAGAACAAAAAGCTGACTGCCGGCTCTGTCGGGTGACTGGCAGGAATACCAAAAAACAAGACCCCAATTTGTGGTGCCGGCCAGTTCAAAAAACAACCCTCTCCCACTCCCGTGCCCCTCTGCGCGCGACCTCGCTCCTCCCCGACCCCCCTACCCCTGGAAACGGGGAGGAGGCTGTGATCTCACTGTAGGTGCACATTACCTAGTAACTGATATTGGAAAGAAATTCCATCATCTCTTTTCAAACCTATAACAATCTGGAAGCATATAAATACTGTTTCCTTCAAGTCCCGAAGATTGCAGTAAGAGATGGAGGGAGATTAACTGGGAAAACTATGCTAGCCCTCCTGTCAGCCTGTGGCTGTTTAACAGTTTATAGTGCAGATACTGGACTCAGCTTTGCCGGAATTCCGGCGTGGCAGCATTTAAAAGCATCTGCTGGGTAACCAAACTTCTTCAATTGAGAAAAACAACCCCAAAGGTACTGTTTATAGAGCTTAACTGTGTGCCCACAATGTTGTGCAGTGGATCTCAGGGATACCTAGTGAGCTGTTGTCATTTTCCCACCTGCAAACCAGTGTTTTCTTATTTTTGTGGCAAGTGTATTAGTACAAAACCATCTTCTTTCTTGTGTGTTCCTTCATTTAACTCTTGCCTTAAGACAAAGTATGCTGGCTTTGTAAAGGAGGATCACTACTGTCCCAGTACCCTACTGTGTTCTATATTGCCTGTTGGCAGTTGAAAAGTAAACAAATCTCCTAAGATCTAATTAATAGTGTAGAGAAAATGTTTATGCATTAAGAGTAGTTACAGCGGTTTTTATTGTCTATGTAATCAAACATCGTTATCTTCCTTATTGCAGGCTGGGGGATTAAGAAAACTACAGTCCTACTTCTCATAGGCATATATTCAAAAATATGTTAATCTGAATAGGGAAGAGGGAGTTAGGAGTACTGTAAACTTTTTTGCATTGAACTTTTCAATGGCAGCATTCTAACTGGTCTTCAAAGCCTGGAAGCCCTGAGCACCTGAAACAGATACTGCATTTTCTGGTATCCCAACTATTAGGTATAACAGGTAAAGTTTGTATGGCAGAGCCAATTTTAAATATTCTGTCAGTTCTGGTTTGGGAAACACTATTCTTTTTAAAATGCTCCATCTGTCTAGACAATAACTTTCCCTGAAGGAAACCTTTTCCAGCAGAACCAATCCTCTAAGCTCCTATTGGCCTAAGTTGTAGAGTAGGTACAGAGTTAGATGGGCAGTCAGTGTTTTAATGTACAGACCACAGTTGCAGTGCTCTGTAAGAGCAGGGTTGGAGCAAGAGGGTATTTTGGGACCAAAGCTATTGTCTTGTGTGCTTCAAGTCACGTTTGCCACAGTAGATGCTCAAAAATAGCAGAGCTTATATAATAGAAGTTCAGGAGCTATTTCCTTCCAGCTCCCGCACAGCAATTCATTTGGCATACTGTGCACTGCATGTATGGTTGGGGCATATTCTATGCCATGAGGGTGTGCAGTAAGTCTTGTTTTCGTTAGAGTTTCTGAATAAACCTGCTCGTGTCAGGGACTAAAATTTAAAATCTTGCTCTTACTGATGATGTTTTGCATAGATGAAATGTATGTACATTGTAGAGTATGGTAAGATTAGAGAAGGTTTCAGCACAATATTTTTTTCTTGATCTTGGAGTTTTGGATAATTTGATTTAACTTTTGTGATTTAGATCAGAACATTGGAGGAAATATTTGGGACTTGTAAATATAATATAATATGGAATTGTGCAATCAGTCATCTAAATATTGTTTAACTTAACTCATGACTTGGTAAGTTTGTAAGATTTATATCATGCTAATCATGCTTCGGCATTGACAGTCTGTTCCTTATCACACCAAATTGTTGAATATACAGCTGCTACAATCTATTTGGCTTCTGTTCAGAACCAGAAAAATCAATGGGGGTTTCAGCCTGCAATGTGCATGCTTGAGCAAAAGTATAAGTGGTGCACTTGAGCAAACAGGAACATAATCTAAATGCCTTCTCTCTTGGGTTGAGACAGTTCTTCTGCCCTTACCATCTTTACCATGCCTTACTGCTGTTTCTTCCTGAAAGGTTAGTACTCCTCTTTGCAAATATGGTGGGATTTACCTAGATATTTGAGGGAATTTGAGTGACTTCTATGAATTCTGCTGGTATTATTTATATAATTGAATGAGAACTTTGTTTTCTTCTTCCATTTTGCTGCCACAATGAATGTAGCAAAACTCACTGTATGAGCACACAATACAGAAAGTTTTGTTTTTAACAAAACTGACTTAATTTTTTCACAGATACCAGGATTAGTTGTGGTGGTGTGGCATGGAGAACAAGGACTGCTAGCTCTCACATTCTTATCTGTCTCCTTGGTTCTTGATTGATGCTAATGCTGTGTGATCCCTGAAGCCTTTTCGTATTGACAAAGAAGGCTCAGAGCCAAATTAAGTTGTAACATAAAGTTGCTGTTTTGCATTTTTGGTGTGCTTTTATACATAGTGTGGCCTTGATGTGCTCCAGGCAGCGCTGCCAATTCTTTGCTTTTACGTGTCTTCTTGGCTATTATTACTGTTTTTATTCTCTTGGATTACTTCATGTACTGCTCACTCAGCCATTTCTTCTGATGCACAAATGTTTATACTTCCTGTGGTCCAGTGTAATGATTCCTGTACAGAGCATGTTTCACCTGTGACCTGTTAGTACTCTGAGAGAAGGAAGGAATCTTTACAAAAGAGGCTGTAGTTTGGCTTACTTTTCTTTTAATCCCTCTGTTCCCCCTTGCATGTTAAACTCAGCTATGTAAACTTTGTCTTTGAGTTAAGCTATTCTCTCCACAAGCCTGTAATGAAATTACAGTATAAACCAGGGATAGGTCTGTATATAGTGTATCAGGTTGAGATACAAAAACTTCTACTACATAGAGGTCTTTGAACACTTTTGGCAGGCTGTATTTTGACGTACACCTTGCTGATATCCAGTAGTGTGAGAAACTGGGGAAAAGACATGCATGGTTGCTGTCTCTCTTGGCTCCAAAAGTACTGCACTGCTTGGAAGAACCTTCTGTTGATCCTCATTTCACCAAAGACCTGCTGGGAATTAAGCCTGTTCCTCCTTAGTCCACCACTACAAGGAAGACTCCAGAAGCAACTCTTGCTAGCTTGGGAGTTCCACTTGGCCAAACTTTTCATCACATTATGCTAATTTGTCATTTTCAAGCTTCCCCAAGTAGAGCTAGAATAAAATATCAGCTTTGATGCTGTTGAACTAGCCTCATATTTCTGTGTACAATTCTAGTATTTTCATATTTTTTTTCTATTTGTGAGAAACTTATTCAGAAAATTTCTATTTATTTCTTTTTAGAAACTCTTACCCTTTCAAATAAAGGTACAAGGGGCTGGGGGGAAGGAGAGCCTCTGTTTCTTCCTTCCAAAATACCAAATCCACAGGCTGGAAGGTGCTGCAAGCGTATTTTCTGAGGGGCTTGCTATGTGGTCAGCACAGAGGCTGTCAGTGTTGTAACCATTTGTTCTAGAGCTGTTGGTTCAAATTGTGCCCAGAAATGTTCATAGTAATATTATTCATTACTAAGATGAATGGAATGATGTGCAGAGAAGGAAGGAGGAGAGGAGGCACTTCACTCTTAATTAGAAAGCATTAGTGTAATGTGGTTTATTGCCTACCACAAGAGGTTTATTCCTGTGACACTGACAATTATGGTAAGCATACTTTAACAATACATTGTGAGCTGTGTGCTTTCGTTCTTGGAAACCTCCACTTTGAGCCAGGCTGGTAGACAGGTATTCTCAAAGAATACTTAAGCTGTCTTGCATGAATCTGCCATCTGTGAATTAAGTTAAAATAAAAAATAAAAAAAATTAAAAGTTCACCGTCAAAGAAAATCAACAGATAATTATCAAAGTCATTGCAATCTAGCAATTCTGAAGAAGTCTGCTACTGGGTTGACAAATGTAAAACTGTCTTTTTCTTACTCCTCTAAATTTACCTCTATGTTCAGGAGCTTCCTCTAGATATCTCACATAAGCATCCTGAGGAAATCAACAGTGTAGAAAGACAGTGCCACCATGTTTTTTTATCTTTATATATTATGGTAGAAACCAATTTGAATCTATCAGATTTAATTGCAGGAGTTGAAATACTGATTTACAACCAGATGGGTTTTCCCTGATGCTAGAGGCTGTGTGAGACAGAGAAATAAGGCAGATGGTCAGATGTGGTAAAAACGGTCTGATGTTAGCCTAATGCTTCCTTGTCTCTCTGAGAATCATCATTCTGCAAGCTTGAAGCTCATTGTAGGAGTGGAGAATTGGGTTGTTGCTCAGCTTGAGCCTCTTTAACTTAATATTCTTGTAGAGCTTCTTTAATAAGATCCTTAATATTGACTTTATCTGGCAAGTCAGGGACATGGCAGGCGTCTTCCCTTCTTCCATATGTCTCTCATTAACTCCAGTAAAACTCAGTGCTTCCCAGCCATCACCAGATTCCCTGCTGCTGGCTGGTTACCTGAGTGTCAGAAATGTGTAAATATGCTGGGAAGTGCTACTGTCTCCTTTTCTCCCAGCACAATGTTTCCTTAGCGTCACCCAAGTTAAATGTCCATGTCACTTGTTTCTAAGGTAAAGGTTTTAGCTGTGACTGAGAAACCTGAGACATCATGTAACAAAGTCCTGATTAGGCAGGAAAAGCTGTACTGCATACACTGGCTGTGAGGTCAGAAAAAATGACATTCATAGGTGGAATTGCATGACGTTGTGCTAAAAAAAGGTCAACAAAGAGTGTGCAAATGCAGCACTTACAGAGCTCAGTGCAAAGCTGTGCAATACCACTCTTCTGTGATTTCATTACAAAAATTAACCTCCTCAGAAAGGTTTAATTGGTGCATTTCCTTAATAGACAATGCCAATCTTAATCCACTCTAAATTAACACTGGAGTGAAAAAACTACCAAGCAGTTTATTAAACTCTGTTCTCAAACAATAGGGTTTTTTAAGCAAAGTTGCCTGGAAATACCAGCCTTGTGGGGTTTTTAATACTAAACTTTTCAAGTGCTATAAATGCTTTTTTTCAAAGTCTAATAAGTTTCACTTGACCAGAATCTAACCAAATTTGAATACTTAAATGCATGGATGATTTTTAAAAAAATTATAACTACTGCCAACTAGAAAATATTTATGTTAATTACAAAACACTAATAAAGATATAGTAAAAGATACCACCATTTAGCATTTTGATCAATCTGATGCTCTGAAAGGGCCAGTTATGTGTATGTCAGGTCCCATGTGTACTGACAGTCATCTCTGTCATCACTGCACCTTGGGATTTATAGTTGCAGGTTGCTTGTGCCTTGCACTGGCAGATCCTTTGGTGCTCGCATTGCTGTTACAGTTATTCTGTATCCCTCTCCACAGCTCTGTGCGCAGTGGTGAGGGTGATCATCGACTCACAGCAGTAACAAGAACTGGGGTATTCCCACCTGCTTTTTGTCAGGTCTGCTGTGGTGTGCCAAGTGCTCTTGGCATGATTCCTAGATACACTGGCTTTTGGAAGATGCCCAAAAGTCAAGGTTTCTGGAAACCCTTTGCTACACAGGAGAATGTGGGAAGAAGTGGTACATACCACTTCCCAAGTGCATACTTGGAAAAAATTGAGAAAGTCATGAGTTTATTATGGTCTGCAGCTACCTAAACTGCATGACAAATATGGTCTTGTAGGCACACACAAGTAAAACTAGAGGTGGTAAATACGTAATTTTTACTGTCTGATGACACCTTTTCATGATGTTTCCCTGGTACTGGAATACCTTTTCCACACGTGACAGCAAACATTACATAAGTTAGGTAATTGGCTGTGTTAGAGGTCTGGTTGGGAATCTGAGCAGTGGTTTCGAGAACATAAGCATGCACATGCACAGACATTTCTCCTCCTTCCCATAACCTGGTGTCTAATTGCTAGGCTCAAGCAAAATATACATTTACTTGAAAAGCAATTTCATGCCTTTTTTATTTTAACATGCATAAAAAGTCTAAATTTACACTATAAAAAAAGAACTGATTTTAAGTAAGTGGCCACCACAGCATGTGACACTCTGGGTTTTATTTTCTTTCTGCTTGCATTTACATTTGGAAAAAGTTTCCATATTTCATTTAATCTGAAAAACAGCCAAGTGGTACATTCTTCCTTCTCACTGGATGCAGACTTTTTGTGCTCTTCACTTTGCCAGTTGACACAAACCAAACCCCTTTAATTACTGAAAAATCTTGAAATTATGTAATATTGAAAGCATCATTCTGATTTCAGAAGGTGTGAATAAAACAGCTCAATTCTTCATGTTATCCTAAAATACACTGAGCTGGTTCATGCTGTGTGAGTACTGAGTAAGCAGTCCTTTAGCATTCCTGTTAAGACTTCTCTGTGCTATGTCCAAAAGCTTTCTGCATTACCACTTTTGAGTTCTCACTACAGGTAGTAATACTGCATTCTCACAGAGAAGAGGTATGTGAGAACCTCTGCTTCTGTAACAACAATCCATGTGGAAATGAGTCGAGTAATAATAAAGGGGCAACATACACAAGCAAAACTGCAGGTGGGATCTGAGGGTAATAATGCCTGTCCTGGTGACCTGAGCAAAGCTGACGTGCCACGCAAGGTCACTGGTGTGTATGAAAATGGGCTGGATGTCTTGTAGGCTGCCTGAAGGCAAGTGGCTCAAAGTGACATGCTCTTGAGGGTTTAGGTTTGCTACTCTACCCTGCCTGTGCACACACAGGTGAGGAAAGGGGCTTGTTCCTAAGGCACAACAAGCTTCTGAACAGAGATTTTCTGGAGAATTGTCACACAGTTACAGCTTCTAACTGAGCACTTTCCTTCATTCGTCACTCCTTGACACTTGAACTGAGACCAGAGTTTTAACTCCATCCCTGGGTGCTCCTTGGCTGTCTTACTTCCTGTGGCAACATTCCATGTCCCTATTCTACCTGACTTATTAAATCTCTGTAAGTCTATGTTCATAAAATAACTTATGCAAAGCAAGGCCAAATCATGATGCTGTGGATTCCCTGTCACTTGAAAGCGCTAAATCAGAATCAGCATCTCTTCAAAGAGGCCCCCTGCCAAAAAGAACAGTTTAAGGCAGGAATTACTGGTTGAGATTTCAGGTCAGTAAATCAAATTAGCCTTCTCTGATTTCAGAATTTATGTTTGATGGGTAAACCTTATTATAAGTGCATGAATAGTTTTAGAGTGACAGTTCTTTTCATGTAGTAACATCTGCACACTGCTTTGCTATTAGCCTGTGTAATGTTTGCCAGCAACACAGCAGGGAAGTTCAAGCCTTTCTGGTGACGAATTTTTCATCCAAAAAGCCAAGGCACACATCCCAAGGCTCTTAGGTGCTCTCACTGATTGGAAAATCTATTACAGAGCTCTGCTGTTTTCTTTAGTGAAGAAGCTAGATTTATTTGTGATAACAGTGCTGGCTGGCATCAACAGACCTGCACAGAGCAGTGAATTAATGACATTCCCCACCCAGTGACTGCTGCTTGCTGTCACAGACATGCTGACGTATGGTATAGCCACTCATACGCTTGCATACTCTTGCACCGTGCCCATATGTCACCTGCACTACTTTGCATAACAGTTTCATTTTTAAATTAAACCTCAGATTCTCCTTCATGTTTTGAGTTGATTTTGCTGATGTGGAAATTAAGCAAAGCCTCACTAGTCAGCTTCTTGCAATTTTATAAAAGTCTGGAACAGAAATAGAAGATGATTACAGTTCTTCTGAATTCTCACTGTCCTGTGATCCGTGTGTTCCCATGTCTTAACCACATGCTTCAGGAAGCTGACTGTGTTTCAAAGTTAAAAACACAAGTGGTTTTCCATTGCTTGTTGGCTGGCCACACTACTTTCCTGTCTGTTGTTCAGTTCTTGAGCCTATTTCTGCAGCCCTGCCTCTGGGGAAAGGACAAGGTCTGCTGAGCCTCCAACCCCAGTCCTGACCTGAGGCTGGGGCTTTTGCTACTTCTATGAAGCAGAAGCATCAGCCACATCTGTGCTGAGGTCCTCTTGGATACCTGCAAGCTGGTGTCCTTTGCAGCTTAGTAACCATCTGGTTGACAGAATTAATCTGATAAGAGTGGTAAATACCCTGTCTCTAACTGAGTATATGCAGCTGTTAGAGCACCATTAAAAAGAGAGCACACTGGCTGTTTTTTATTAACTGTACCCCTGTGGTAACTGTTCTCTTCAGTCCCCAGTATAATACCAAATTGTGTAATGCTGATTCATCATATGATCCACTTGGTAGAGCATCAGCTTTCCACATGAGTAAAGAGGAAGGGGATTTACATCCTGCAATCCATCAGCTTCCTTGGTAGGTGTTGCTAATTATCTATATGTATGTACTCATATGCAGGTTAATAGCTTTTAATTGCACTGAATTCCTGAAGTAGGGGCAGTTAAGACTAGAAATAAAGTTTAAAATAGTTATAGAGTGCGTTACATACACAGAGGCCAGGAACTGGACAAGGTGAGCGAGTGTTTCCACGGAGACCTTCCTTGCTTCTTCATTGGTGGCTTTGCAATAGTAATTCCTATGGGAATTTGGCTTTGCAAATTCCTATTGTCACACGGAAGTTAGGAAATCCTAAGTTCCTGCCTAGCACTGCACATGGTTAGAGACGACTGATGCTGGAAAAGGTGTTTCTGAAACACTGGGAAAGGTCTTGGCTCCTGTTAGGAAAGCACGGCCTTCCAGCTGTCCTTTGAGGAAACATGGCTTTTCCACGGAGGCGCGGGCAGTGGGATGCGGCACAGCAGTTCGGAGCCGGGGTTCGTGCACCACGGCATTAAACTTCAGTTTGATGCCTAGTCTTTTAAGATCCTCGTGTTCAAATGCCTCATCCACTGAATTCATTAAATTCCAGCCACCCAAAACCAGGTGTTATGTGAGCAGGCAGGTGATCCCGGCAGTGTCGTTGGGAGCAGGGCAGCCTGCGGAGGGTGGCCGCGCAGAGACCCACCTCTCGTGTTGCCGCTGCCACAGCCCTGAGGGCCCGGGGCCGCGCAGCTCACACACGGGCTGACGACAGCGGAAGACGCGCGGCGGAGGCGGCGCCGGGCCGGGCGGAGGCGGCGCCGGGCCGGGCGGAGGCGGCGCCGGGCCGGGCGGAGGCGGCGCCGGGCCGGGCGGAGGCGGCGCCGGGCCGGGCGGAGGCGGCGCCGGGCCGGGCGGAGGCGGCGCCGGGCCGGGCGGAGGCGGCGCCGGGCCGGGCGGAGGCGGCGCCGGGCCGGGCGGAGGCGGCGCCGGGCCGGGCGGAGGCGCCCCGCGCTCAGCTGCCCAGCCCAGCCCAGGACATCCCAGCCGTGCCCCTTCCGCATGCGGCAGCCCCGAGAGAGCTGAGCTACTCCACACCGCCAGCATGTCTGCCCGCTGCTGTGTCGGCCAGGTAGGGGTTGGGGGCGCTGGGAGCCCGGCAGGTGTGCGGGGCGAGGGGCGCAGGGAGGGCGGACATCCCCCGGGGATCCGCGCTGCGAGCCGGCCCGCGGCCTCCACGGCCGTGGCGGGGACCGAGGTCCCGGGGCAGCGCCCGGCGGGCCGCCGCTCACCCGGAGAGTCGGGGCGGGGAAGGGTCAGAGGTCCGTCCCTGGGCTGCCCCCGGGCCGCGGCTCTCGGCGGTCCCCGCAGCCTCCCTGCGAGCCAGGCTGTCCGGGGCCATGGGCGCGGGAGGGGAACAGCAGCCCTGGCTGTGAGCGCGGATGCCCATCCGGGCTCGCCAAGTGCTCCAAGCGGCATTTCTACCGTTCCCTGGGTAGATTTCCCTCGTATTTCTGGAGGGAAGCTGCGCGCGACACGTCTCCCCGAGGTGTGTGCGGGCAGCCGGGAGCCGCTGGGCTCGCCGTCGTCCGCACCAGGGCAGCGGCATGCAGATGGAGGCGCCGGCATGGAAAGGGGCCTTCCCAAAGCCCTGCACGGCAAGGAGGAATTCCCTAATGGGCGACAGATCGCTTAGGCCTACGAGAGTCGGTTGGGTAGTTGTCATTGGTTCCATATGGTGGGGAGATGAGACCCCCATGATATAAGAACGGGGTTGGTCTTAACTTCTCTCCTAGCCCCAGGCTTCCTGCTAGACCTCGAACCCTTTCACAAACTCCTTTACATTTGGCTTGCGAAGCAATTCGGCGTGTTTGGGTGCTGGCAGAGGAAGTGAAAGATGACAGTAAGTGGTGATGGAGGGCAGGGCAGGACCTACACTGTTCAGCATCCATGGAGTGGGAATTCAGTGCTCCATATGTTACCACGATGCACCTGTTTTCCTGCTTAAATTAGTTCCATGGACGAAGGACCATGGCTTGGAGGAGGTGGGTGATTGTGAGGCCCCTTCCAAATCTCATCCGTGGTTGCACTTAAGGGAAGGACTCCTGTTTGTAACAATTATCTCTCTGGTGTGATGTTAAACATTTTCTCCAGTTACTTTATTTGTGTTTCCTTTTCCTAAATCTCCTTTTCTGCAATAGAAACTCATTATTACTTTTCCAGTCTGCAACAGACTAACCAGTGAACTTATTCCTATTGTTCTACATATGAAAACACCTAATTCTATTGATATTTCTATTGCTTTGTTCACCCTGCCCACCCTCAGCATCTGATTATTCTCTTGGTTTTGTATGAACCACCTGGGAAAAAAAAATCTTATATCTTTCCTGAAGGTTGAAATCCCGAACTAGATTTGGACTTCTGTCTATGGTTCTTTCAATCTTCAGTGGGATGGTAGAAGTACTTAGCTTGCCTTCAGTTGCCCTGGGAGCTGGCCTGGACTTCTCCAAACAGCACTGGGTGGTTGTGGGGGAGAGTAGTAACTGCACTTGCTAATATTCCTCTAGAAACAGGGGCCTCCCTGACTGCTGTTTCACATCCATTTTGGCAGCATGTGAAACAAATTGTAGAGCAGCTCAGTGAAGTGCTGTTAGTAGGTAATGTTACTGCAGTGGCTCATGGCTGTTGCGTTTTCATTAGGTTTTTTTTGATGTAGCTCCTGGAGAAGTAGTTTAATACCAAGAGGATGAAACTGTTGTGATGCTCAATGGGGAATGGCATGGCTTTACTATGGCCTACTTCTGTGACATTCCTAAAGCCTCTGTCCCTACCCCACGTAGTAGTCTCTGATACTAATGTGTTTTATTGACACTGATGTGTCGCTTTGGAGTCTGTAAATAAACTGAACTCCTTAGTGTTGTCGCAGATGAGGCAAAAGCCCTGAAGTGGATGCATAGTACCAAAAACCCCTGGGAAGATGTATTCTGAAAAAAATAAGGACTTACAATTGATGTAAGACTTATCTGTGGTAAATATGGCATATTGCCAGAGTTATACCAGCAAAGGTAGTGTAGACAACCTTTTTATAGGCTAAGGTGATAATGGCATAAACCATGTTTCATTAGCATGCAGTATTACATTTTAAAAATGAAAAATGGTCTTTGCTTTTATTACTTGATTTATTCCAGCCTTGATGAGGAGATGTTTGTTTAACACGATTAAGAAAACCAAAAGGAATAGTTCTTCTTTCTGGCTAAACCAAGCTCTCTCAAGTGTTTTGTGGGTACTGTTAATGAAGCTGGAAAAATCAAGAAGGAATTTGGCCTCTCTTTCAGTGTTCCCCTAAAGATGAAGTTAACCATGTCTCCAGAATTGCTTGAGGAAAGATGGAACTTTATATGAGTTCTGAAAAACAACACTCATGTTGGGTCCCTGCTTTTTTCCTAAAATATACTAGTTTAATGGGTTTGATATCCTGTAGCGTGAGGACTTTTTGTGGGAAGTATTTTTGCCCTTTAGACACCTTGGGTGCGCCTCTCTCTTTCTGTGGATCTACTTTCCTAGAACTACCTGCGAATTTTACCATTATCTTTCTGAGCTGTTTAGGTACAGTTACCATGGGTGGATGTCTGTAGCTCATATCAGAGTTTTGTTGTAAGTTAACATGACTTGACTATGTGTTTTTGCTCCATTCATATACCAGCAAAATTTCCTGATAAGAAGACAATGAGTGGTTAGTAATTTTAATTTTGGTTCAAACTGTGCTGTCTGGTTGATGGTTCCTGTCAGAATAAATGCATTCAGGTTTTGCAGCCCAGATTCCTGTTGTTAAAGGATATAGCAGCAAGCTGCCAAACTTCAATGTACTTTGGTTATGCTGATTTTGCACTCAAAAATTATTTAAAATAATCTTGGTGAACATTACTATGTGACCTGTATCCTTGCCAGGTAGATCCTGGGAACTTTCTTTGAAGGAACGTGGCCATTTCTAAACTTTAATTTCTGCAGTTGTTTTTTATTGGGCGATATACAACCTTTTTTTGAAGACAAAAAATTACAGCTCAGGTTTCTGAGCTGTAATAAGCTTGCTAAATATTCTTCTTTTACTAGTGTTTCGTTGGTAGACCTATTTTGAGAATGTAGTGAGAATACAATTTGGCTTGGGCCTCCACAATGCTTTTGATTACATAAAAACATCTGCTTAAATTGACAGGAAACAGGATTTTACATTTGGCTTTTCTTCAGTTGTTATTCTCAGGAGAATGAAGCTGAGATCATGGTTACAGAAAGCAGCTGTTGCAGAAAATCTTTATTACAATGAATATGTTTTTTCCAGAGTTAAATGAATGTAATTGAGATCGTTAACATTCATTTTGAGGGGACAGTATGTTGTAGCTGGGTTATTCAAGAAGATGGATTTTTCAATTAGAACTGGTAGCTATTAAAGCTCATGAAGCTATTTTTGTAGGCCTCTTAAATCTTGAGTGATGTCCTTAATACTGTTCTGCACTTAGAAATCATATCATGTAGTAAATACAGTGAGATATTCCACAAGTTAGAGTATCAGATTTTAATTTTATACCCAGACCTCTAATTATGATTTTTTCCTTTTTTTAGAGGGAGAGGAAAAAGAAGCATGCATCTATATTTATAAGACTGACCTCGCTCATTTTATGACTTCTGGGACCCATAGCTTTTGGGACAAGGGAGGGAGACCCCTGTGCCCTCTGGGCTGCCTGTCTCCCTGGCACTGCCTGTTTGCATCTTCAGGTTGAGAAGGGGGCTTGCAGTTCCCATGGTCTCCTTTTGTTCATTCTGTGGTGGAAAGGATGGTTCTGTCACCCCCATCCAGGTTTGTGTCCTCTGAGGTTGCTGGAACACTGTTGGGAGTATGCGTAGTGTGATGTGCTGCAGTGCTGTGGGATGATGCTGGTGGTGTTCCTGGCTCTCCCTCACATAGTGCTCCCCAAAACATATCTCTTTGCAAATGGTCTTCCTGGGTGAGAATGGTTTGTTTAGTGTGTTTAACCTGAATATTTACCTGTGGGTATTTCCACACCCCTACCACTGCTATTATTAATCATAAAAGAAGATGAAATTAGCTGTCTGAGGTCAGATGTAGAATACTGTAGTGTACTGTTAGTGTAGTACACTAACCTAATGCAGTTAGGAAAAACAGACTGGGGAAGACCTATTTTCCCTGTTTGCAGAAACACAGAGTTTTTGCTTTAAAGGAATGGTTTCCTGAATAACTGAATTAGCAAAACCTGTTTTTCTGCAGCTTTGTTCACTGAGGTTGGTACCTCATGCTGATTGCCTTTCTGATAAATACTGAGCTCATGTTTAAGCCTTTTTCTTCCTCAAGATTGAGAGATCATTTTTTTCTGCTGAAACTTTTTCCTCTTTTCAAGGAAACTATAAGAACATATCTTTGAGGCCCCATTGGCCTGCCATAGCTGGATAAAATTTGCTGCTGGATTCAAAAGTGATCAGAAAGGGAGGGAAAAGTGACCAAAAGACAGTGAGGTCCTGTAGCTGTTGTATCATTTAACATTGCATCGCTAGGTTGGTAAAGTGCTGAGGCCTGAAAACAGGCCCTGAGCCAGAGCTGACCTCTAGATGAACCTTCCAACCTAATGTTATTATTTAGCCATGTATCTGCTCATTAGCCAAAATTCTGTATAATCATTAGTAAAATACATAATATGATAAGACTCCAGCTGTGTAAACATGTATGCTTGTTAGTGAGATATATTGGTATTCACTTATTAGTGAGGATTTGTATCTGTTCATTAATGAGATATGAATATATCTATCTTTCTATGTTTAGAGACTGGTCAAGGCCATGGAAGTAGACAGCTGGCTTTGTTCAACAGTAGATGGCCCAAATTTAAGATATGAATGTATCCATTGTTCTGTAGTTAGAGACTAGTCAAGGCCATGGAGGCAGGTGGTTGGCCCCATTCAGCAGCAGTTGACTCCCTTGATTTTCCTCTGAGCACTGATCAGGCTTTAGGTGAAACCCAAGGGGAAAAGAAAGCAAGACATTTACCTCACTAAATAAGCGACGGTAAGCTTGTTTGTTTGACAATTTAAAAGCTGGACCCTTTCACAGCGAAGATGGAGACCTCACCTACGAGTAGACGCACTGCATACAATTTCCCGGTTACCGGGAGTGGTTCTTCGGCCCTTTGCTGTGATTGGGTGTCCCCAGCTGACCTGCGGGTCTGGGTGGTGATGGTGATGTATTAGGGTGACCAGTGATGTGTTTTTCTTGATCACTATAGACACTCTTTGTAGTGATGATTAGGTGCATTGCTAAGCTTATCCTTTTGTAATTATTTGCTTCTTTTGTAATTCTTTGCTATTTTCCACTATAGTAAATTTATACACTTGTTTTTTAAAGTTGGTTCTGTGTTTCTTGTGCTGACCCTCGTCCACTGGCAAAACAGTTGAAAACCTTTCCCTGTCACTGTATAAGAGGCAGAAGATAGTCTTTCTCATTCTTGATTATTTTCCAATCGCTACTTGTTTTTTTAACCTTTTTCTCTTGCATCCCATTGTGGGTTTAAAGAAACAGTTTAAATACACATAACTCTACAGGTGTGAAATGAAGGCAGTATGAGAGCAGGGCCCTTACTTTTAAGGGCAAGGGGGTATTTTTCTGCAGAAAGGACCTAAATACAACTGGCTGCTTTAATTTTTGCAGGTGTTGGTATTCCAGGATATATTTTTCCCGTAATTGAGACTTTCTTTACAGTGGATGCACTCACAGTTGTGGAGGCGTGGCATACTTATTTTAGGGAAGCAATGGCATGAAAACCTGAGCTATGACTACAGTGTAAGCTGAAGGTCTTATCTGGAGCTAGTGACTCCTGTGATCCCAAACACATGCTGATGCTGGATGATGTTCTCAGCTTAGCCATGTGAAGGTGCTTCCAGTGTTCTTCTCAAAGACTGAAGTCAACGGTGCTTCCACTTCTTTCTCAGTAGTGCTTCCATTTCTTTCCCGACTGTGCAGGCCCCAATATGTTTTGTTGTACCTAGCTGCCTAGGTTTTTAGGCAGTTCAATCAACCGTTCTACCAACTGAATTTAACCTGCTGCATTGTTCAAGTCACCCAAGAGACTTGCTTCAGCATCAGCATGTGCTACAGCATGAGGCAATGAGGGACTGAGCCAGCCAGAGCTGTGGGGTACACTGTAATGTGTGCCTGTGATGGCATGTTGGGGGGAAGGCGGCTCTGTGCCTGTTTTGAAGGGAGTCTTACCTACCAGCAATGTTATTATCATTTTAATTACTGATAACTATACTGTGACTAATGTTTGCAGTTTAGTGATTGAACCTTTCAGCAGTTAGAGATAGTGCATGCTGAAGTATTAAACATATAAATGTTAACAGTCTGAAAATGTAAAGTTTTCCTCTTCCCTCTGTCCAGTTGGACTAATCCAAAATGCAGCAATATGTAAGCTCTGGTACTGAGTTTTGACAGGAATTGTTCTTAATGTTTTATGAGGAGGCTAGTCTCTTGTGAGGGTTATCCCTTGGCTTGTTACAGTCACTGGCAAAACAGTGATTCAGGAATACTATTGAGGATATGTCTCAAAAAGGCATTGTATTTAAAAATGCTCATGGAAAAGCAACAGCAAGACATGAGCAGTCTCCTTTTTGAACCTGCCAGTCTAGAAAAGTGTGTCACTGTGGTGACATCAATCTAAGCTGTAACATCTTTCTTACAATTCAGTGAGAAATAGTTAATGTCTTGTACCAGTGTATTGGCTTTTATCACTTTGTACAAAGTGTTCATGTCTTTTTGTTTGTTTGTTTGTTTTGTGTTAACTCCCTGCCCTAAAATCTTCTCGAACTGAGTACTGAAACTATCTTTTAAAGACACAACATGTTTTTGGAATAGTTCAGAGCTGTCCATTCATAAGTGAAGCAGCTGTTCCAGCTATATGCTTTTGAGTCAATACATATGAAAATTTAATTTTAACTGCTTTTTCACTCCAGTGGTACATGGACTTAAGCAGTTACTGCCCTGCATTTTGTTCTCTGTACCTGGTGATACACACTACATTGTATGTATGTGTGCTATTGTACCTCTGGAGTCCTGGTCTTGAACATCAGAGCTAACCTGGAGAAAATCTTCTCTTGGTATGAAATGATGGCCCCAAATGACAGACTTTGCCATTGCTGCCTTGTCTTTCATGTTCCAGCTGTGTTAGTAGCTCGTCTGCTGTGAAATGAAAAGGGATGATCAAATATAAAGTGATGACAAAAGATTGTAGCCTTAGTTGCCTACTAGAGCTAATTTTTAGATAGAATACTGTTAATTTAGAATAGGGCCTTGCTTGCTTATGCTAACTTGCAGACAGGATATGGTTAACTTTATAATGAGGATTCTAGCAGGA
Organism: Empidonax traillii; assembly: GCF_003031625.1. Lineage (NCBI taxonomy): Eukaryota > Metazoa > Chordata > Aves > Passeriformes > Tyrannidae > Empidonax > Empidonax traillii. The sequence continues at coordinate 1,222,406 of NW_020955201.1, forward strand.
ACAAAAACCTTGGAGTTTCGATAAGGAGCACTGAGGGAGACCTTGAAGGCTGATAAAGAGGGGCTTGGAGAGAAAGAGACAAGATGAAACCAGTTTTGAGGTGAGTGGCCAGTGCCAGCTCAGCAGTTCTCTGCAAAGGTGAAGAGTTCAGAGCTGAGGAAGACTTCTTACTTCATCCAAAAGACTCTCAATGAAGACCCCCAAGGGGCATTCTGAGGCGGAGTTATAGGAGTGGTGTATGTTAATGATTTCCCCTCCCAATTTTCAGGAATTTGCTGACACAGTTAATGCACAAATAATGTTTATGTAACACAACTAATGCATATGTAACATTGTATCACATAAAAGGAGCTGAACAAAGGCAGCAGGTGAGCACGGTAGGTGAATTTATTCCCCATTATTCCCCATACACTCAGCACAGTAAATAAACATACCTACTCTGTGAATTTTGGGGTTTGTTCCTCAAGTCAGAAAGTGAGAGAAGTGACTGCAGCATTAGTATAAACTACCTGCAGATGAGAAAACTGAAATATGAAATTATAGGAAAGGACAGCTAAACCTGTTACCCAGTGGAGTGTGTTCTCAGTGAAGAATCACAAGGGATCAATGCCAAGAATCTTCATGCTCAGGTCTGTTTCTATCAGTGACCTGACAGTACATTTAAAATTGTTCCCAAAAGCACACAGGCATGATGGAAGGGCTGGTGGAGCAGAGGCTAATATTGAAGGTGATGTAACTCAAACGGCATGACCCCAGTATAAATAAAATACAGCTTTGTAAGTACAACCATCTAGCTGGTTGTCTGCACAAGGTGTGGGTGAAGGGCAGGCTGCTCCCACAGAGTGGAGTGCCAAGTCTCACTCCCTCTGTGGCTGCATGCTGGGGAAAGTTTTTCGAAGGAGTTCCACTGTTTGTGACTGTGTGCAGCCAAACTGGCATGTTTTTGTAGGAGGGACTGGGCAGACTTGAAGGGATGCAGAAAAAAACCCTCAACAACTTAAGTGCTGAGAGAAGTCCTAAAGCCTTCAAATGAGACTGAGGGTAAATGTTTGGGACTTTTATGTCAACGAGCAGAGAGAAAAGACCAGGCAATTGAAAGGCTCTTTAAGCCAGCGAAGAAAGCTTCAGTAAGGATCAGTGTTGGAAAACTGTAGCAGACAAATTAGAAGGTGGGGGGTTTTATTCTGTTTTCAGTGGCAGATGTGAGTAACCAGAGGGACAGACAGTCTGCCTCATGCTGCTGTCAAATCCAGATGGTCTGTGCTAATGGAAAATAGCTATACTACTGAGGAGCTGTGTGATGTGATACACTGTGCGGCTCAGGTCAGACCAAACAATTGTCTTGATTTTTCCAAAATTATCAGGAGAAGAGCAGTTAGGCAAGCTTGAATATAGACATTTTGCAGTGACATTATTTTCCAGTGCTGAGCTGAGTCACCACTTGGTAATGTTTGAGCACAGAAACAGAAGCTAATCATCCCCAGTACAGCTTAACTTCAGCTCTGCTGGTGCCTGGCAGTGGCTCATCCACATTTTAGCTCTTTAACCCTCATCTACATGTCCTAGATGCTGCTTTTTTGCCTAGGTTTTGGACTGCTTGGTGCTTATGATAGTTCTGCCCTGTGGTGCAAGGCACAAGCCCCTTGCTTTGGAAATTCACCTCAGAGCAGGAAACCCTCACTCAGAAACATTGTTCTGGCAGTGCCTGGGCCAGCATGACTTTTCTCTGAAGACTGTTTTAATTTTGTAAAGTTTGCAGTGTGAGACATGCTCTTTAAAATAGGTCATCAGTTGATTAAGTGGTATGTTGGTCGCAAAAATCTCTTGGCTTAAGTCACATGGTGAGTCTGAATATTAAATAAGAAGCAGTGAAAAGCCAGTTAAATCAGACGTAGAATAAAATAAAGCCTCTTTCCTGAATTTAGTTATTTCTGAGGGGTAAACCCCTGTGTAATCATGTGACTGGTTGAAGAAGCCTATGGAAAATGCATATGCTTAACAGCGGTGTGTTTTCAATAACAGTCTTAGACCAGCTCCTAACCCTCCTTGGGACACCTGGCATCAGAGCACTAACAACATTCCAGACGCTCTTCCCTGAAACCAAAAGCCCAAGCAAAGGCAAGTGTGTAGCCTCTTCAGGACATCATTCATGCAAGGCTGGCTGCTTTGCCTGTCCAGTCTGCTTGGATGCTGCCGGTAGTTGTGAGAGTAGATGTTTGGGTGTTTTTGATAAACACTGTTACCAGCTCAGTGACTGCATTATCTGCAAATCTTATGGCCCAGAAAATGCTGGTAGTCAAGTAGTCAAGCAGTGCATGAAAAACTAAGCTGCTCTAGGCCCCTATGAAAAAAAGCTTCAGCAAGGCACATTCCTACGCTCTGTGGACAGGCATGCAGTCTTCCCGATGCTCTGGCCAGGCTATCAGTTAGGAAGGAAGAAATAAAAAGCTGCTAAGTCTTCATTTCATTAAAGTCTGAAGGTTTTTTTCCTCATTGTGCTCTTATTCCCTTTGATTTTTACGATTTCTGCTGAACTCTCCTGAAAGGAAATGCTTTATTGTGATAAGCAATGGTTTGTATAATTTAAAATACCATAGGCTATTTTGGGCTGTGATCCTGAAACTCTTCACTTTGTTTTAATGGTTAAGCCAACTATTTTTAAGCCCTCTGAGATCTTTTTGGAAGCATATGTGGAAAATACCTTCTTAAAATGTCACTGTCTCTACAAAAGCAGCAGGCAGGGCATGTTCACTTACTTCTCATTCTTGTATGAGAACAGATACATGTGCTTAAGGCTACTTTCACACCTCATTCCACTGATTTATCAGATTGTATCACAGCTTCCAAAAAACACTTGAGTGTGTGGCAGATGTTAAGGGTATGTTGGTGGAGGTAACCAACAGTTTATGTGCAAGTTGATAAGCCACTTTGACCCTGTTTTGTTAAACTGTTTAACTCTTGTTAACCATAGATGCTCCCGAGGCTGTTGAACATGGGAGTGTGCAATATGTCCAGGCCTACCTGCACTTGGAAGAGTGGTTTGCACAAACTAGGGCTGTTACATGTCTGCTTACTTCTGCTTCTCTCTGTGTGGATGTAAAAATTGTTGTTCCTCTGCATTGGCTTGAACTCCCTGCACTCTAATCGAATGAGGTAGTAGGAAAAGGCCACTGAAATATCTGTTCAGAGAAGGATGAAAGCATTCAGGACAGCTGCAAGACATTCACCTCTGCTTTCCCCTCCTACCTGTGCACTGTGCCCTCAAATGAAATAGTAGAACCATTGCTGCTATTGAATAATAAATCAGCAGCTGAAAAGGATTGATATGTAGTTTTTTCATTTTCCTTACCCCTCTTTTTTTTTTTTTTCCCAGTAGATTGCTTTATTTAGTCACCCCCACCACAAGATAGGACTGTCAGAGCTAGTGAGGTGTTGGTGCGGCAGAAGAAATGAGTGAGGGGCTGGTGGACAAGAGGAGAGGGGCTTTTAAGCCAGCCTGGCTACCAGAAGAAATGTCTGTGAAACTGTGCTTTGAATATTTTTCAACAGAAAAATTCCCCACACATCTTTCCACAGCTGCTGTTGTGAAACCAGTCAAGTCAGCCATCATCCAGGTGGTTCAAATCCTGGAGCAGTCTCTTTCAAGTATAATACGATTTCAACTTTTGGGGTCTCAGGCAAGCTGGCACCATACCTTCCTTGAGCTCCAAAAGGGTAGCACTGAACAAAGCAGGCAGCTGATCTATGGTGTGGAGACCTGGAGTCATGGGAGGTTAGCGTGAGGGAGCTGGCTGGTGGTAAGGATTTATGGAAAGCATAAATATTTGTGTAGTGTTTTAATTATTGTCAGACTGTGATGTTTACCTGGTGAGGAGATGTAAAGCTAGAGGGGGAGCTGAGGTGGCTATGCTTGTTGCTTGACTTGTGGGAGCCTTTGGATGAGAGGGACTCAAAACCAGAACCTGCTGCAGCATGACAGACTCCTGCCAGAGAAGCCTGACTTTCAGATGCCATTGCACTGGGCTTTTGGAGACCCTGGGCTTGTGAGGATCAGAGGACTTTGAAGAACTGTACAGATCTGGATTTTCAAGGCCTGCCAGCTGGCAGTGATTACAGACCTTTATTTGTTTTTTGGGTTGTCTCTGTCCTAAAAACTGCACAGCATCTGCAGAACATATTCTTTGGAAGAGTTACTGTTGGGAGTAACCTGGATGAGGAACAGGAGTTTAGAAGGTGGAAGGAAGCACTGTCTGGCACCATAGGCCAGACAGCATCAGACAAACAGACTGTCTGTTAGATAGCGAGCTCTTCCTCTTACACAGGGGAGAGTAGGTTTCTCTGACTGGCCAATTGTTGCAGAATGCAGCAAGGCCTCAGTCTGGCAGCATGGAAAAGAATGTAAATAAGAGGTGAACATCCAACCATATGTGAAAGCTAGTGGTAAATATAGATATTAGAGCTAAGAATAGTGTTAGTGTGTAAGATTCTAGGAGACTGTGTGTGACTGCAGCTGACTGTTAAGGCTGTTACCAATCATAGAGTTAGGTTACAGAATTTTAATTATCTCATTATGTATCCTATATAAGCTGTACTGTATAATGAATAAACGAAGCTTGCTTGATACTCATATTGAGTGTCCCTGCTTTCCCTCGCTGTGACAGCCAATGTCCAGTTAGAGACTTGTAGTTTTCACAATTAAGAACTTAGTAGTTATCTGAAGATGCATGTATCCCCCCTATTATGTATATCAGTCTTAAGTCTTATCCAGTGCCCTGTCCAAATTTATATATACTTATCCTCTTTTTCCAGAACCTTCCTTATCTGCATATAAAACCCCTCCATTTTGTAAAATAAAGTTAGATCAGCTTTAGCACCCACAGCTGGTGTCTCTGTGTGATTTGACCTCTGAGCTCAGCTGATATACCACCGGGCACGAGAGAAACTGCAGCTCAGCTGTGAACCTGCTAATCCAGAGAAGACCCCGAAATCCCAAACTGTGTTAAGTTTCTATTTAATGATAAGCTAAATCTGTAAAAGATTTGACATTACTTGCGCTTTTTTCCCAGCCTGTTTTTTTTTTTTTTAACGTGAGAAGAATTTGTTACTGGATTGAAGTGCTTCAAGTGCTGAAGTGGGTTTTTAGCCCCTGGGCAAGACTGTTGCTGCAGTCAAAAGGCAGAGGTGAAGTGTGATGGGCCATACCTGCAGTAAAGTATGTAGCATCAGAGGATCTGTGTAGCGTAGCTGCACATTAACTGCAACTTTTTAATGGAGAACTCTTTGTATATGTGGGCTTTGAAGTCTGTCACCCAAAGATAACATCTTTGAAACTTCTTGGGTCAGTAGGATGTGGCCAGCATCTCACTCTTTGGGATAGAGACTGTTCTCATTTATTTTTGGATAAGACCTATTTCATCTTGGCTTACTCTACAATGTATTTAGTTATAACTGGAGTTTAAAAAAGAAAGAGACAAAAAAAACCTCACAAAAAAACCCAAAACATCAAATTTGAGACTGTGGCTGAATAATGTAACCAACTTTCTATGGTTTCCATGGCTACTTAGACTGCTTAAAGAGGTGCATCTGAAAGAAGATGAAGACACTGGTATTTTTGACCAAAATTTGCAACTTATGGGGTATGTGCTTAGTATTAGAAACTATCATTAAAGTCTAAGTAATGTGGAGCAGTACAAATGAGCTATATATTCTATTTAAGCATTTGCTGTTCTAAGTAGCAGCTCCAGGGACCAAGAAGTAGAGTAGCAGACATGTTGCTGGATGTAGATGAGATTTTACTGGCACAGCTCTCTAGCACCTGGTGTAGGAAAATGTTGTTCCCTTTACAAATGCCAAAGCTGCATACCTTTTTACTTCTATACTGCAGTTTTTGATGGTATGGTCAGGCAGCAGTGGAAGTTCATTGTGGAGACTTTAGATCTGACTGATACCAAATCGTTTCAGTTTCAAAGGACCTTTAGACTTAACCCTCTTCCCCTCCCCCATTTAATTCTGAAGTGGGTGGATTATAGTTTTCTACTATGCATTTGTTTTGAATTTTATTATTCCATTTGCTTACTGAATTGGTAACTTTCCATAGCTTCCTTATTTCCTGGAGCTGTGTTGATGCTGTAAAAGGTAACTTAATTTCAATACGTGTAAAAAATAAAATTGCCAATTAGCCCACCACAGCCTTCTATTTTGAAAGTATACTTGCGCGATGCACTTTTGCACGTAGTATTTTTAGTTTCCAGCTTTGGTGCCAACATGAGTCCATGCTGTCTAATCCCCCTAGCTAGAGCTTTGTGTTTTGGGGAGGATTTCTGTTTCGCAGCAGCAGCAGTTTCAGCAGCTGTGTGCTTTGAGGCCCCTTCTCTAGCAGGATATGTGGTGGTGAAGTGAGAGAATAGCAATGGGGGAGCAGGGTTGGACTGCCCCCATTTTGTGTCTTCTGCAAAATGAAGAGCTGTTGCTGAGGAAGGGAATGACCTGTCTGTCACCCCCTTTCTGCGAGGCTGAAGGCAGGAAGCCCAAGCTGGAGTGTTGCAGAGGTAGACAAGGCAAGAAAATATAAGCTGAGAGTCAGTCTTCTAATGATGCTTCATCAAAATGATTTGGGGCTCTTCGATCAATCAGTCTGGTTGTGGAGTTATATCAGATATGTGTGTCTGCAAACACCCTCCTCCTTATCATACAAGTCACTGCTCCTGGAAGAGAAAGTGTCCTGGGAGGAAAATAGCATGTGATGGTTTGGAGCCTGATGGCAAATACAAGCCAGTGAGGTTTACCTGGATGACCTAAATATGGCACTTGTGCATTTTGAATCCCTGGGGAAGAATCCACCTTGTAGAGCTGCTTGCTGAAAGCAGAAGGCCCTCTGCGTGTTCCCATGGCCCCTCCAGAGGCTCAGGAAACACTGGGAAAAAGTAGCCTTGGTGTGCTTGAGTCCCAGGCACGATACCTAGCCACAGGGAGCCCCTTGAAATTGGGAGTACAGCAGGGTGGGGTTACTCTGGCTTGGCAGCAGTGAGACCTGGAAGGGAGGTTCCCTGCTCCTGGCTGCCTGTTAGTGTCCAAAAACCCTCCTGTGGTCATGGCTGGTGGGTTAAGCACAGACACTATATGAAGCTGCTGCCTATTGCAAGTAAGGGCCTGGCCAAGGACATTGCTGCCTTATGTATAAAAATAAGGCTTACATTTATATTTTTATATATAACTTTTCTAAAATTAGAAGGCAAGGAAGGTGAATCCATCTTCTTTGAAAGTTAATGATACTGTTGACAGCAAGGAAGTAATGAGCATCCAGCTAAATTCCTTTCAGGAGTTATTCGTACCTTTCTCCTTGTTGAATAAGGTCATTACATGCTTTTTGGTATGCTTTGTGGTTTTTTGTCTTGGTGGACCCAAGTTGTGAGTAGAACAGAACTCAAATATACAAGGAATTCTGTCTTTCATCCTGAGCAAATGGATGAAAGAAAGCTTAAAACTAGTGATTTTTCATAAATAAGACTGTCTGCTTCCAGTTAAATGTTGCTCAGCTGGGAGGAGAGTACTTGAGAAATTCTGGCATTTTACAAGAAGTCTCCCATCTTTCTTTTCTGACTTTTGCAACAGAAACCTGAAGCTGGAGTTCTTTGGTGGTTTTTGACTTGTGTTTTTCTGTCTTACTTTCCAGTTGGCCTGCTGCTGTGGTACTGCCGCTTGTTCCTTGTGCTGCAAATGCTGCCCAAAGATAAAACAGTCAACCAGTACCCGCTTCATGTATGCACTTTACTTCATCCTGGTGACTATCATCTGCTGTGTCATGATGTCAACAACTGTAGCTAATGAAATGAAAACGCACGTAAGTAAGAGATGAACTCACTGCTGCCTCTGGAAGGAAAAGGGCCTCCTTCCACAATTCTTTGCGTTGTAGGGGTGCTTCCTCAGAAGAGGCAGTTGGTTTTTTCCAGCCATGCACTTCTAAACTCAGACATGATGACATTCCATGCTCACCCTCTTCCTGTCACCTACTGAGTATGTTTCGCAACAGGAAGAGTCAAGGCCTTCCTCTCTCATTGTGCAGAAATCTTCTGGAGCTCGTGCATCCCAGGTAGTGTCACAAGAGGATTATTAGGGAGCTTGTTATAGTAGAACAAATCAGTTCAGTCTAACGTTGAGTTCATCTCTGGCAGTTTGTTTGCTAGCAGAAGCAGAAAATTAGAAAATAACTTTTTAAGTGTTATAATTTTAATTCAGTGTTCTTGGT
>NW_020955201.1:1230659-1306463 GCF_003031625.1 Empidonax traillii
TCTTGGTGCTCCCGGTAGTCTAGGGGAAAAGACACTGCACTGTCACTGCAGAGACCCGGGTTCGATTCCCGGTCGGGGCCCCTCCCCGGGCAGATGGAGCTCGTTAGCCCTGTAAGGCAATCCATCTACGTCCTGAGGACCTCGCTGCCACCGTCCAAGCGTGCTTGGCCCCGGCAGATGAACCTCAGGATTAAAGGGTGGGCTCAGTTCCGCGCACACTGTGTCTCACCTAAAAAATCCAATGCACAGGCTGGAAGGTGGAAAGACCTTCCCCGGTTCTTCGTTCGCGAAGAGACTGGCATCACCATCACCATCTTGGTGCTATGTGACAGACTGCTGCAAAACACAGTGCTGCAGAGCCTTTACAAGGGGTTTCCTTCAGTGTGTGTTGAGTCATTGGCCTATAACAACAGCAAATATTGTTAATCTCTAATTGTCATTCTAATTAAAGATCTTCAAAAGCATGAAAGGAGCTGTGGCTAAAACCAAATTTTAAAACTCAAGTTTCTTTCAGAGTCTTAATATAACTTTCCTAAGCGAAATGTCACACAGCCTGGTATTGCTCACACACTGGACCTGATGTACCACATATTTGGTTTGGTTTCATAAGCCACCAAAGTAGAACAAACCCTCTCTCTCACCCTCTACCAACTGCCAGAAAAAAAGTCTGTTTCTAAGTAGATGGAACAATGGCTCCATGGCTTAGTTCTTAAAAATTAAGGTTCTGTACCAAACACATCACTGGGCTTCAGGGTTGTGAAAGTGCTTGTCCTGGAGGTTCAGAAGGCTCCCCTCGCTGCGGGCATGTAGTTGTTTTGTGTTCCCCTCCCAAGAGAGTGCTGTGGGTGCACAGTTAGGGCTGTTTCCTCACTGAATCTGTTGCTGGACAAGCTGATGCCCTGCTTACATTCTGCACTTTGGTTTTGATTGTCCCTGAAACACTTTCCTCCACAGGATCCCAGATCCAGAACTGGTGTCAGCACTCTCTCCCTGCAACACAGATGGGCCAGCGGGCTTATGCAGACTAATTTGAGGGCTTCTGTGCTCTGCTGCTGCGGACCTTTCTTTCTTCCAGTTGTACCCTCTTTGTACATTCTGTCCTAATTTTCTTTCATTTAATAGCACTTTACATGAATTGTCCTAGTCCCACCTTCTTATCCCAGGCTACCAGAAGTTGATGACAGCCCTGTAGGAGAACCCAGTACAGACATGATGCTTGCCTGTGAGCTGTGACTTAAAAATTGTTCAACATGTGTGTTCTGAAATTGCTTGCCAGGAGTTTCTTTGACTTACTAGATGCTTAGCTTGGCAATAAAGTGAAAAACCCAAGTAACTTGAGTGTGTGGGAGACAAATTATGTGCTCACATCCAGATTTCATAAAATTGTTTTCCATCAGTAGTGTGGTTTTAATGCAGCATGTATCCCTACCAAAAAAATACTCCTTCCTCAACAGAAAAGTGATTCAAAAAGCCTACAACAACATGCTTTTCAGTACTGCCAAATTTCTTTTCCAGTTCATAGTCTTGAAAGCTCAGTGTGGGAGGAATTGGCACAAAGGATAGCTGTTACTGTGAAGTGGAAAGAGAATCACCCTCTTAGTTTAGATCATTTGAAGTCTTTGAATGGGAAATGGACCATCTCAAAGTAGGCTTTATTTATCTGCTCTCTAACTTAATAATTTTGTTTAGGGCTGTTAAAAGTTGAAAGACCCCTGAAGTTAATTCAGCCCAGTTGTAATAGAGCATATGTAGTGGGATCAAGGAACACTCCTAGCTCCTGAAGCCAGACTAGTAATAAACGGTTTGCATGATGTTTCTGGGACCTCACCTTCTTGGGTTTTTTTGAGAGGAGACAGGATTTTAATTGATTAGATTTTTTTTTATTATTTTTGTATTGAAAAAATTAAAATTTCAAATTGTAGTGAAGTCCTTTATGGAGCTGTAATCTTGGCAAGGACTCATGTCTGCTTTATCAGTTTAGAGTTCAAATACCCATGCTAATCTTAGGTGAGAGGAATCTCTCTTTTGTCAATGAGAGGGTTTGTGGTTTGTGTTTTTTTGGTTGGTTGGTTTGTTTGTTTGTTTTTGGTTGATTTGCTGTAAATTCCCAAATCTAAAGGTATTGTAGCACTTGGTCCTTTGGCATTATTTTGCAAGGAAGCAACACCAAATGTACATCTTTTAGGGACACCTTAATCGTAGACTTTTTAAAAATGTTTTTATTTGTTTTGCAGTATTTATCTACCCCCATGGTCATGCATTCTGTCTATTAAAAGACATTTAGGACTTCTTTTGGTTCCCAAGGTGCCAGATTTTGCAGGGCCAGCTCAGAGCTGAGGATGTGCTCTGCACCCTGTGGCATGGCTGGAAAAAAGAGGAGTCCCAGGGTGCTCAGCTTCCACAGCCTCACCAAAGGTGGCAGATAAATGAAACAATGTGTCAGTGGGAAGACATTGTATCCATGGAGTATTTGGGTACTGTTTCAAAACCTCAGTTCCTAGTCTAACTAGCACGTTTTTATGGACGTCCTTTTTCTGTGATAAGCCTTAGGAATTGAACAGAGTCCTTTGAGGGAGTGTTCCTTCTCTGTTAACATTTTCATTCTTCCTCCTCTCCTAAGCTGTTCTGGTGTCCACAGGACACCAAGGGAGAGGGGCCCAGAGGGTTAAATTCTGAAATATTTGCAGTGAAACCAAGGTATTTGTGTTTGATATCTGGGCAAGAAGCAAGAGGCAGTGGAGGGGCAGGGAAGGAGCTGATGGTTTTGACTAGGAAAATATTTTGAATAGTAGGATGCAAAATTGAATTTAGTGGAGCAATGTTGTGTATCAAGGCAAAAGGTAGGGTGGTTCATCAATAAAGACATGAGAGCCCCAGTGATGGGGAAAAAATACAGAAAAGACCAGTATGCAATTACACAAAATGGTCAAGTTAGAGTTGACTCTGTTGCAAAATTAGGCAAAGCGGAACCCAACTTGAAGTGCTTCTATTCCTTGACCCCTATTTTTTTTTCCAGTTATGCAAGTTTGGATTTTGATTAACAGATACAGCTTTACTCACAATTGTTCTTATGAAGCAACACCTTGCGTTTCACAGGCTTCAAAAGGATAATTGAGAAAATAAAAGGGACAGAATTGTTTCTGTCTCTCAAAAGAGTGTTTTCATGGTTTGGTTTGGTTTCGGTTTTTTTGATTGAATTTTTAATGTTAAAGGTATTTCAGAACTAGCGGTTTCAGTCTGAAAATATCCATATCCTACTTAAATAATGAAAGGAAAAATAAGGAAGATGTTTTCAGGAAAGCAAACGTCAGTGAAACTCATTTCATTTGTGTGAAAGCACTTCAGTATTAGATGGTTACACATTCTGGCAAAATATGCTTTCAGGCTTGTTTCCTCAGCTAGGTTTATATCTTGGTCCTTAACTTCATTATTGTATGTTACACCCCAAACTTGCTACCAAAAATAAGTTTTTAATTGCAGATGCCCGTTGCATATTTCTAATAAGAATTTAGCCATAGATTCAAGATAACATGTGTTTTAGTTTTTTAATTTTTTTATTTCATTTCTCAGCTCTTTTGCTCTTTTTTCCACCCGTACAGATTTTTTTTCATGCTTCTTCCTTTCCCATAATAAAGTTTGTCTGCCATATTCTCCCTCTTTGGATGAGGACATCTAGATGAAAGCAGTCTCTTTCAGGCCCATTTCTACACACTTCTTTCTTCCTATTCTCCCCCTGGTGCTGTTTCCCGCACTCCTGCACTCACGTGTTTGGGTGCAGACAGACCTGAACTCTGAGGTGGCCAAGCCCCATCAGGCTGGTGCCTGCCTGGATGCACTGTGGCCATGTTGGCATGCTTCTTGCTCTGAGATTATTTCAGGTGCCTGCAGCTTGCAGTGAGGGCAAAGCAAATTCAGGGCAGTCTGTTTCTGCTTCTGTAGATGTTGCTTGAAGTTGTTGAACATCTCAAAGGGCTTCAATGCATGGTGGAAAATTGCAGACTTAGCTGTAATAACATCACTGCTTGCACAGCAGCTGAGACGCTTGTGTTATTTGATACGATACTGAGTTTCTGCAACAAGAATGCTTTGTCCTCTACTCAGAGGCCAAATAATTTAGCTTATGTTGATTTTAAAGGTATAAAAGTAGATATTTCACTGTATCATGGCAAATAACTAATCCGTGACCTAAGAGCTGTGAAAACTATCCAGCAAATGGAAAGCATGGTAAATAGGGTGGGCAGGTTTCTCAGCAGCTGAAGATGTTTCAGAGATACAGATTTAAAAAAAAAAAAAAAACAAAACAGTCTTTTTCATCTTTCAGTGAAGTCACATAAGCTTTGATAAATTGTTCCCAGCAGTGGACCAACCTCTCACAAAAACATCAGTCCTATTGTCCCCAGCATTGTACTTCTGTTTAATGTCTGCTGGCATCCCCAAGAGTTTGGTTTTATTCTTGTTTTGTCCTTCAGGGTGATGGATCTCCTAAAGGGGCTTTCAGTCCCACAGGACTATTCCTGTGGCCATCACTTATTACTGCATAGCGTTGTGGATACTACATGATGGCTGAGCTCTTTATTGCTTGTGTGGGCACAAACTGAGCTATTGTTCTTGTGAATCTATCTATTTTCTCTCAGCCAGATCTGTAAGAAAATAACTTCTTAATGGAGAAAAGAACATATAGGGTCAAAAATCCCATCAATATGCAATTAAAGAAGATGCCCATTTATAGTTACACAGAAATTTGTTTTTAGTTAGCTAGACAATCAAGTCCTATGGTCCTTTGTTTCATTCTGTAAGTCTTGTAAGCAAAATTGTGCTTGGTACCAAGAACAGATCTTGCAAAAATCTGTCTCCTTGGTAAATACTATTATCTATATCAAACAAATAAGTAATTCTCCCAGAAATGTTGTTAGTTCAATATTATGTGTCTTTCTAACCTTTGCTGAAGGAATGGCTTTTATATGCAGAGAATAGGAAAACATTAATTGACAGCCCAGTTGCTTTCCCCGGCATTGCTGTGGCCTCTTGGCTTGCCCTGGCATCACTGTGGTGTTGATAGTTTTTATAATTATGCCAGTTAATCCATTTGCTCATTTTAAATGCTGGCACATTTGCCTGGTCTGACATTTCACTGCCTTCCAAGACCTGGGAAAAGTGTTGCTGATGCTGCAGACAATTTCTCAGAAGCTTTCGAAAAACTCTTGGGTGCAAGTTAGCTACAGCTACTCATTTAATGTCCAGCTTCTTATGCACTGGCTCTTCATCTCTGAGTTACTACTGAAAGAGCAACTCACAGTGGCCCAGCTTGAATCCATTCTTGTAATACCATGCAGCTGTGTTCAGACCTGCTTTTCATCTCCTCAGCTGTTCTGTCTCACCTGGGATCAGCTCTTTGTTGTAGTTAGGTTTCCTATCCTTAGCTCAGCAACTCGGTGTTGCTGTGAGCTGCTAAAATAATTTATCTTTGAGAAACTACACAGAGGGTTGTAGAGCTCCTGACTGGTTTGTTTCCTGGAACTAGGATGGAAATTGCATACCCTGCTGAAGGAGGCCGGGTTTCAGAGCCCAGTTGGCTGGAAGCTGGCAGTTTACTTGTTTATCCCTTGTTTCCTGTATCTCAGAGGGCTTTTGACCCAGCTGGGAATGCTGCTTGATGGCTTGCTCCCAAGCCCTGTTTGTTCTTTCACTGTCCTGGCTTTGTGTACTGACCCGCCTGCTGAAGGAAGAGGTTTCCTTTGCCAAAGTTATTTATTTGTGCATGTTGTGTCCTGCCACGTGTTGTCTTCTCTCTCCTCCAATTACCTGTACAGGTATCACCAATCAGCTCCAGAGGGTTTCGTGCGTTTCTCAACTGGTCTGACCAGCTTCAGCTGTAAGCTGTAAGCATACAGAGGCCCTTTTTTCTTTGGAATGGACAGTGGTTTTTAAATGCCTGTATTTCTGTGAACATGAAAGGTTCTCTGGCTGTGGTGGGAGGTTCTGCACAGAGGTGCCTCACCAGTGAGTCCTGGCCACACAGACCTACTTTTTGAGCACTCAGCCTCATGTCCATATGCTGAAACTGAAGCCAAAATGTGCAGCTGTTTGCTTTCCCCTTGTGGTGAGAGCAAGGCCTCAAAGGCAAATATTTAATGAGTCAAGAGAAGGGTGGAATTTTCTTGCCTTTCTGTTAATTTTAAACAAAATCAAGGCAACTGGCACAACTGCCTTTCAGAGACTGTAATGGAGAGTAGGGTTGGTGATGCTTGGATGTGCTTCAGTCTGCATTGCCACCCAGGGCATCCCAAGCAACTGGTATGTCTCATGTAAGCTGAATTGCTGAAGCAATCAGAATCTTTTGCTATAAAGCATGAGAAGAAAGGAGAAGGTCCCCAGGGGAAGGGGATAAACAGTAAGTAACAGGGATATCTTGAGCCAACAGAGCTGAAGTGGACTTGTACCCCAAAGCATCTGTAAGGAGTGGAGGTTCTGAAAATTTAAGTCCCTTGTGTTTTACATTTTCTTATGACTCTTGAACCCTTAAATACAGGCTGAAAGGGTGTCAAGAGTGAAAGGTGTTAGAAGCCAGTGAAAAGTCTATGATGCACATAGACATGCTTGTTTATGAGGGCCTTGTGTCCTATCTAACAGCTTATAATATGTTCTGCTTTTCAGATTCCTTTCTACAAGGAGATGTGCAAGGGTATTCAGGCGGGTGAGATGTGCGAGAAGTTGGTGGGATACTCTGCAGTGTACAAAGTCTGTTTTGGAATGGCCTGTTTCTTCTTTTTATTCTTCTTATTCACCATCAAAATTAACAGCAGCAAAAGCTGCCGAGCCTACATTCATAATGGGTGAGTTTTTTTGTTTGATTGCTTAATTTTCACATCTCTTTAGAGGTCTGTGGTGCCAACTTTCCACTTGGATGTCATGGTAGCAAAAAAGCTCCCTTCAATTACAAAAATTGATTTGTAGTCAGAAATAGTGCAGTCACATGAAAACTAAAGTGGTAATCAGGGGGTTTTTTACCTCTTGTTGGGCTTTAAATAGAGATTTCTTGTGGTACTTGATTTGAAGACCTCCAATTCCTATTATAAACATGTGATTTTTTGTTGTCGTTGTTTTTCTTTTCCTCTGATCCAGATTTTGGCTTATTAAACTTATAGTTCTGGCAGCAATGTGCTCAGGAGCCTTCTTCATTCCTGATCAGGACACTTTCCTCAATGGTATGTCCTCCTTACTTTGTTACGCTGCTTTGATCTGTGCTATCTTGTGGGTGGTTAAAAACCCTAGAGCTCTGATCAGCATGAGTATCTCGATGTTTCTTCAAGTAAAGCCTGTATGGGCCTGGTGCAAAAAGAGTATTCGGAACTGTTTTGGGGGGAATGCTGTGTGCAGAGACATGTCTTCATGGAAATGTGCAGGAAAGAGCATGTTTCTTTCTGACCAAGAGCAGGCCAAATGGATGGGTAACAGTACCACCGCAGTGCTGTCTTGCAAATTCTTTAAGAAACAGGGAACTCTAATGGTGCTAAATAAATTGTTCACTCAAGGACACAGGTAGTGCAGGTAGCAGTGGTAGGTAGCTCTGGTGTAGTACTCGAGCTGGGCTTCATGCTGTACTCTGGGGAGGTGCCAGTGCTCAAGGGGCCACAGTGACTTGCCAGGTGCTGTTTGCTGCCTGAAAACCAAAAGAATTTGGGATTTTGTTAGTTTTCAGGCTGGTGGAATAAATCCAGTAAAATAAAATTAGACTTCTTGGGCCATGGTATGAGTGCTCTGCAAAGAATGACATGTCAAAAGCATTTCCACTTTTGGAAGGCACCCTGGCACCACACAAGCATGCTGGTACTAGCTCAGCACTTAAATGCCAGCTGGGAGGAGAGCTTCTTACTGGAGTCTTGTGGGCTAGGAGCAAAAATCCTGGTGCTACTGAGATGAATTTGTTCTCATGTGAGAGAGATACTTGAAGGCCCATAAGCTGTTGAGTCTGGACAGGTGGAAAGGTGATCAGCAATTCAAAGGATTGTTTGCATATGATGCCTGCTTCCACTAGGACTTGGTTACGTTGTTCAGAACACCAGTTTCCTTTAGCCAGGGTGTTTAAAAGGAAAGAGTAATATGGAGGAAGAGAATAGAGTGGGCAGACATACTATGAGAACCGTACTCTTGGAAACTAAAGGTAAAAACCACTGCAAGTGAACCTCTGACAGGTATAATTCAGCTTCTTGCTCTTACTGTTTATGTGTTCCTGGCTCAGTTTGATGTCCCAGAAGTGATGCCCCTATTCCTCTCCTTTTTGTGCTGATTCTCAACAGCAATCTAACCTAGTGTGGAAATACAGCATAACAAGATTTATTCCCCATACTAGGTCACTTCCTGCTAAACTGTCCTCTAGTCAGTCTCTGAATTTGAGATTTACAGATGAGTTGGGAATTTTATGTCATTGTTTTCTCTTTTTTTTTCCCCTCCTATCAAGAAACTTTTACTGTTGTTTAGTTTGAGATTTTGTTTATTTGGTTTTGTTCAGTTTTGTTTGTTTAGGGGGCATTCTTCCTTATTGCTTATTTTTTTCTTAAAAAAACCCAAATGTCTCTTGTCATGCTACCCATGCTTACTAGTTTGTTGATCATGGAGGAGGAATATTACATGCAAGCACTAGGTTTGTATGGGCTATAGTGTTAATTCTACACTGGCCATATTAACCTTATCTGTTATGGACCCATAAAACATCCTGCAATATCCTGTGACAGTGGGATATCCTGAGAGTCTGGCTACTTAATTATTCATTCAGTTGGTAGTCTGCCTTTTCCTACTCTACTTCTTCCAAACAAAGATGGCACTTGGTGCTCTGTCTATTTTTTATGTACTTTTTTACAGGCTATCTTCTTCCATTTTTTTATATTATATGCTTAAAAACAACGTGCTCGCTTGCTTTCAAATAATAAGTTTGTGATACAGAAAGAAAAAATAATCTTAGTGTGAACTGCTAATGGAAACATGCCCTTACTGTTCTCATCTTCACTTCACTGATACGAGCTTTTTTCAGAAGGATATGGCTGAATTTTGCTGATGCATTTCCTCCTTCTCTGAAATCAACTGCAGGCTATGCACTGCACAGAAGCACAAACTCTATGTGCAGCTTAACATTAAAATAGGTATCTGTATTTCCCCAGAGGCTTCTTATGTTGCACATAAGAGATCTGTTGTTCAAAGTACCCAAACAGCTACCCAAATACAGTCTATGTAGGTCACTAGTTAAGTAGGCAAATAACCTGTCTTAAAATTAGTCAGTGAATACAAAGTGTTCTTTGGGATTGGCTTGGAAAAGTATTTGTAAGTACATGAACTCCACCTTTGTTTTTCTATGGTGCTGTAATCTGGATTGGAAATTTCCCTTTTTACTGCTGGGTTCTAGTACCTTGCAATTTCAGGGTTTAAATTCCTGTGCAATGGCTTCACACCACCTCCCTCCTCCAGTCACACAAATAAAGGTTTCAGTATTTTCTGTCTGAATATAGTATCTCATGGTCTCCACAAAAATTCTCTAGGTTAGGGAAACTCAATAAATGTCCTAATATGATTGTGTTGAAAGTGTAGCAGGTTGCAAGCTGAATTCATCAGGGAGCTAATTTTGAGTTAAGTGAGCTGGCCTTTCATCAGAAATCTCTTATCTCCTGCTACATCTGTGGGCTTGAGATATTCAAACCGCATTAACAGCTTCCCTGCATTGGCAATAATTCCATTTTATCTCAAAGGAAAGGCTACTGCAGTTTGACCTATTTTCTGCCTCTCTGCCTTGCAGCCTGGCGCTACGTAGGAGCAACAGGAGGGTGCCTTTTCATTGTCATTCAGCTCATCCTGCTGGTTGAGTTCGCACACAAATGGAATAAAAATTGGTATGTGTTGGGCAAGTTATATGCTTAAACTTCTGGTGCACTCCTGACCAATACTTTTCTCGTAACAAAGAGTATAACAGTATCATGGATGTAACTTTTGGAAGAAGACATTTTCATGTCAATATTCATTTACTTTCTCCTCTACCGGAGGAAATGTTTCCTTGTTATTCACTTCTACTCTGCTGATTTATTCTTTACCTCAATTGCTTGGCTTCCAGTAAGTGTGTTGGGATGCAGAACTCCTCAGTTGGAAAGTTTGTTTATATTTTATATGAAAATACACCTACTAAGAAGTGGAGTAAAACTGGATTTGCCAAATGTAGTAGTGAAAGTCTGTGCAATGATGTAAGCTGATAAATTCTGCTTTCTTGTGTCAGCTTAATGCACATTATTTTTTTTTTCTCAGCATGAGAACTGCAACTTTCTCTTCATCTTCTTTCCTGTCATCTAAATGGGCAAGATTCCATTACCAACTCACATATACCCCATTTGGGCACTGACCTGATTTCTGATTTAAGTATATTTACTATAACCTTCCAAGCCCTTAACCTCTCATCAATTTAATATACTTAAATTGGCCTCCCACATATATGCAGGGACTCCTGCCTTCACCTTTCTGTCTCGCATTTCTTCCTATACAAACTTTTGCAATCCTCTCTTGTTCTAGTTAAGTTACCAACTGCAAAGAAAGAGTTTTAGCAGATCTTTGGGCTTTGTTAGATTCATTTTGGGGAGGTAGAGGTGAGAGCTCCTTATACCACAGATATTTTTAGTGCTAATAACTGTAGCTGCTTCTTGTGGATGAAAGATTTTTGGTAGCATTTAGCTTTAGCTCTCCCTACATTAAATATTCTTTTAAAATAAGTCATGTTTCAACAAAACACCAGGAAAAAGACACAAAACAAACCAACAAACTAAAACGACTTTCCACACACCAAAAAGCCCATCATGTCAAAACAACTCTTGTAGTTGCTACTTTGAAACCCTGGTGATCTTTGCAAGATGAGAGTGCAGAAGAGAGGCCATGCTAAGCAGTATGGCTCTGCTCTCTTTGTGTGGAGACCACCACTGGCTTGTTGAGCCTGGGACATTCCAAGTTGCCACTGAGGATATCCCTGAAGTACTGAGCTGAGATGGGCTGATTGCAGAGACTGGGAGTTACGGGAGTCAGTGCTGAGCTATAATTACAGAAAGGGCTGAGCATGATTCTACAGAAGATAAACATGGATGCTAAGCAATGTTTCCCTCTGTTTCATGGGAGGAACCTGGCAAGGGTCTGTGTTAGTGTAGTAAGCACACGTGCTTCAGGAAAGCAAACACTGTTTTTCGTGTTTGAGGATATGAACTATTCAGCTATTAGAATTTTATGTTTTGAGGAAGGAAAGACAAAGATAAGGTGCTTGTTTCTCTCTCCCCAGGACTGCAGGTGCAAACCACAAACAAGTGTGGAATGGTTTGCTTGCCTTGGTCACTCTCATCTTATACTCCGTTGCTGTGGCAGCCCTGGTCCTCATGGCTCTCTTCTACACTCGCTCAGACGGCTGCATGTACAACAAGGTCCTGATTGGAGTTAATGGGGGCCTGTGCCTCTTTGTGTCGCTGGTGGCCATATCGCCCTGTGTCCAGAATCGTGAGTCCACTGACCTCTTCTCCTCCTGGATGTCGGGTATTGTTCCAACTGTGTGCCTGCAGGCATGAGCCATGTCTGGGCAGGAAGTCTAATGATAATTCAGAACTGGTGCTGCTCTTGACTCTTTATCTACATTATGAAGTGCTGTTGCTGGTCATCATCTGTACTGCTAAAACTATAGAGGTGTGAGACACTTTGGGTGTGCCATCAGGTAGTCATCCTGTAAAAAAGGCTCGTGATCTGATGGCTGGTATTGTGTTGTGAAACTTACCTAAGTCTTGCAGTGCTAGCAGTTGAAGTTGTCTAACTCATTCACCCTATTTTACCATTTACTTTTGACTACTTGTGTAGTTTGTAAAGTTTGGGCCTGGAGGAGCTGACAGCAATATTTCATATTTTGGTGTATTTTATGTATGCTGTTGGTATCTTGCATACATTGGACCTGAAAATGGTAAAGTGACTCCAACACAGATTTTACAGGCAAATAAAATTATTGTGGCAGCTGGTCAATAGCTTTTGAAAAGCGGATGCTTTTGGCGAAAGCAGAGGGGAGATTCTTTACTTACATGGGAATCTCTAATGACTTTCTAAAAATGCCATCAGAGCTGGCTTTTTTCTCTTGGCAGGCCAGTGGAACTGTATCCAAACTGCTTCAAACCCTTGTTTTCTGCTCTAAGTAAAAATAAAAGATACTGTCATGCTGTTCTTTGAAGGATACTAATATCTTTTTCACTTTGTTAAACTGTCTACAAAAATAACTTTTTTTCCTTTTTCTTGTGAAGGTCAGCCCCATTCTGGTTTGCTGCAGTCAGGAGTTATCAGCTGTTATGTCATGTACCTCACTTTCTCAGCACTATCCAGCAAGCCACCAGAAACTAGTAAGTTATCTGATACTTTATATAAATTCTTTTAGACATGCCGTGTACTAAAAGCAAGAATTTAGCAAACCTGAAATAACAAATTTGGGGATATAGAAGTACTGGGATATAGATGTGTTGATCTGTTCTGGCCTTCACAGAAGAAATTGCAAATATTACAAACATATCTATGCAGTAGAGAGACTGTGCAATTGGCACTCTCCATATACCTTCAATGGTTTGGTCTAGGGGAGCTTAACTTACCTTTCATGAGTTGCATCTGTTGCATCAGAGCAATTTCAATCTGTTTCCTATGAAAAAATTTCCCATAGCCTTGTAATCTATTCCTCCTACATCAAGTGCACATTCCCATACAAATAGGATATGACTAAACATGTAATGTGTTTGGTCTCGTGATGGAAAAGGAGTTGGAACAAATGGCTCTTGGATGCCTCTGCAATAAGCTGGGTGATCAGCTTCATCTGAAAGTTTACTAGGTCTAGTTAGTAGGTGCTGTCCATCAGAGTGGATATACTAAAACGACTTTTTTTCCTCTAGAAAAAGTGTGCTAAAGTGTGCTAGAGAGCCTTAGCACTGGATTCCTAATGGAGAAAAAACTTGAGTAGCACTCATATTTTGTTTTGAGAGGAAACATTCCAAGAAAGGACTTGGAGTTATGTTGCAGTAGAGATGATGCTGTTCTTCAGCAGATTTCCCGAACTCCACTTGTCTTCTACCAATTGGCATTCCAGGTCAGGAGTATGGAACTCACTAGAATTTGAAGGTCTTTACACTATGAAACCCCAGCAAGACTTCACAAGCACAACTTAAACTTTGTTTTACCCAGATAACTATCAGCTTCACATATTTGGACTGGAAGCCTTCTTTTCACTTAAAGAAGGCTTTTCTGGCTTGAATTAGTGCTAAAACATCCTTTTTTAATATTGTTCAACTGTAAGTCTTGAATAGCTGAAACAACAGTAACTAGAGGAAAATAAATCAACTGGCAGGAAGCAAAAGTTTATACAGACACTTCCCAAGAAGAAAGGGGAGAGACATGGGAAAAAATATCTCTGTCACACTTGTATAGGTACACACACACACAAAAGTATTCTAGACTTAAAAGGGAAAAACAGACAGTATTCAGGAGTAATATTTACTTAAAGAGCTAAAGCAGTGCTTTGAATGAATATAGAGTGGAATTTAGAAGGTGTTTCAATTACTCCTGACACAGCGTAAAAAGAAAAAGAAGGGGAAGAAAGTATGTATGGAAAGAAATCATTTGCCTTGTGTTGTTTCGTGCTTCTGACAAAGACTTAAGAGGTTAAACGAATGCTCTGATTCTTCTTGTATGTGTTGCAAGTGTGGTTATTGCATTTGTCAGAATATGCATCATGCACTCTCTCTTAGACCTCCTTGAATCAGATGCTCCTCCTTGTGTTCCCATGACCGATAATTTTCATGGTTGTCATCTGCTGTCAGAGATGCTCCATCCTCCCTTGTCTGTGTGATAGGACTCTCCATACTGGCCTGTCAGCTTTTACAGTGACGTGCTAGAGAATGTATGGGGTGCTGGTACTTTCTGTGGTGTCCCATGCCCTGTCACTCAGGTTTGCCATTAACTTACCTATGTTAAGGCATTACCCTCATTTGTCAAGGAGGGATTTCCAAACTGTCCGTCTTTCAAACTGGACACCTTGCATACAAGGCCTGAAGAAAATGCAGGTTGCAAGTATTTGCATCACCCAAAGAGAGTTGCAAATATCTTTAGAAAGAACAGGCAAACAAAAAGTTATGTCTCTTGAATCTGTGCTTATTATAATGTGCCTTAGCTTTTTGGTGCCAGACTTCACTAAAATGCTGGCCAAACAGTGGACCTTGCTGCAGATGTGTCCCTGATGGATACGGGTGGGGGAATCTGCACGTCTCTGGCCAAGGTATTCCATACAGGCTGATCATCCTCTTTTTTTGCTCTCACCTCCACACTGTCCCCTCTATGTCCTGATAAAGCTGTCTGTGCAGCACTGCAGGGCCATGCAAAAATCCTCCTCCACCAGGTCAGGGAACTGACTGAGTTTATTTTTAACCTGGATGTAGCCTTTGCTGCATTTTTTCCTCTGCCCCTACCAACAGTTGTGCTGTCTCAATAGGAATGCATTGTGGCTGCTGGAAAGTAGAAGGAGATACCTTAAGCAGCATTGACTCAAAAAGCTCTCGATTTGAGATAAAGTGAAGCTGTAATCTCTTGCTTTGGGATGATGCTGCAGGCTACTCTCTGCCTTGCCTTGATTCCAGGAAGATATCAAAATGCCAGATGCAACTGGGAACATCAAGGACTGAATTGGCTTCATTTCAGAGACTTAGAAGTAGGATTTGATTAGATGCCGAGACAAGATATTGCTGGTGCACCTTTTTTCCCTTGGTCTTCTGTATATCCCTCTGAGAATAGGGCTACTACTGACTACCTTTTTTCACTGTGTGTGAATTTCATTGTTGTCCTCAAGGCACCCTTTCTGTCAAAGAAATTTCTGGTCTCAGGTCTGCACTATCTTGATCTTATATGGCTGTGGAGTGTGGGCAGACTTCCAATTTTTAATTTCTAACTTCACAAAATGGATTTTTTCGGTTTTAGTCTGCTGTAGTCAAATAGAGAATTTTAGTACCCTAGTAAGTTGCATTTGTGTTTTGCCTGAAACACAGTCTACCAGATCAGCTTTACAGATTTTTTTTCTGTATGATCTTTTTTAAAAGATAGGTAGAAACAGCTGAAATGTACCTACCCAGTGTCTGAAGTAATAAAAGTATTTTATTGAAAACTGCCAGTTTGAATATTACTTTGAAATGCAGTGAAATGATCTTTGCAAACTGTTCTTTCTGTTTGATCTGCTTTGTGAAGTCCTGGATGAAAACAATCGGAATATCACAATCTGTGTACCTGAATTCAGTCAAGGTCTACATAGAGATGAAAACCTGGTTACTGGCTTGGGTACCACGATTTTGTTTGGCTGCATTTTATATTCTTGGTAAGTCTGGGGGTTTGCAGTTACCTCGCTGTAAATACAGTGTTGTGGTCCAAACAGTAAAGGCTTATAGCAGAGCTCATGCAAAATCACAGAGAGATATAGAATAGAGCTGAGCTGAGGAGTTCGTATTCTCCTCAGTTTCCCAATTATAAATGTTTTAGTTAAAAATGTTCTACAAGATAACAACTTCTGAAACAAATATATCTCTTTAAAATCAAATAGAGCAGTTTACATATAGAAGTGGAGGGAAAAAATTTCCACCTGTCCTTCAGCCCAGGGTTCTTTGATCCTCTATTTACTCTTTCTTAAGAAAAGCTCTATGCAGTTATGTCCACCTAAAAAATCTACATGAAATTTTTGTAGCCTCTTTGCAGAGGCTATGATTGTCCTTGGGGGTTTTTGAAACAAACAAACTGTTTGGAAGGGTTTAGGGCTTCCTTGGATGAGTGATGAGCACAGTATTGCTGTCACGATTTGCCAGAGATCTACTCTAAGAAAACCTGTCTTCGTGCCCATGTATCTTTGATGCTCACCTTGTCTTATTGCAGCTCACATCAGTAAATTAAGTCATGCTCTAGGATGGGAAGTTGCTGATGACTGAAAGGTGATGTATCTTCTGTTCTGGCTGTGCAACTTGCCAGGAGACAGCGCTGCCTGTCTGCTGCAGGTTTTTGAGCAAATTCTACTTCTGAATCAGTCCACTTCAAAATTCACATACTGAAATCCTTCATAATTTTGAAGTGAAAACAAGAGACTTACTCTTCTGTTATCAAATACGCATATGTCTTCTTTTTTCTCTGATATAAAATAAATGGATATCATGTACCATGGATCTAGTTTGTGGTAGAAGAGCATTTCCAGTGTCTCAGGGAGGTGTTTCAAGAATGCAGACAATATTCATGTAGCCTGCCTAGGGAAGTGTACTGTGCAGCTGGGGAAATAAGAAGGCGTTCAAGGGGAGTGTTTTTGAAGCATTGCTTACCAAGGCTTGTACAGCAAAGCATTACACATCCTAAAAGGTCAAAACTGTAAGAAATGTTTCCTATCAAATGAAAATAAAAAGGATTCCCCTCGGACAGCTACAGTCATGCGAGAAACTGATTTCCAGGAACTGGTACACTGACAACAGTTACTGGTAATTTACTTTTGAAAACTGACTGCTGCCAGAGACCTGTGAGTTTGCTGGAAAAACCTTTACAGAAATGTTGAGCCAAAATGATGGCTGTGAACTGAGTATAAAAGCATTGGTTGTGCACAGCAGGGGAGATCTCTTCTGACTTGCAAATTGGAGTGTTAGGATGTTTGCTGCTGTCTGGTGATGAACTCACCACCTTTTAGGAGTGACCTAATTTTAAACTCATGATGCAGAGTAAGTCGGCCAGTGGCCATCTGCCAGGTTGGTTTGTACCAGTGCAGAAAGAACTTTTTATGTTCTTAGTGCTTTATGATAGCATCCAGGCAAATGCTTAGCTTAGACATGGGAGTAGGCTATTTATGTTTGCTGTGATGTTGAAAAGTGACCCTGTTGGGGTTAGAGTTATGCCCAGGAGTTTGACACTACCTTCTTTTCCTCCTAGTTTGACCTCAACAACACGATCAAGCTCAGAGGCACTGAGAGGAATATATGCAACAGCTGAAACTGAAGTGAGTTTTTGCTTCTTCCCACAGGATTTCTGTGCAGACTTTGTCCTCTGCTTTTCTTGTTGTTTTCATGGCCTGTAATTAGGTGTAAACAGAAGCTTGTTTGTCCTACATGCCTCTGTGCATTGGCCCTTCTGTAGCTCTTGCTGGTTTGGTGGAGGTGCCTTTATGTACTGAAATAATTTGCTGCTCTTGAAGTTTATTCAACATCCTATGGACTTCCAGTAAATTTTGTGCTCTCCATGAGCTCATGTCCTCTCATTTAAAGGAAAAGTGCTAGAAAGCTATCAGAAAAAAAAGTGGAGGCATGCTTGAACGTTTTCAGTCCTGATTGCCTTTGTTCTCATACCAAGTGATTATGATCCCAACTTTTTATCTCATTTTTATTTCCTCACATAAGTACTTCCTTTCTTTTTGCCTATAACTTCATCTATGATGACATTTCTCACCCCTGTTTCAGCTATACAGGTCTCTTCATTCCATGTGCCTGTTTGTTTGGCCTCATCATCCTGAGAACACCCAAAAAACACTAGAAAATGAGTGGGATTTTGCTATGTAACAGTTACCCTTTACTTAGGCTTAGAAGTGTCACTCTTCAAATGTATGTGTGTGTTTGGAAGATGAATCTCCCTCCCTAACTCTCTCTGCATTGGTGTTACTTTCATTCTGTAGTTTTAACTTCTTTTTTTTCCAAGTCTTTAATGAGAGTGTTAGTGAGAATTCAAAAATGCAGAAGTATCTGCTGAGGCACTTGGTGTTTGAAGTAGCTGGGCACAGGGAAGCAAAACACATTTCACTGTGGGAGTGTTACACGGTGCCTAGGGAGCTTTGCTTTGGCAGGATGCTGCAGCTGGACAGGGTGCTGGTACCAGCCACAGGCCTCGCAGGAGGGCAGCCTGCCAACTGGCTGGGCACTGAGCACAGAGACCTGGCTCAGTCTGTCTCAGGTAAGTCCAGACAGGAGCTGTGCCATCCTGCCCAGTGCTGAGGGATGGCACCGGGAGCACCGGAGAGCAAACAGATGCCATTCACACCCCTGCACCTCCTTTGCCCACCGTACACTGTAAGAGGTCTTGTCCAGGGGGTGTGAGTCTGCTCCCTGTGGAAGGAGCAGTGGGAAGGCTGAGGGCCTCTGGCATAGCATGGATGTGGGATGTGGCCCCTCACTGGGAAGGTCCATCTCATCTGCCGCAGTACTTGCCCACAGGATTAGTTCCAGGCTGTTGCATATTAAAGAGCCAGACAAGAGCCACTGAATGTAAATGTAAAGAAATGACAGATGAAGAGTAACTAATTGCACTCTGATTGCCTTCCCTGTGGCAAAAGGTTTTGTCTGTCAGCCCAGAGTGAACACAGCTCTGCAGTTGTTGCTGTTGCACAGATGGTCTGTCAGTGTCTGTGCTGGAAGCAGCTGAGCGTGTATAAGGGGCTGGGTTGTGTGTGCCAGCATTGCTAATTTCATCACTCTATCTGTGCCAGGACTTAATTGCAATTGATTAAAATGTTTGAGGGAACCCAGTGCTTGCTGCAGAATGTGAGTGCAGCCCCAGGGTAGCTCAGGTTGGCAGTGTAGGTGAGGCTTGGCATGGAGTAGAAAAAGATACAGAATAAGGGGTTTACTTAAACTCTCAGTCTCTTGAAAAAGAATGAACTTTTTGGCTTCTCATGAATTATGAACCCAGCGAGTGCAGGCAGTCAGGGATATGCAGGGTAAAAACTGCCACTTGATATTTCTGCTGGACAATTTACCTTAAAGACCCACCATCTGCTTTCTGGAAAAACATGCAACAGGCCCATTTGACAAATGAGGGAAATTAGAACACAAACTTTAGAATAGCAAGGGAAAATATTCATGCATGCATGTGAGGTATTCCAACCAACTTGGGGCACCCCAAACATGGTTTTACACAGAGTTCTTATACCCTTCAAGCATTCAGGTCCAGCATGATTTGACTAATCACTAGCACAGACACTGTCTAATATAATTATCTAATTATAGTAAAACTTTGCAAAGCAACTGTATTTCTGCAGCATTCTTGCCTCTTGTCTGTTGATTTAGACATCCTTGAAGTCAGCCTTGAGATAGTTACTACCTATGATGCTGGTATGGTTTCAAAGATGTTTTAGACAGGCTAGGATTGTGGCCTTATCTTTGCTGTTCAGGGGTATCTTTTATCCTTCATGGACAGCTGTAAGTTTCCAAGAAGCAAAGTCCTTATTTCTGAGGCTAGGCTGTTCTTTGGTTTGTTTAACTTAAGCATGAACAATACTAAAGTCTCCAGTAAAATTCCAGTACCTCACTACATTGCACTGTATAATGTGAACTAATATAAGTAAACAAAGTTAATACACTTTCTTACTATAAAAACTGATTGGTATAATAGTTAGGGAAGTGAATTTCCCGAACAGGTTCATTGTCCTAATCAGACCACAAGCAAAATAAATCCCAGAGAAGGATTTTATGAGAGCAAATAATACTGGTGATGCATGACAGGAAGTGCTGGCTTGTACTGTGGTCTGGTGCAGAAAATACTTATATATTTATTAGATGGTCAAGACCTTTTCTTCATTTACATTACCATTCAACACAGAAAGTGTCGATTTCAGCTTTCCTTTTTCCATCAGTTAAAAAAAAAAAAAAAAAAAGGAAATCTTCATCTTCATTTAAATAAACAGAAAAATCAACTTCCTTCTTTGATTCATTCTGCTTGTGCTCATTCTGGCTCCACTTCAGCAGTCTTGCAAAGATAAGTACATTTCTGACTTATACTTCTGCAGTTGTAATTGCTAACCCATGCATCTGTTCTGACCTGCACCAGAAAAGGGGGGATGGGGTAACCCAGGTTCTTATTAATAAATCCCTTGGCGTGGATTAGAGTGAAACAACACTGAATGTGTTTGAAAACATATATATGTAGGGTTTATTTTAGAACAATTTTGTTTCAAAGGTAAACAGGTATGTTGCTATTTTGGGTGTTATCATCTATATCTATCATTTATAGCAATATGGTATGAAGATGACCTTAAGAGGAAATGCATAAGGGAGAGAAAGGAAAAAACAGGATAAAGGTAAGGGAGAGTAGGGGAAAAAAAAGGTGAGAATGGAAAAATTTATATAGTCACTGCCCACGAGGTCCAGCGATATAACTTGGTAGTTGCAGCTTCCATGTCTGTCAGTTGAAGTGGTGGTCCTGATCCGTTGGGGCTAGGGGAGGGAAGCCCACACGCTCAAAGAAGTTATGAGTTATTATATCCATGGATAGTGTCACAGGCCATGCCATGAGCCTCCAGCATCTCCTGGGCCTGTGCAGAGTTCCTGTGAGGGACATGGCAAAAGGGTTTCTCCCGCCTTTCAGGATTCGTAGGGAGATGGGCTTTGATAGGCCAACAGCTGCCTCTTCCAGCCTGCAGAAATCCCCTGGCTATCCTAGAATGCGTAAATCATTAATCATTTCAGTCTCTGATGGCATTTAAAAGTTCCTTACACTTTCATCTTAGTACAGAAATTTCCTAAAAGGAACTTGTATGCAGATCTGAAGAGGTAAGTCCCCTAAATACAAATGTACTTCACCATAGCTTTTCTACCATTTTGTTGTGATTATTTGCTCCTGCATTGGACCCAAAGTTATGTAAAAAAGATGGAGTAATTCTTAAAGAATGTCTCATTTCTTCAAATTTATTGAGTATGTTTTTCTGAAGCTTAGAAACTGTTGTTATGAACTGTTGGCTAAATCCTAATTTGGGTTTTGTGCTGGTTGGAAATACAAACCAGACTTTTCTAAATTAATGTTTGTAGATAGACACAACAGACCTTCCTTCCCCAACTGTTCTGCTTTGCTGTAGCACAGATTCTTACCCTCTTCCTGTTGTCTGTTCCACAGGTAGCTCGTTGCTGCTTTTGCTGTGTACCTGATGGAGACGGTAATTTTGTTTTCACTGCAAAATTTAACTTATTTGTGGCTTTCAGGCCGAAGCTAAGAAAGTAAGAACACAGCTGTGGATAGAGAGCTGCTCATATCCTCATTCTGTAGTATATCAAACTGAAGCAGATGAATTGCTCAAAGTTAGGCTACAGAGGGAAACTAGAGATGTCACAACAGCATTTTAAAAATACTAGGCTAGTTATTAATTCTTTAAACTGCAACATACAAAGAATAGTCTCTGTTCTTTGCATGCCTGTGGGAGTGACTGGTTGCTAGATTTTTGGTTTAGCATCTCTGAGGGGACTGCAGTTCAGGAGTGAGATAAGAAGGGAGTGTCTTTTTTGCAGACCTGGTACAATCAAGGTTATCAGCATGGACTTGCCAGAAAAATATCATACAGGTAGAGCAATTTAAATGGTCCCAATGCGCAAAAACTCCTCAGTAGGCCAGGAAGCTGCTATATGGCAGGATTTCAGTATTAGTCCAGTTTTTCACTAAGGGTTTAGGCCCATAACCTGAGGGCAAGGATATGTTCAAGTGTAGGATCTGTATCAGTCATGCTTTCCTAAATCACACTGTAGATTTGTGTTCTCAGTGAAGCCAGCTGCTGTTTTCAGTACTCATTACATTTGCAAAAACTTTCTTGTTTCCTGTCTCTTGCAGCTGATGCTGAAGATCACATTGAAAAAAGGGGAGGCCAGACTGTGGTTTATGATGAGAAGAAAGGCACTGTGTACAGTTATGCCTACTTCCACTTTGTTTTCTTCCTGGCTTCGCTCTATGTGATGATGACAGTAACTCATTGGTTCCAGTAAGTGTATTTCTTTAAAATTGAGTAATTACCGTCTCTCTGTGTTGAGAAAGAATATGTGAACAGGAAGATCTGCTATTAGGGTCTTTTCTCTGCTTATGTTAGAAACTTGAAGAGACATCACAAGTCATTCCTGGGCATTCTTGAGCAAGATCTTGTTCTATAAAGGGTGCTTTCCCTTGCTTCCTGTATGAGTTAACCTCTTTAATATCTCTGACTCACTTGGAAAAGTAGAGGATACTGCAGTCTGAGATATGAATAGTTTATTGCTTTTTTTTTTTTTTCCTCTTTAACAGTTATGAAAGTGCTCAGATTGAAAAATTCTTCAGTGGAACCTGGTCCATCTTCTGGATTAAGATGGTCTCCTGTTGGGTTTGTGTCTGTCTGTACTTATGGACTCTTATTGCTCCACTCTGTTGCCCAACCAGAGAGTTCTCAGTGTGAACAGTCCAAAAGTTATTCTAAGTTTTCCTCTGTTTGTTTTTGTTTGTTTGTTTGTTTTGTTTGCGTGTTTATTTGGGGTTTTAGTGTGGGGTTTTTTTGTGTCTGTGTGTTTTTTGAATGAGGAAACACCTATCCCACTTACCATAATGTACCAGCTAGTATCTTTTCAGTCAGACTAAACAAATGATTGAAGACGTTTTTTACCTTTTTTATTATCATGAATAAGCATTGCCTAAGGGAACAAATCTGTTCCAGAACTTTATAATGTTCATGTGGTATGCAGGAAACACAGTTCTTGTACGAACTGGAATAAGTGAAATGCTTTTCAAATAACTGACAATTTTTCTCTGGCTTCGTAGACAAGAAAAGAAAAAATCATGGTGCAGATGTATCTTCTTTCTTCCTGTAAATGTTGGGTATCTTCTAGCAAATATGCGTTCCTTTTTATACTTTTTCATTAACTAAGTCTCTTACAGTTTGCAGTGATGATTTGGAATGCTGTTTTGTAAAGCATATAATT
The DNA here is from genome assembly GCF_003031625.1 of Empidonax traillii. Taxonomy (NCBI): domain Eukaryota; kingdom Metazoa; phylum Chordata; class Aves; order Passeriformes; family Tyrannidae; genus Empidonax; species Empidonax traillii. The sequence goes on from NW_020955201.1 coordinate 1,253,387, forward strand.
CCTGTAAGTAGTATGCAGATTTTTTTTTTCCAAAAACATTATCTAAATACTTCATTAGAAGTAAGAGAATATATAAGAATTTGATTGCCAAAGCATCTACTAAAAATTATCTACATATTAAATATTTTAAGTTATTGTACACCTAGATTGAGAAAGGAATCTACCAATGATAGTATTTATTCTATTATAACTTTAAAAGGCACCTGGATATTATATGCAATTTAGATCTAGTCCAGTTATTAACTGAAGGGGAGTCCTACACACAGATTCTCATTTTGCCCAAATTTGCTTTGCCAGATCATTTAAAAGTTGAGTGTACTGCATGGGGATTTAAGATATGGTACATTCTTCATTCACAATGTTTGCTGTTGAGAAAATGCTAATTACAGGAGCACTTGTCAGTTGCTGTTGAATTTAAAAGTGGGGTGCTCACTTACTTTTCTACCCTGCTGTTTCAGCTTGTGTCTAAAGATCTCCCAGGATCTTCAGTTCTGTTTCCATGACTAATTTTATAATACTTTAAATGCATTTATGGTTGGAAAAGGACGATAGTGTATCATCTTCCTTTTCTGCCTGTGTGTTGGTTGGAAAGTAATTTTTCTAACTGCTATAGTTTTATACTTCTCTGTTGATATTAGTTTCACTGTTGGGATGGGAGTTAGCCAACCAATATTTTAGCGGAGACAAAACTTCTTTTGGAGAACTCCTATTCCAAGCAGTGGAATATGAGTAAGCAATCATAAAAACAAAATCACAAATATAACAAGGAACTGCCTTGTACAAATGGCTTGACAATATTAAACCCTACCTTGTCACCTTTTTTTGCTCTGAGCAGATGATTTGGTGGTAGAACAACAGCTCAAATGCCCTAAACGCTGGGTAAGTTTGAACTCACATAGTTATCTACATTCAGGTTGGATGAATTTATGACTTTTACTAGTCCCAGAGATTCTGTCTTCTCTCTCTCTATATATATACACACACATACAATGTGAAGTATGCCGCATATAAACAAAATCAACCAACTTACCAGCTTTTCTTTTTTTTTTCAAATATGATTGAGCCTTAAATCTTCACCCAATGCTTTCTGCAAAACAAAGAAAAGGGGCCTATGAGGTGGCAAAAAGATTTGCATGCCTTAGTTGTTCTGTTGCGATACCTGATGGCTAATATACAGCTGATGAGTAATCTCAATATAATGGATTTCAGTTCTGCTCTTGTTTTCATTACCATTTTTTGGCTGCCTTTTTGCTATGGTATCTCAGGTCTTCTCTTCTGCTTGGAGCTTTCCAGGGGTGCGATCTTCCCCACCCTGTGCACTGTTATCTGAAACAAAATTTACAGGTCTGCAGTCCTTTATACTTGTACCGCCTACCCCTGTGATTAGAGTCTCAAAATACATCTGTCAAGAGATTTAAGAGAAGGATTTTGTCCAGCAGTGACTGTCTCAGTGCTCTTCTCATTCTTTGCACCAATAGTTAAAAAAAACCAGTTGAATCTTGGCTTTGACATTAGTCAGAAAAGCAACAAATAACTCTGAAGAGGGAGGCAGGTTTTTCTCTTTCCCTTTGCTTTTACTGAGAGATTCTGATCCAGCCAAGAGCTCTGCTAGATTGGAGACCTGTCAGTATATATCTACCTGCATTTGGAGTCTTGCTATGGAGATCCTTCTGCAGCAGAAAAAGGCCTTTGTTAAAGCATTTTCAGTCTAGAAGCTTTTATCTGTTCCATATCTAAGATAGGAGCTTATGGGCTGTGCAGTGACGACTAACAGTTGTCCCACCTACCTCATAGCAGCTATTCTGATAAACAGTCTTGATCCAGTGCTGGAGTTCTGTGCTACAATTCAGATAGTCCAGGCTCCTCTTCTCTTTCTCCTGCCTTGGCTGGTCCCTAGAGGCTCCCAGGATTTGCTTCATAGTGCAATATCTGTTGTACTATGAGAAACTGACTTTTTTTTTTTTTTCCCTAAAGTAGACATGTTTTTTGTAACAGAACAATCAGGGCAAGGAGCTTTACAGAAGAAGGCATGCACTATAAGGCAGGGAATGGTAAGTGTTCTCCCATTCTGATAGCCTGCATCCCAGACACAAATATGGAGGGTCTTAATACATATCTGGGCCAATGAGTATTCCTAATTTCTTAATTGTTTATGAAAATGCTTATTTTACACAGTACCTACATAAGGACTTTCTGCACCTTCTTGTGCTCTTTTTTCTATAGTTTGTCTTTAAGGAGATAGGTTTTGCACAGAGGAAACAAGGCCATTAAAAGAAAGTCTGCAGTGAGGCATGAGTCCCTTCTTACATAGCACTCACCTCGCTGAGCTTCTCCTTCCTCCTTAATGTCTACCAACTATTGACCTTAAGCATCTAAATCTGCAGGTATACATAGGGTGGGAATGGGGCAATGTCTGATTACAGTTTTGTCTGCTACTGAGCAAATGTTGAGAGAAAAAAACCTCAAAAATAATTTTGAGGGCCTGTGTGTCCATGTTGTCCCCAGATCCAGCAGTGGACTCCCAGGCCTTTCTAAGTAATTGGTAACTAGTGCACCTGGGTGTGCAAAGCCTCTAGTTCCTCATCAAGGCAAGACTTCCTGCTGGCCAGGCAAATGTTACAGCCTTAGTGTTTGCTGTAAAATCTGTACTGTGAAGTTCCATGTGCAACTACTTAATAAAATCCTCAGCTCGGGTCAAGGATTCAAATGCCCAGTCCCTATATTCCAAACAGTTCATGCAAATGAAATTTTTAAAAAAACCTCTTCAAGAAGTGCCTTTATACCTACTGCTGTGATAGCTAATAATTCATGTGGCACTGAAATGGGAAAAGCTGGACTGAGCCTGTGACTGGGTGAGCTGCCTTGTACATTACACCAATGTGTACAAGGTACAATCAGACCCATGGTGCATGTGGAAGACCAAATAATCTGTGCTTGACAAACCTTTGGGGATAAGACTGCTTCGGATATTACTGTGCAGTGGAAAAGTAACTGGGAAAACTCACAAGTAGCCTGATGTTTTTGTAAATAAACAAGTAGTTTTTTATTACATTTACATTTAAACTGTAAACTGTTAATTTTCTCTCCCCATACCTGAAAGTGCAGGTGACTTCTCTGCTTGAGGCGGTTAGCTGCAGTGTCTATCCTGCCTTGTGCCACATTTATTCAGTGAATTTGTTCCCAGATGTAATTGGTGCAGCATTTCTGGCTCCTAGTAGTTTTGGGCTCTGTGAAGAGAGGAAGTTACAAAGACAGGAAGACTAGGGGACATGTCCTGTACGAAGTTTCCTCTAGTTAAATTTGAAATAATGCTATCGTTTAAGAGACTCTTGGAGGAACAGACTGTGTTGGCAGTTGTTCTGCTAGGAAGGTGAAACAATTTTACTGGCATTCTTCTACTTTTTCAAATTTGCCATCATAAAGATTTTTTGGGACCTCACTGCCGCAGTATCATCTGAGACTGGAACAATTTTAGTTTTTCTCATGAAGGCAACGAAGAGCCACAGCTGTGACTAGTTAATTTTTGGTGTAAAATCAGTGGGGCAGACTTAGAGAGCAAGTCTCTAAATCCAAGTTTCTAGACTACTAAAATGAGACAATAAAACCTCATCAGGAAGGTACGGAAAACAGCTTGCTTGCTGTTTGCCACCTAGTTCCTCAAATGTGCAGGCAGCCTTTGTGGCTGCATGCCAGGTAAGGAACTCTACTGCAATTACACATCGAAGGTATTATATATTTGTTATACTCTTAGCTTTCTGCTTCAGGCCCTTCCATGAGGTTCAAACAGCTTGTACGTGCCCAACTAATGTGGTAGATCCTGCCTCGGCTATGCCACTTTCCTCTGAAATGTGTAATGCAGTTTTGCTAATGTATGCACAGTCCAGAGAGAGGGTTTGCCCCCTTGCAGAATCATGAACACTGCATGTCTATTTATTTATTTATTTTGTGGATTAGCACCTTTTTACAAATCTATAAGCGCTTTGGTATTATAAGATGTGCATGTGTAACTGCTTCATCAGCCGCTGCTGCAACCATTTCTGGGCTAGAACTTTGCTATTAAAGAAGTAACTGTTGCACTTACAAAAAAGCTGGTTCTCTGTTTTTGACTGATGCGTCAGGAAGATTTGGATACTCAAGACAGTGCTGCTTGTACTTTGGCTAGCAGCCCACCGTATCGTGGACATCTCTGAACAGATCAGCAACAAAATAATTAACTGCTTTTAAAACATGCAATAAATATTTTATAAACTATAAACTGTTAGGCTTTTCTCCTAAGTAAGTTGATGAAGCAAAATACTGCAAGACTGTACTTATGTGTTTAGATAAATTGAGATTATCTGCAGCTAAAATTTTGCTTTTATTTTTCCTTCTGGGCTTTAGAAGCAATGTCTTTTGCTTGCAGGCTGTATCTTCTCACTTTATTTGCCTTTTCTCCTTGGACTTGTTTTTTAAAGGCATTGCAAACCTGTTTCCCTTCCAGACAACATGCTGCCTGTCAAATGGGATGTCTTTGGTGCTAGAAACCAGCAAAGACCTCTTTGCCAGGTCTTACTGATCCTTTCCTTTTCATAGTGGGACAACCTGCAGCATTGAAGGAAAGTCAATGATAATAGTTTATTATATGGATCAGTTTTCCTCTGTGAAAACGGCTTCTTTGTTTTCTGAAGTGGCCTACAAGTTCTTGTCAGAGGGAAACACATAATCAGCACCATTTTACTTATGTCTTCAGTTTTGTAAACAGTAGTTAGAATTCAGTGTTTCACATGACTATACAAGGGAATGCCAGGGGTCAAGTGCTTAGAAAGCTTTGGCTTTTTGTACTCGTAACAAGATACGTAGCTTGGGAACTGGTATGTCTTTGCATTTTCAACATCCTGATGGCAGAATGCCCAAGTGCTCCACAATGGCGATGCAGACACACTGTGCAGGGTTTGAAGTAGAGAGGCTGGCATGATGACTGCTTTCTAGTGCCCAAAGAAACTCTGTAGGTTTAAATCTTAGATCTCGTTTTGGTTTGGGTTTCTTATTAAACCTGGATTTCATTAATTCCACACCTGTTCAGTAATGTTGTTTTTAAAAAGCTGGAGTTTATTTCAGATACAAGCCACAATGACTTCCCTCCCTGTTTGCCAGTCTCCAGTATTTGCCAGTGTGTAGCATGCAGCCGTTTGCAGAGACTTGTTTGGAGCCACAGTCATCAGCTTTGAAACCACTCCAGCAGCTTAAAGCTTCCAGGGCTTTTGCTCACCAGAGCTGCAGGGTGCAGCACTGCAGCTGTGCTTTTGCCAAAGAAGCCTCAGTGCGAAGCCAAGAAGAAAGTGCGAAGCCAAGAATTTTGGAAAGCTTTGGGGAAATACTGGATTGTTGATCATACTGTAGCTTTGGTTTTCCTCTACCAATTCAAGTTGGGGTGCTTAGATGTCGTTCGACATCCATGCACACTGACAGCTAGAAGAATTAGCTTCCAGAGAAAATCATTCCACTTGTACACATACAAGCTGAGAAAAGATTTAGCAGGAATTTATTGGTTCACTGTCTGCTTTTTGTTCACCACCAGTGCACAGTGTTCAGTCTCATATATGCCATGTTCAAAAACTGGATGCAAAATAGTCAAAATACGACTCCATGTTCTTAATGGTGAGGGGATTTTAATTAGTCTTTTTCAAGGTTCTTAGTATCTCAAAGGAATCTTTTGGCATGTTTGTGTGATTTCATTAAGCTGTAGTTCAGCAAAGTGGAGGTTTGCTAGTTTAATTATTTTTTGGTAGTGTTGTGATCTGTAGCAACTGTAACAGTTTGACTTTTAAGGATTGGTAAAGATTTCAGAATTGTAATATCTTCATTGTAAAATAGTTAACATCTTTGCCTTCATAAAGCATGTTAATGGTTTTTATGGACACTTCCTTTTGTATACTGAGTGAATGTATTGTTATAGATTAATGGACCAATAAAATTTTTCTTATATTTGAAATTAATTGTTGTGATACATAAAAGTTGAAAAATCAATTCAGTCTAGGAGAAACTTAAAAACTGTCTAAATATATGAGGTAAGCAGTTAATGAGCCAGTAAAAGTAAGCTGATCTTTTTTGTCACTGAATTTGGATGCTGTTTAACCACTATGGACTATTACAAGGCTTCACTGTCCATGTTATTTTTGTATTTCTCCAGAGTGTGATATTGGACAATTGACAGATTGCATAGATTTGTCTGTGACATCTGTTTTGTACAATCCAGCTCCTTGAGATGTGTCAGATACTTTGACAGTGCAAACAAAATACCTTCAAGGCTGGTGTAGCACTGAAGCCTGTGCATTTGTTTGAAACACAGCTGTCTGATTTTTTTTTTTTTTCCCCACTTTCCCAGATGGTATAGTGGGCAGCTGTTGAATTTGATATGCCTAGATCCATACCAGGGAAAGTGCTTTGTCTCCATGGATGGTGGTTTCTTACCTTTCACCATCCTTGTCCTGTTTCAGCATGTGCCCGCTGTAGCCTGCCTGCTGGCACTGGTGGCACCCATGCCACTCGAACAGACCCACACCAGGACACAGCTCCCTGTACTGACCAAGCTTCCAAGGGTCCAGTGGTGGCTGCTGATTCCCTGTGCAGGTATGGTGCATGACAGAGTTTTGGTGCCCTGTAGCTGGGAAGCGTGCATTTTGACTTGTGTGCAAAGCAGAGAGGGGTTCTTGAGTGGTGCCAAAGGATTCTGAGTGCTGACTGTCTTTGCTCGGCAGCCTCTCACCAGTCTGCCCACCTCTGCCCTCACCTAACCCCACAGCAATCCTGGCAGGATGATCCATTCTTGGGATTTAAAACAGGAGATGGTCTTCGGGGAACAGAAACACTTGAAGTGTGTTTGCCATGTTGTCTGCAGCACACAGGAAAGAGTTAACCTTTGTTGAGATGTTAGACTCCGGTGCAGGAGCTACAGGACTAAACTCCAGAGTAGTAACAGCTGCTGCTTTAGCTGAGCACAGCCTGGCTGTGCAGGCGGTGGGAACAAGAGAGGGCTGTATGTTCAGTTTTAAAGATAATGGGATTGCATGTCTTCACTTGCCAGAGACCACACATGGAGCAATGTCTGCATTGCACAATAGTCCAGTAGGAGTTTGTCATGCTAGAGAAGCTTGTTTAAACCCTTTCACACAAGGACTGCACAATCTCTGATGTGAATGTGAGGGGTAGAAGGTTTCCCAAGCCCAGACTTTGATTTTCTTGAGGCAAATGTTTGTCTGCAACAGCTGGACTTCACTCTTCCTGAGCTTGCAAGCTGCCAAGCTCTTGGTGTGTCAATACAATGGACATTGGGAGCTCCGGCATCCCATTGTAAGGTCCCACCAGCACTTTCTGAAACAAAGGAAAAGTTGTGGCTCTCTGAGCTGTGATTTGTTTCTGACTGCCAGTAGAGCAAGCCAGTATGTTTTCTCACAGCTTCACTCAGTTACCATTGACAACAGCTGAAGAGCCAGATCCTGTATCTCACCTTCCATCCTCCAGTGAGTGGCCCGTGGCCGAAGCATAGAAGAGAGCCTGGAAATTGGCAAGCTCCACAGTGGTAAGCCAGCTGGTATGGCAGAGGCCCAGGATGTTCCATCCCAGCAACTGTAGCAGGACGAGAGGCTCCAGCTGCAGACGGGAGGCTGAGCAGAGTTTTGGAGTCTGGGAAGAATTCAAAGGCCTATTGCAATCATGTTTTTGGAGCTGGTATGTGCTGCATGTGCTGAAGTCGGGTCAGGGTGGGCCAAGCCTGTTGCATCTGCTGTGAGGGGATCACTTCTGCAAAATGTGTGCACTGCAGGCCTCAGTTTTTCTGCTCCAGTGTGTGTGAGCATAGTACAAGTGACTGCCTTCTGCCCAGGTTGTGGCCAGACCGTTCAGAGAGAATTCTGCCCGGAGAAGGGGCTCCATCAGTGAAATGCAAATGTATGACAAGGATGACGTAAAATTGCTTTACAGTGTGTGTTCTTCTTCATAAATGAACAATACTGCAGTTACGGCCCATGTTCAGCTAGCAAAATACATTTTTTTCCTCATCTTCTAAACATAATTTGTCAGTGCCCTCTCTGTTGTTCCAAAGTAAGTAGCCTTTCAGTTCTCTGAAAACCTGATGAGTGAAGTTGAGCTTAGCGAAGCTATGAAGCCAAAGGCAAAGGAGGACTGAAACTGGAGGACCTTTCACCATGAAGCACTGAGCCAGAAGAACGCTCCTGCATCATGCTCTTTGCTGTGAGACTCTGGGATCCCTCATGGGACAGGTCCCAGGGCCACCCTGCTTCCAGAACCATTAGCTATGGTGGACAAGCCCACAGGGAAAAGTCTGCCAGTAGTCAAAGTCTTTGACAGCGTGTAATATCCTTAAGGGTATTTTATTGTACTGAAAACAGGAAACTTTTTTTTTTGTTATTGTTTTGATACTTTCACCTGATAATTTAACTCAGCATTTCACCTGTATTCTTGGGCTGGGAAAGAGCTATGACTGTTTATTTTCTCAGAGCTACTTCTGATTCCCTTTTTATTTCCTCCTTCCTCCTCCTCCCAGGCTGAAGTGCTGTTTCCCACTGTCCTTTTTAAAGTAACTATCCTATAAGCTGCAACATCCTTCTATTCAGTGGTCCATGGAGCTTGTGTTCCCTTCCTTTCCTTGCTCCATTTTGAAAACGAATATAGTAGAAATGCACTCTATCAACACCCTTCTGCACTTCAAATTATAGGCTGCACTGTGATACAATGATACAATTCCAGTCCTTTTCTAATGGTTACTAATGCTTAATGCAGTGGTTTAGGTTTTTAACTTGATGACTTATTTGCATAAGATTGCAGAACCTGCCAATAAAGCTCTGCTCTGAATGGGGACAGCAGTTCAAAGCCTGCTTTGTTTATGTGAAAGGATTATTTTCTCTGCCTAGGTGGTTCTGCATTTGTCTCCATAGTCTTTTTCTTGTTTCAGTCATGTGCAAGCTGTTTCAGTAGTGTGCAAACCAAGCCATAAGATGTGACTACATTGCCCTGCAGTCAGCTTTTTTTGATTTTATTGGATGTGATAGTGTTACTCGTAGTTTCCAGGAGTGGGAGGGCTGAGAGGCCTAACAGAGTTCTTAGAAGAGGTCTGACAAAGGTAAGAGAGTCTCCAAAGGTATTAAACTGTCCTAAAGGAGATACTGTCTCCTTTGGAAAGATACTCAAAAGCCCTTGGCTTGGCCAGACCACTTCATGCCCAGATGCAACCTGTTTCTAACAAGGGAGACAAAATTTCACTTTCTAGCCTACTGTGTTTAATACCGAATCCAAAACGACAACAGATTCAAACTTTTCCTGAGAATGTTTTATGCAAGTGTCACTTCATTTACATGTTCCCTAGATTTTAGGGCAAATTTGAAAACAAGTGAAGCCCAGGTCTATTTTGTCTCCTTTTTATTTTCACTTTCATACAAAAAAAAAGTCTGACATAGTCACATCAATGAGAACAAAGCTGCGGTGTGCACTCTGACAACAACGGTCATATAAGGATTTAAAATATATTGTTTTACTGTTTGCAATAGCAATGTTAGTTTGCTTTTACTTCTTAAATATCCCCAACACCAAATTGCTGCGCTTGAAATTCTTGGAAGTCCTCTGGGATGGTGTCTGAAAACAGGAAAATATGCAGAAGTTTAGTCTCTTCTGACAAAATCAAGGAGAAATTAAATTAATGAATAAGCCACCTACTCTTTTACTCTTTTTTTTTTTTTTTTAAGTAACATGCTTCTCTTTTGTTTACACCTTAAGAGTGAACAGGGAATGTTTTCAGTTTTAGCTGTACACCACTGAAAATCACAGAGAGGCTAACAAGGCAGTGAGTGCTACAGTGCCAGCCCACAACAGGGTATTATCAATCTGCAAATTACATTTCCCTGAAAACTTTGTGGCTTGCACTCTTAAACTTTTATTAATAAATGCTGACTAGAAAGACAAAAGAAGTGGTCGTCTTGCTCTGCACACCAGACACGTTTGCAGTGTCAGCATTTCTGTTTCTCATGTATCCTAATTCAACTTCCCTGTGATGGTTTCCCATGCCAGAAGAAGGGACAAAAAACATTAACCTCAGGACAAATAGCAATTGGCAGAAAGACCTGAGACTTGGCGAAGAGGGCTGGAGATGAATCAATGTCATAAGAGTAGCTACAGTTTTGTTTGAAGTTTTATTTGCAGTCTGCCTTTGCCAGGTCCCAGAACATTTTATCTGGAGAGCCACAGAGCTAACTGCAGAGCTAAAGCTACAGGCAAGTGGAGCCACAGCAGTGAAACTCAACTGCATGACATCAGCGTTTTTCTCATTATTTCCACCCTGATGCAGGACAGCTAGTTCTAAATGCAAAAAAAGATATAAGTGTATAAACACACACTGTATATAGAAAAAAAAGATATTAGTCCCCTGCCTTTTGTTGAGCACTTTTTTTAAGGCTTGAAATTATTTTCAAGCCTTTTTTGCAAATGTAGGAACTTGTCTGAAATGAGATCAGAGATACCTGGGGACTCCAGAGACTTTTTGACTAGGTTTCATTAACTTCTGTAGCTCCTACAGCAAAGCCAGGAGCCTGCTTACTGCCAGGTAAGTATGACTCAGTGGCAGCTTTGGGAAACTACATATTGTTTAAGATGTATATCAAGTAATTTTTTAATTGTAAGCACTGCTGTCTAAAAGTTCCCCTGTTTAACCATGACCTCCAAGTGCCAGCCTAGTGTACCGGATGTCCAAGAGTCCATCAGCAGAACACACCACAGAGTGGCCATGCAGCCCCCTATAGGACCTGGATTAGGCTTGGATTCACAGAAAGTAGACAAGGAAACTATTCCAACTTGGCTGGTAAATTGTTTTCTAAAGGCTGAGTATGGATTGATGCTAAGGGAAGGGGGGAGGGGCAGTCCCTCCAAACCCCTTCAATCTAGCTGAACTGCTGCCAGGGCAGAAATACCCTGACATGATCAGCTTCTGTGTGGAGGGATCAAGGTTTGAGATATTTTATATAGTTTTATAGTTTTTATATAGCTTCAAGGCTCTTGCCCCAAGAGAAGCAAGACAGCACTCTCCCACAGAGTAAGACGGATTCCTCTGTGGGAGGAAAGGCACCTTATGATCTTCCCCTCACACACAGGAGCAACAAGCAAGTACAGGAGTGACACTGATGCCTGGTGATTAAGCCCAGTGGCCCTCCAGGTATACTGTACCCTGTATTCAAAGCTCAAGGCATCCTGTGTATATGATGGCCTCAGGTATTTATTGGGGGTGAACAGCTCTCAAATGTTCAAATAATGTTCCTAATTCTCTGACGACAGCTATACTACTCAGTTGGCACAATCTCTGCAGCTCTGGGAGGAGCAGCTCTGAAGCATTAGTTCCCATCTGGTGGGGCTGCAGTGTGCTGCTGAAGTCAGAGGTGGTGTTTCACAGTTGTGAATAACTTGTAAATGAAAGGCAAAGGAAGGGATCAAAATGGCTTAATCCAACAGCCACACTACTAGTTCTTCATGGTCACTTGCTAGTTGTGAGCTAAAAGGAAGTAAGAGCCATATTACCATTGCAGCGATATTTCAGGTTAGACCAAATAATGTTTTCCTGAGAGAAGCAGAAAACTCCAAGCCGTCCTCCACGCATTGTGGTGTCTATAGTTACACCAGAGTCTGCCACAAGGTCAGAGCCTTCATAAAATCTTGCCCTTAATGAAAGCAAATGGAAGCTCTATTAGGTCTTTTCTAAGGCTGCAACATTCCTGAAAGTAAGGTTGTTATCCATGGAGACACTAGCCTTGAACATGCTCTCCCTCCCATCTAGCCCAGGGGAGAAAATGCAGTTAAGCTAGCTTCTCTGCAGGCTGGAACCAGCAGCAATGCTCCATGGTGGCAAGAGCCAGGCAGGGAGCGTGTTTTGGGGAGTTTCTACACATCCTACAAAAGCCTTGGAATGCTTAGACAATCAGGCTGAGAGCTTTAGCTCTTGAAATTTTCCACAGTCAGTAATAATAGGAGAAAGGGAAAACCGGACTAGATCGGTTGAGGAAAGCCAGATGGATACTGCCTCACCCAGTTTGAAGCTAAACTTTTTTCTTTTTTTTAAATAGGCAATGTTTCAAACAAACCATTTGGAACCTTGAACTTATCTGTGAGATTTCTTAAAAAATGTGAATATGATTAATTCTAGGAACAGTTTTGCTGATCTAGCATCCTCTTGTTAGAAACCCATCAGCAAATTCCCAAATTATCTGTGTGAAAGCTGATTACCCTGCCAGCTCCCCAGCACGTGCCCTGTATTTGAGGGATGGAGCCAGCTGAGCTGTTGCAGCACTCTCCGCAAAAAGTCCTCAGCCTCCAGGTAAATTTACTAGGTAAATGACTTAAAAGATGATGAGCCTGGAGGGCTCTGTTGTGGATGTGGATACGGCTGATGAGACATGCAGGAAAGTACCACGTGGTGAAGGGAAAGAAAGTTCCTGTGTCTTCCAATAAAATAAGAAAAAAAAACCCAATTCCTGTTATGTTCCTGAGTTTATTTCCTGATTCGCTGAGGCAGTTCAAAAGTATCTACAATAAATAGAACTTGTTGTCTTTGCAATTTCCATGGGAGAGGCTGGCTGAAGTGATTTTTTCCTAGGCTTCCTTGAAGCCTCAGAAAACCTTTTCTACATACATAATGGTCTGTGGCATCTGGCCTAACCAGACCACAGCAAGATGTGGACAGAGAGCTGGCGGAGGTTCCATTTAGGTTTGTCTGCCTTTAGTTTTTAAAGGATTCTATTACACTGACTTTGCTACCTTTCCCAGTTGCAGGGGACATTACTTAGGCTGAATAGGGAGACTGCAACCATAGGAGACGTTTGCTTCTGAAGCAGCTTGACAAACTGCTTGGTCTAAACAAAACTTGCCCAAGATCTATTCACTACTACCCTGTGGCTGGGACACAAAAATAGACAGTTTAAATGTTCTTAATCCATTGTACCACAAAAGTCAAACAGGCTCACTCCAATTACCATTCAAAATGATGCTCTGCACCAGAAAAGTGAAGTAATTATACCATCAAGTTACTGCATCTCAACTGCAGGGTGGTGATTTTTTTGAAAAACAACTGACTTATCTGTATTTGTTTTCTATTATAAGGTTGTAAAACCTGAGCTGATGATGGCAGAGCAGTTAATTTTTTGCATTTTAACAGCAGCCTTGATCTTCAAGTATAATTCCTGCTCATTTTTCTGCTGGATGTTGCAGAGTAAAATATTTCCTCCCAAATGGTGATTTTTTTTTTTTTAATAACTTTTTTCTTTCTCCCAAATAACAAAATAAGAATAGATAACATGCATTACAAAGCTTTAACAAACTTCCTGAATATATGCTGAGTAACCTCAAATCTATCACATTAGGATAATTACTCGTCTTAGTTAGGCTCATAACCTCTAAATGACAACTTTTATTAATTCTCTTGACCTAGAATACATAAAGGCTGTTATAAGGCTTCATCAATGCAAACCCCAGACATAATCTAAACTCTCAGATTATTATCTGAATCAGGTATTGAGAAACAACAGTTCAGGCAGACATGTATCTGTACTCTTATCTATCCTTTTCTCTCTTACCTGATATAACCAATCTGGGGTCTATGCTGCAAGAACCAGCGATAGGAGACTTTGTCTTTCCACCCTACATTTCGGGGATCCTTCCACAGCAGCCTGACCTGATCACTGGTGTCCCCCGTGTGCCACAGGGAGTTGCGGAGGTGCTCACCAGGACCTGTCTTGGATTTCACAGCCTGCAAAAATACAATTTTCCAATGATGATGATAGAGAAATGTCACTTTCAGGAGACTTTTTTTTGTAGTGAGGAGCAGGTCTGTACCCGCCCTGCTGCTCACAAGCCGGTAACTTCTGTTGTATAACTGCACCCACTGCCTGCGAGGAAAAGCAACTGGGTACCTGGACCAAGGAGAAGGAGGCAGTCTGACCAGTTATGGTCAGAGTGCAATCACTGCAGAAAATAAATGCTCCAGCTGATGAGAAAGGAAAGATGAGGTTCCTTAAAAAACAGTGCTATTAAAAGGGCTGTGTGGCAGCTGCCTGACATTTTGACATAAGTTGCAAATAGAGAACTGCAGTCGAGCAGCAGGGCTGACATGCAACAGCTTGGCCCATGCACAGCACGATGGCTTCACCCATGGCCAACACATGGCAGGACAGCACAGCCAGGCTGCAGTGACCGCTGTGTCCCCAGTGGGAGCCACAACCAGTACCTTTAACTGAATGCCGGGCTCTGCAACAGCTCTGAAGGGAGTCGCCTGCCAGTAGGTCTGCTCTGTCTGTTTCCACATCACCACATAAAAGCTAGAGCTGTCTTGATAACCGAAGATAAAGCCAGCATAGTCATCATCTGTCACCGTGTTTACGTGGAAAGTGCCCTCAAAGTCAACACCATTAAAAGCTGTGTAACCTGAGGATACATACAGGTTAAAAACAGTTCTGCAGAACACATGTTCATATGCTACATGTTTTATGCTGTAGAAATTGCATCTCAGAAGAGCGTACATACCAACAGCAAGGCCAGGATCACTGTTCATAGTCTGCACAATTTCCATGCCCTGTAAGAATCAATTCAGGGTGGTTAGCATGCATGGCAAGCTGGGCTGGCTAAGCCTGGCAGCCTTTCCTGGCCTCCCTCTAGCACCCTCTCTATCAGTCTCCTCTGTTTGCTCAAAACATATCTGTAACACTTGTAGTTCTGACTTGAAGTGTTTCAGTTGCTTGCGTGACCTGCCTGAGTCAGGAAAGATTTGTATTTGCCCATCGCAGAATTGGCCATACTGGTTTTCAGATACTTTCCTTCCCTCCCACAATCTGTAAATCACTGAAACTGGCCAAAACAGGGAGGCAGGGAGAGGGTTGTGGGAGGAAGAGAGCTTTGCCTAGGCTTAGCTCATACAGCTCAGGATTAGATTATACTTATACTTAGCTCCTACAGCTCACATTGTTCAGGATTAAAACTGACTGCCAGGACTGGTGTAAGGAAGATGTATACATCCCAGCTGGCATGGCAGAGACTTTGGCAATGGAAATAAATTGTATGTTCCCTGTGACTCAGAACACGTTAGCCTCCTGAAAGCTAAAGTTTTTTAGTGTAAATAGCAGTTACTGGACTCCACCTAGGAGTACTGCATCAGCTGGGGTCTGCAGCACAGGAAGGACATCAAGACATCAACCTGTTGGAGAAAGTCCAGAGGAGGGCCACCAAGTTGATTAGAGGGATGGAGCACCTCTCCTGTGAGGAAAGGCT
This sequence comes from Empidonax traillii, assembly GCF_003031625.1. Taxonomy (NCBI): domain Eukaryota; kingdom Metazoa; phylum Chordata; class Aves; order Passeriformes; family Tyrannidae; genus Empidonax; species Empidonax traillii. The sequence goes on from NW_020955201.1 coordinate 1,268,678, forward strand.
GAGACAACTGAGTTTGTTCAGTCTGGAAAAGTGAAGGCTTTGGGGTGACCTAATAGCAACCTTCTAGTACCTGAAAAGAGCCTACAAGAAAGATAAAGAGGGACTTTTTACAAGAGCATGTAAGGACAAGGGGCAGTGACTTCAAAATAAAAGAGAGCAGTTTCAGATTAGATGTTAGGAAATTTCTTTTTACTGTGAGCATGATGAGGCACTGGAACAGGTTGCCCAGAGAAGCTGTGGATGTCCCATCCCTGGAAGTGTTAAGGTCAAGTTGGATGGGGCTCTGAGCAACTTGGTCTAGTGGAAGGTGTCCCTGGCTATGGCAGGGTGGTTGGAACTAGACGATCTTCAAGGTCCCCTTCCAACCCAAACCAATCTATAATTCTATGACATGCTCTGCTATTTAAAAGGTCAGACTTTAAAATTCTGGCAACGATTGTTTGCTTCAGAAATACTTTAATAGAGTGACGCAAAAGTCTAATGTCTGCCTTCTGGCAGCAACAAAATCCACCCAGAATAAGTTGGCCAGTATGTAATTTTAGATTATTAAGAGCATCACACTATTTATTATTATTATTATTTTCGATTATTAGCAGGATCAAGCTTCAAGGTATCATTTGCTAAAAGGAAGAATTTTATTTTTTATTTTATTATTACTTTTGAAAACCGTCTACTAACCAACAGCTTCCATTTCTGATGTTTGCCAGAGGTCTAGCAACTACAGAGCCAGTTTTACTGTAGTTTCCAAATTATCTTTTTCAGACAGGTAAGAAAGACCAAGTGTATTTTTACCTGGTTCAGAACCACCCAGTTGGGATCAATCTGTGCATCCCCCTCTGGGTCTAACACCACGGTCTGATAGGCCCTGAAGTCTGTCAAGGTGATCTCTGCATTCTCAGGGCACACATCGATCCGATCAATCACTGTATCCTGGTCAAAATCAGACTCGCAGACATCTCCAACTCCATCACCTGAAAGCATCAGAGAAGTGAAAGCATATTTATGATGCAAGTAAGTAGTCACACCTGGCCCAGCCACTGGATCATGGTGTCCAGGAAGCAAGTGGAGTGTTAGCCCTGCTGGCTGCAGTGCCTGAGAAAGGGACCTGAGCACCTCTGCTTTGGCCGAAGGGCCCCTGTGTGTTGGGCTTCCTCCGGGGATGAGTGTATGCACACGTAGTGACTGTGTTGGATCTTGCTACACACATCTAATGCCTGGAAACAAATGAGGTTCCTAAGATCTGAAATGGCTCCTGAAGGCCCATCTTACCATTATCATCTTCCTGCCCTGGGTTGGGAACCAGCCTGCAGTTGTCAGGGCCGGGAGGCAGAAGGTCAGGAATACCATCGTTGTCATCATCTTCATCACACTCATCACCCAACCCATCCTTATCTGTGTCCAGCTGGGAGCTGTTAATAATGGTAGGGCAATTGTCTGTGCTGTCCTGGTGCCCATCACCGTCACTGCAAGCAGAGAAACAAAGAGAAATGGCATATCAGCATCAGCTCCTGCCTCTGCTCAGGAAACAGCACGCACACATGAGCAGGAAACATACCAGTGACACCCCTGGAGCTGGAAGCAGACCAGTGGGGCAATACAAGCTGTTGTTGCTCAGGTAACTGCAGGGAGGCCATGAACAAAGAGGGATTGTATGATAAGGTGGCAGGAAGACAAAGACTAAGCCAAGGGCTATAGAAATACTCTGATAAGGAAAAGAAAAAGAAGCCTAACATGGTGTAGGAAACATACCAGAGCCCAAGATCTCAAACAATCTCCACTCCTAAAGGGCATGTAAGGCACATCTAACAAGTGCAGTGTCACCAATTAAAAAGCACCCACCCAGGAGACAGCATGAGCTGAGCACCTGGTGTCCCTTGTCCCATGTGCACATTGTGCACACGTCTTGGTGCTCATGAATATGCAGGTTGGGTGTGAATGAAACTTTATGGGGGACTACATGAGCACCTGAAATCAGAATTGTTTAAAAACAAGCACCATTCTCACACCCCTGCATATCAAGTTTTTTGTGGTGAAAGTGGGTTTCCTGCAACTCCTGTCACAGAGCGCAGCATCCACCAAGGGCTCTGGGGTGAAACATCTGTCCGTGGCTGGTGAAAATCTGCGCCAACAAAAGATTTATCATTTCCCTTGTCTCTTGCTATAAGTGAGGAGCAGAGGGGAGAGCTTACCACCCCTAAAGCTCATTATGCAGAAACTGCTTCCACACAAGCAATGCAATTTGTCATAGGATGTGCTCCTCTGAATGTCCAGAGCCACGTGAAAGCCACTGATAGGTGAACTCACAGAGGACCCATGTGAATGGGGCTAAGGGTGAAGGGCTCTGCAACTGTACTGCTACCAGGAAGCGAACAAGAAGGATGATAAATCGTAACACTGCTTTTGAAATAACATCTCTGCGGAATTAAATCCAGGTTATTCTGAGGAATTACAGCTCTCCAGGAATCAGTGGCATCCTTCAGCTCAAGACTAGCGTGTTTCACTTGCCTGCTGCTGTTACAAGCCACAATACAGCTTACCTGTCCTGATTGGTATCACAGGAATCTCCAACCAGGTCATTGTCAATATCTGACTGCAAAAGGAAACAGAGTATCAGATGCCATCTACTAAAATGGCAGTATTAAGTCACAACAACCAAATGAAAACACAACCAAACCAAATGCCATAAAAATGAAAGCATGAGAAAACATTGGTTTTCCAGAACAATTTTCTTGCTTGCAACATCCATCTAACAAAAAAGTCGGTTTTATGAAAGAAAAAAAGACAGTGAATAAACAGTGTTATACTTGATTAGCATGGTTCCAGCCAGAGTTCTCTACTACTGAAAATAAGTATCCCTCATTTCTAACAAAGGTTGATTTCTTAAGCAGTTTTAAAAATCTACTGTTTCTCTATAGTTTCCAACATTTTTCATTAGACTCAGAATTTCAAACATATGAAAAGTTCCAGTGACTTCTCACTTAGGAACATCTCAAGTTTTGATAAATGAGGACACAGGGATTTTGTCATAATTAAAGAAATATCAAGTGTAACTAAACCACATCCCTGTGTGGAGTCTGGCATTGGACTACATAGGACTAGAGCCCACATTTCAGAGAATGACAGTAGAAAATACAGGCAGGGCAGAGGTCCTAACAGCATCCCAAGCTATGAGAATACAACTGAAGGCTCCCCTTTCTCACATCAGGGGAGTCTAGAGCTCCATAAAACTTTCCTGAATACCTAGATATACTTTATTATTAAAATATAAACATTATTTTAATGTTTATATTAAACATTAAATGTTTAATTTATGCATGGGTTGTCTCATTCTTTGCATCTTTTTTAACCTCTCCCTAAACAAGGATAATTTTTTCTTTCTGCCTGCTAACCTGATTTGGGTTGCTGACTGTAGGGCAGCTGTCACAAGCATCACCAACACCATCATTATCTGTGTCCTCCTGGTCTTCATTGGGGATCCTCTGACAATTATCCAAAAGGTTCTTAATACCTAGGGAAAAATGGGTTGGATATTAGTTAAAGACAATTCCTGTAGCTGTTAGAGGACAATATAAATATTAAGAACAGAAAATACACTATTACTTTTCAGCAACTACTTAATCTTACAATGAAATTATAAGCCTGCACTGCAAATCTTTTTTATGTGTGCATCCATTCGTTTAATAGTAGATAGAAACATCTCACTAAAGAACAGTTTTCCACCCAATCCCACACACTTCATTAATTACACAAAATTCATTCTATCCTGTTCCTGTATCACAGCTTACAGGATAGGACATTTCATCTTCATTATTACATTTGAAGGGTTTTGATTTTTTTCACTTCTTTCAAGCCTCCTACACCAATTAAAATAATACATTATGCAGCTCTTGGGCATCAGTGACTGGAGGCAGCTGGATGCTCTGGAATACATTTATACCTTTAAGAAAATGCTGAATGACCAACAACCTCAGTTTATACATAAAACATGGCTTTGTTTATCTGTTACAATGTTCACTGCTTCCAATGCAGGCTAAAAGATACATATCAAGTAAACTAAAAGGATTCCAAACACATGTTTCATGAAGAAAGACTATGTGCTACAGCTGGTGACAGGAAATCTCCTAATATAATGCACACACTGGGCAAGTTTGAATCAGAGAACATCAGAGAAGCTGAAAGTGAAAAATCACCAACCATCTCCATCCATGTCATCATCACAAGCATCTCCTTTCCCATCACCATCTGTGTCCCTCTGGTCATTATTCAGGACATTGCGGCAGTTGTCACAAGCATCTCCAAAGATATCTTGGTCACTGTTTCTCTGATTAACATTGGGAGCCAAGACACAGTTATCCTGCAAGAGACACAGAATCAGACGTGAGCCAGGCCCTGAATATTTAATTCTTATTTTAGTGGATTTATATAATCTTTGTATTTATTTTTACTTTCAAAAAAAATTATTAGTGTGAGGAGTTCGAAATTTTATGTGAATATTAACTCCAGATCAGACTTCACTTGCTCCCTCAAAGCTCTGCTTTGAACCACTCTGTGGAAATCCTAAGCACAGTACACACAATCCTAACCCCAGTACCATCAGGCTTTACTTCTAACTTCTGACTCTCATTTTGGATACATCCATGGGAAGGAACCTGCTTTGGTGCCCCAGCTTTCTAATATGGTCTTTCTCAAAAGCTGCAGTTTGGAGTCCCTGACAAGGTTTGCAGACACTTTCTGTGAAAGGCCATTGCCCCCTTCTGGTACAGAGTCAAACTAAAGCTGAAATACTTGGGAAAGCAGAACTTTTTAATGCAAAAAGGCACAAGTCTTGGTTTGGATTTTGATGGGGGTTTGTTTGTTCTGTTTAACAAGCTGTTACTGCCCCTTGAAGTCCATCAGGAGGCATACGGAGAAAACTATATTTCAAAGTGGTGTAAAATTTCTACCCCCACCTAGCACGTCAACATCCTATTGCATACATAGAGGAAGAACAGAACTCGGCAACAAAATAAAAGTTACTTGATTCTGAAGTTGCTGAACCTGCAAATAGATTAACAGATGATGGAGGATTTAACATTTTTCCTTATAAACATTATAAAACCAGTTGATTTAAGCTACTAGAATTGAGGCTGGGTCTCTGTGGCAAAACAGCCTGAGACAGACCTTCTGATGCTGTTAGTCTGCCCTAGCTCCACGTGGACATTTTTACTCTAGATAAAGTATTCTTGTTGTTTCCTCAGAAGTGCATTAAGCAGTATCAGTGAAGAATCTTAATGTAGAACAACAGTTGGCTGGTAAGAATACAGGGTGAACACAAAAGAGCTTTTACAATTTGAATTCATCCTATGATCTATTCTGCAGTTGTGTACCCTCATGGAAACCTCTTTTGCATTGAGGACATGATTCAAAGCTTTTTCAAGTTTTTGCCAAGACACCCATTAATTTATGTAGGGTATGGATCCCTCATGAAACGTGTTTAAGATTAACCTGCTTTTTGAAAAAGAAAGACATTATGCAAGTAATGTTCCTGAAGGCCATGTTATGGGAGAGCGTTTCAGAAAAACACAAGTTCTGTACACAAAAAGCTCCAGAATTAAATGCTAAAAGATAATAATGGAGGATACACTGGTGGGATTTAAGGCAGGGTGTTTCAGGCTTTTTAAGAATGAGCATAAAAAGACAGGATTTAGGAAGTCACTGAAAGTGATGGGTATGGAATAAGCTCAGGCAAATAGTGAGTCAGATTTCAGAATCACTGCCCATTGCAGTAATGGGAAATCCTTCTGTTTGCACAGAGCCCCGCATCCTGATCTATATACAGCACCTGCTCGTTGGGAATGCCATCTCCATCTGCATCATCGTCACAGGCATCTCCAATTCCATCACTGTCAGCATCTTCTTGTCCAGAGTTTGGGACAAATCGGCAATTGTCCTAGACAAAAAAGCAGACAAGTCTGGTGTTCTGTAGGTAAAATGCCTGTCTTCATAATTTGAATGGCTTTTTTTCTGTTATTACTTTACACAATTGATTCATCCAATGAAACAGAATCTATGCAGAAGAATTCAATAACTTGAAAAAAAGATAAATACATCTATTCATGTTTCTTTCAGTCCTCCTCTTCATCCCTTCATGCTCTGAATTATTATAGGATTAAGAAAGAATTTCTTACCTTTCTGCAGTTTTCAGCAGTGCATGCGAGTTCTTCATTAGGGTAGCCGTCAATGTCAACATCTTTTCCACAAATATAACCATCACCAGCCCAGCCAACGCCACACTATCAATAAAACACTATGGTAGTACTATCAAAAGGTAAATGAGTCACTGTAGAAATATTCCAAAGGGAAACTCCACACCCATCCTGAAAACACTAGCATCCAGAAATCATGGCCAAGCACTGAAGTACAATGAGGTACAATGCAGCATCTCCCAGTCTGGAAACAGAATCTTTGTTTCAAGCTCTGTGTATCTAGACATAGCTAGAACGAGCTAAAACTTGATGTCAAGTGGAATGTGTGCCTGCAACACCGAATGATTTCAGTTGAAGCTATGGATTGCTTCCACACACTGGCCAGGAACCAACTTTGGTTCCTCACCTGCAGATGGACTAACTAGACAGAGTATGTACCTAGCACCTCAGCAAGGGGCCCATGGTTAGATGGTGACACTGAAATCTCAGAAAATAAAGAGAACCTTCTGACTCCAATGTGATTATTCAGAGAGCAGGCATTCTTTATTGACAGTGCTGGATGCATGGGGGATCATTCCGCCTAGCACGTATATCGTCAAAGAAAAACCCTCCCCTTTTTATTTCACATATACATTAATATTCCTCAAAATAGCTTGCATATTCATGATGTTCTATAAGTCATTATCATAAACTTAACCTATACAGAGCATGTGTCATTCTAGCTTTGCGTGGTCTTGGTGGTCTTCTATGACTCTCAGAGTTACTGTCCTTTAAACGAACCTTCTGGTGCTCATGAACAGTTCTAACATGTATGTGTAATTTTCCAGTCTCTCGAGCCAATCTGTTCTGTTTAAGTTTTACAATCGGAACATATTGCATTCTATCAGTACATTTCAGCACATTCTACATTTTATAGCTGTGTAAGCTGTAGTTAGAATTAACTTGTTCTAAACCTCCTTTGTTCTACTACAGGTTTATGTTCTGATTTTATCTCCTTACTTGTTTATATCAAATTATCCTATATCAATGGGATGACTGTGTTTTGGTCAGTATCTCAAGAACTAGAAGAAGTTTTAAGAGAAAACTGTGTTGACATTTACTAAGTTGGCATCAGCAAAGCAAGTGCATTTGCACACAAGTTTCTCCTGGCCAATTAAATTGGTACTGTTTCAAACCAATGCCTAATTTGTGTGGAAGATATATGAATAGAACTGCATGTCAAACTCTGGCCTCCCCTTAAAATCACAGACTTTCCTCCAATACAAGTATCTAGGAATCTTTCTATTACAGCATGGACTTATAATATTCTAGATTATTCTTTTTTGAAATAGATGTGCTTAAAAATGAGACTGAAGCAAGTGCCAGCAAGAGCATGCACAGCATCCAAAGTTAGGACATGGGATTAGTCTCTTGCTTCCCCTTTCTAGCTGGAAAAACTAAGTAATATACTTCAGTCAGAGTCTTACAATGGAAGTTCCTATGCCACTTGGTGCTCTTCTGCTCCCACAGCTGATTAAGTACAGTACAGCCTACCTGTTCCTAGAATCTTCCATCTCACTTGGAAAAATACCATTTTTATCAGCTGGCAAATACAGGCCTGTTGACATGCAAAGAGGATCCCTACTCACAGCTATGTAGCTGAGCACCAGGAGAGGAATTTGTCCTTGTGATGTCTTCTGTAGAGCGACACTTGACAGTTTCTTCTAAGGAGGCTACAGAAAGTCTACAAAAGCCATTACCAAAGACCTAATTACAAAGGCACAATAAATATGATACACAAGTATGTCTGCTTTACAGACAGGCGGCAAGAACAAACCAATGGCAAGATACCTGGTCTGGGCCAGTGAGCCACAATCTAGTAAAATATCCAACTGTTTAAAATGACCACAAAGACTTTCTCAGTTCCAGCCTAAAAAAGACTATTTTTCACTGGACAAATGCATGAATTTATGAACTCACAATACATGTCACCTCTCCTCGCCTCTCCTCAATACAACGGGCATGGATGCTGCATGGATTGAGGGCTCGATTTCTGCAGCTCCGTTCAGCCTGGCATCCCCTGGTTTGGTCTCCTGTATATCCTGGTTTGCATTGCCCACAGTGGTAAGACCCCTGTAAGAACAAAAAATTAGCAGTCTTCCTTTTAACGGGAATTTTTTTCTTTTTAAAACACGCACATGAGCGAGATTCACAACACACTGCTTACACTGTGCAAGTGTAGCTTTTCATTGACTGAGGCCCCTTGCACTGTGAACAAACTTTACTTTCCATGTGAAACTGATATTCTGCTCCCACAGTGCAAGCTGGAACACACACTTGACTCTATTAATTAGAACGGTCTTTTGTTAAACCAGAGAAAAGTCATGTAGCAGCAAAAGCTTCTTCATGATGCCTTGTCCCTGCCAGCATCACTCTGAGCCAATTCCAAGTGGCTGAAACCTTGTGTAAAACTCTAAGTAGCACATGATTAATCAGGTTGGTTGATTTTATTTCGGTGTAAAGCACACCCATCAGTTTATTTGAACTCAACTGGGCACAACTTTTAATCAAAGAGATAAAAGAAAGCTCATCATGTGTTTGCCCTATTTTATTTCATTTTTAAAGCTTAAACGTTTTTAAATCAATTTGAGCTAAACTGTTTTCTTCAGAAAAGAATTCTGTAGTTGAAGACAGTCATCTTCACTTACACTGAAATAAGAACATCCATGTAACTTTGCAGTGGCTACCTAGACACATATGTATATACTTTATATTTGTACCTCTCATGTAAATGAGCAAAAAGTTGCTAAGCCAAGGAATCTCAATATGTGCTAGAACAATAACCATATGAGATATAAACAGACAGATGCTGATAAGTTAAGGTCTTCTTTAGGCATCTAATGTGCCTTTTGTCCCTGTCTGATATACTTGTAGACTTGTAACTTATGATATAAACATTAATTAAAGAAAACAATCTTTTTACCTTATAGAGAAGAATCATTTTTTGTCATATCAAGGAACAGAAATGGACAGAGCTCTGACAAACGTGCATCTACTCCTTTGTGAAAGTGAGGTCATTCATACAACTTCATTCTTCATGTACAAAGTCTGTTGGAAGAACTGTCAGGACTGTCCTATTCTATTCTCATACAGAAATCTATTTACTGCTCAGACAGGCATTATTTTTGTCCTCTATTCCTCACTTCATTACAAGTTTTAACTCCGTTGTCTGCATACTTTCAGGATGAAGACAAAAATATGCTGATGACTGAAAAGTAAAATAATCCTTGAACCATGCAAATGGTATGGCCTATATAAAACACACCAACCCATCCACTTTATCCTATTGGACACCGAGCTAAAATCTTCTGGAGTCTGATGAATTTGCTCACTAAATTCTGTCCTTTATCAAGCCCCGGTATGCATTAAAATAGCCTTTGAGGCAGCATTTCCAGACCAAACTGTTTGTGAAAGGGATACAGGATTAGAAACCCCGCACTGCTGTTTTGACAGATGGCAGGACACTTGGTGCCTACCCTTTGCAGACAGGGCCTGATGGCATCCTGAAGATGACTAGTCATGTCTAGTCACACAGTGAGATATAACGTACCAGTAGATGTTCTAGATACTAAAAAAAGAGACAAACATACTGAACAGTGAAAGCACTCCTAAGAAAACTAGGTTGTTCACAAGGAAAGCTAACACTTAACACAAATGGTAGCCTCAGTAATACATTGCTGCAGAAAGGACCACCTTTACATCTGAAGGATACTTTCAACCCTTCTCTTGCTATGAAGAAAGCCTGTAGCATATACAGGATAGCCTGAGGATCAGGGCCAGCCAGCATGGGTTTGTGAAAGGCAGGTCACCTTTGATCAACCTGATCTTCTCCTGTGACAGAGTGACCCATGTAGTGGATAAGGAAAAGGCTGCGGATGTTGTCTGCCTAGATTTCAGTAAAGCTTTTGACACTGTCTCCCACAGCGTTCTCCAGGAGAAACCAACAGCTGATAGCTTGGACAGGTGTGGTCTTCAGTCGGCAGAAAACTCTTTGGATGGCTGAGCCCAGAGTGGTGCTGAATGGAATTCCATCCAGCTAGTAGCCCCCCAGTGCTCAACACTGGGGCCAGTCCTGTTTAGTATCTTTATCAGTGATCTGGATGAGGGGATCAAGTGCACTCTCAGTCAGTTTGCAGATGACATCAAACTGAGCAGGAGTCTTGATTTGTTGCAGGCTAAGGTGGCTCTGCAGAGGGATCTGGACAGGTTGGATCCATGAGCTGAGGCCAATGGTATGAGGTTCAACAGGGCCCAGTGGCAGGTCCTGCACTTGGGTCACAACAACTCCAGGCAGTGCTACAGGCTGGGGAGGAGTGGCTGCAAACCTGTCCAAGGGAAAAGGACATGGGGGTGCTGGTTGATAGTGGCTGAACAACAGCCAGCAGTGTGCCCAGATGGCCAAGAAGGCCAGTGGAATCCTGTCTTGCATCAGAAACTGTGGGGCCAGCAAGACCAGGGCAGTGATTGTTCCTCTGTACTCAACACTGTTGAAACCTTGAATCCTGTGTTCAGCTGTGGGCCCTTCACCACAATTAGGATGTTGAGGTGCTGGAGCGTATCCAGAGAAGGCCAATGGAGCTCGTGAAAAGGCTGGAGCAAAGTGTGGCTGGGGGAACTGGGGGCATTTAGCGTTGGAGAAAAGGGGGCTCAGGGGAGGCCTTATCACTATCTACAACTACTTGAAAGGAGGTTGTTACGAGGTGGTGGTCAGTTTTTTTCTCCCAAGTAACAGGTGATACAATGAGAAGAAATGGCCTCAAGTTGCACTAGGGGAGATTAAGATTGAGTATTAGGAAGAATTTCTTCACAGAAAGAATTGTCACGCATTTGAACAGGCTGCCCAGAGAAGTGGAATCGCTATCCTTGGTATTCAGAAAAAGACTGGATATGGCACTTAGGGAAATGGTTTTGTAGTGGGTTTGGCAGTGCTGGGCTAACACTTGGACTCAATGACCCGAAGGGTATTTTCTAACCTAAATGATTCTATGATTATGTTATTCTGGGTTCAACTTGCTTCATAGCATTAATGTGGTTCTATGCTCCTTTTATCGGATCCTAACGTCTTTCAAACCATTTCTACTTCTGCTACGCTTGTTCTCTTGGATTTAATATCTATGGATACTAAAAATATTGTACCAATTGTGGCTCTCCTCTTTTCCATTTATTTAGAGGGATATCTGGTACTGTATACATAGCCTGATGAAGTGAAGACATTACTCCTATAAAGAGAGCACTCAGGGGAACAGCTTCTGCAGCAGTTCCCAGGTGGGAAGAGATGAGAGTAAGAAAAGTTTTAATCTTTCAGAGGAGGTTCCTTGCAATAACATACGCACAAACACACAAAACTCAATGGCTCGGAGAGAAAAGCTCCTGCCATTCTTCAGGGAAAATCATAAAACACAATTCAGATGGAAGTGTTAATGACAAATCAAGTATTGTTTTTTTTACTATTAGCCATGAAGAGATGAAGGGATTCTTTGATTTATATGAAGCCAAGAAATAAATTATATTATTCAGCTCTCCAATCAGACCTTATAAATCCAGTCCTAGCCTCATGGAATTTTAAAACAATCAATTTTTTAAAGCCGTAAATGAAAAGATGCTTACCAAAGTGTTTATGCAATGAGAATTTGGAACACAGACTCCAAGTCCACCATTCTGACATTCATCAATGTCTAAGCAGACCTAGCAATAAACCAAATCAACAAATAATAAAAACAATATCAAGTTGAGACTGAAGTCTGAAGAAAAGACACTAAAATTTAAGACTAGAAAAGATATACGGCCTGTCCTGAAACTGCTCTTAAAATGGCACAGACATACCCTTAGGACAACTTTCCAAATCCTGAAGAGACACTGTGATAAGGAAAATTTCAACTTTAGGATGTGTTGTGGTTCACCCACAAGAGTTTAGATAAAAACTATGTTCCTACTGTAGGGTGCTACAGGAACATGCAAAAAAATTTACAGTAAAATACAGATGCACTACTGATATAAAACCAGCACCTTGCAATGGCAGTTGTCACATGGATGCTGCCACTCACCTGCTTATTGCTCTTGGCATAGCTGATTCCTATCCCTTGCATGGTTTGTCCTGTATATCCTGGAGGACAGGTCTCACATCGGAAACCTGGAGCAGTGTTCACACATCGCACTCCAGGGAAGCAAGGGTTGTAACGACACTGCAATGAAAGAAATGAACCAAGCACGTTTGTGCTTCAATAACATTCAGACTCTGACTATGCGCACAGCCCTCTCACCAAAGGCAATGCTACAGGCAATGCCTGTATGTTGTCTGTTCAGAGATGGCTTACAGAGGAAACCGTCTCTGCATGTATTTCTGACCTCAGCAGGTCTTCGGCTATCTCTGTAATTTAAGTAACATTTGCAATCTTCTACTACAGCCTGTAGTTGATGTCCTACGCTCTCAGCCTCAATCCTTCCTTTGGCTGGGCAGGTTCAGATCCCTTGGAGGCTGAAAGCCCCCTGGAAGTCTCCAGGCCACAGTATAAGGAAAGTCACATAACTCCAACCCTTCAAACAATCCTGTGGTTGGTTTTGGTACAAACAAAAGTTGCAGCGGCATTTTCCTTCATTTATATTTGCGCAAATCCCATAGCCAGAATGAACCCAAACATGAACCAGATAAGCAAGGATGTGTCAGTGGCACCCACATGTTCCGAGACCGGAAGCCCATGGATAACCCTTGGCACTTGTCCCAGAAAATCATACGTCCACAAATCACCCTTGGCCTGAAGGCACCATTCACTTCATTGCCTTATGCAGTTTTACAGAACAGCTGCGACTAATTTCACTGGTCTGGTGGGTGCCAATTTGGGAAGCATACCTCGCACTGCTGCCTTTCCAATATCAACACTAGCTGCTAGGTAACGTTTATAAGAGTACTGCAAACATCAACATGCCATCATGCTGCATAAGACAGGCTCAAAGACAATAACAAATGAGAAACATGAGAAAGAAATATAAAAGAGGTTTAAAAATATGCCTTTTTTCCCCCCTTCCACTGCTAACAGAAGAACATCTGCAAGATGGAGGAAGAACGAACCAGACAATATTCACCTACGAGACATACAACTTGTAACGAAATACACACACACACGAGCAAGAAAAGGTATGTTTAATATTCAAGGGTGTTTGACAGAAATATTTGTTAGAAGTAGATCCGTAAGTAATATAAAGGAAATGTAAAACCTAGGACAGACATTTTGTGCTCCTTATTTTGCTGTGAATTTTTTACTGTAGGCAGCAGAGGGCACCCAAGTTACACAGCACACAGAGCAGAGCTGCTGCTCCTGAGATACCAGGCACCGGCATACCAGAGTAATGTCATTAAACTGATAATGAATTAGGAAGTGTACTGCAGAGATGCTAACAGCCTCAGAAAAGATGATGGCAGCTCTTAGTGAGGAATCTTCTAAATATGTCTTTATCAGAACTCATGTCTAAATATGTCTTTATCAGAACATGAACTTCTTTTTAAATACCTGTTACCAGGAAGTACAGAAATAGTTCATTCAGTACAATGATGGTCTCCCAGAAAAGATTACTAAAAACCTTTTTAAAAAAATTACTTTCTTTCATAGTCTTAGTTAACTTAGGAAAACAAGTAACATGACATATCCCCTCTAATTAGACAATTCAAAATTTCTGCCATTCATTGCTTCTTTATTTCTTCCTGTGCAACTGTAAGTAAATATCTAGCTGCTAAAGTAGGTTGAACAAAACCACTCCAGAGTAGGTGGTATTTTAACAGCAGTGTCCACATAAAGACCTCATGTAAGCAACTCTGTATCTCTATAGCACCATTTTGGCAAAATTTCCTTGCTATTTCTAATGTGAGATCAGGTTTGTCATGTGGAGTGGTGGCATGAGGACGAAGGCACATCAATCTCCTGTGGCAGAGCCTGACTGCTCACAGAAAACCATGTTAAAATCAAGCTACTATAAACCAGTTTGTTTTCCCATCACTGCTGTAATGGGTAGAGTTGCCCAATCCTGAAAAGGGCAGAGAAGAGACTATTGCCACGCTCTGCCTCACTCTGAAAATAGCTCAGAAAGCAAAGCCTATCCATTGTGGTGGGCTCTGCTCAGGCTGGCTTCAGTCTCTCACCATAGCTGTTTGTGGCACGAAACTCATACCAAACTTGTCTTGGTTTCACCATTTGCCTTCACATTTCAGAGCTTCACCTCCATTTTTCTGCACCTTCTGTTGCAGCAGACACAGTTCATGCCATGTGAAGCAAAACAAGACACATTGCCTACAGTTCAGGAAATAGCCACACTCAACTCACTTTCTCCCCCCAGTGTTTTTTACAGACAAGTTGGACACAGGACACCCCTCTTGGCGGTGGTCTACAGGAGGGAGCAAATCAAAGGAGCAGTCAAAGCACACCTCCTGTTGGCTAGGAAGGAGGAAAAAGGAATTGCTTTTGCTGTTTTACGTCATTATTCTGGTACAATGCTAGTACTGCGTTATCCACAGGCACAGTTTATGACTTCATTGTGCTGGTTCCCCGGTCTACTACATCCAGGTGCTTTTCCACAAAAATTACTAAAGAATAATGTCAAAAATCATCACACAGAAAAAAATGCTGTGAATCTGTAAGTGGTTTTGTTGTTTCTGTGCCACATTCCAGTTAACACAGGGTTTTTTTAATCATTTAAGAGACTGCAAATTTATTAACTTAGTCCTCAGTACAAGCAAGCTCTGAACTTCTAATATACAGCACAGGAAAATAATAGATTTAAGTCAGCATTATTGGATTTCAACACAACCACAAAGAAGCAAAAGGAATAATGACAATAAATGTTTATTTTCTTTCACAGACTTTTAGGGTAAGCCTGAAAAGATGGGTCCAGTTTGTGTTGAAGAGAAGATACTTTGGTCTCCAAAGCATGAGTATGACACGTGTCAGGAGCATGACAATTTAAAGAAGCAAAGCTCATTTTGACAAGTGCTTCTGCAGCCTATAACACA
Source organism: Empidonax traillii (assembly GCF_003031625.1). Taxonomy (NCBI): domain Eukaryota; kingdom Metazoa; phylum Chordata; class Aves; order Passeriformes; family Tyrannidae; genus Empidonax; species Empidonax traillii. The sequence continues at coordinate 1,283,900 of NW_020955201.1, forward strand.
AGCTACTGCATCTTCTTGTGGAATAGAAACAACTATGTCAAAAGTTCATTTTGGTTGGTTCTAATTTTTGGTTTTTTTCCAAACATTAAATTCCTCTAAGTGACTTCTCAACTCACCAGAGTATTTCAAGTTTTCATACATATAACCTCCATAAAGTTGCAGCAACAGCAAAATAGGTATATAGAATCAAATCAGAAGGAATTAATATTCACTGTGCAAGCAATCAGCAAATGCTGACGACGGCAAGTACTAGCAATGCATTAATATATATTAAAAAGTTATTTGTTGTTTTTTTATTTTTTAATTCATTGAAAGTCTATATTTTACCTCATCAATATCTGAGCATGTAACTCCATTTCCTGTGAGTCCTTCAGGGCAGGGCCCACACTGAAATCCTTCTGCTGTCTCCACACATCTCACTCCCCTGAAGCAGGAGTTAACTTCACATTTGGGTTTAGGGCGCCTAGGAAGCTGAGTTGGAAAACTCACAGTTCCCAAACCTTTAATGCAGAAAGAATAACTATTTCAGTGACTGAAAGAAACATTCATTATGGCTTTCAGCTGGGAAGCATTCTGAAGAAATCCCCAAGACACTTTGTGTCTCTGCACTGTGCTGTGGCTGAAGAGACTTTACACTAGGAATGGCCCAGGAGCTTGCTGTGTTCCCAGCAAGGGGAGATTGATGCTATTTTTTTTAGGTCCACATGCTTCTCCAGGCTACGCATGGGAGTCTTCCTGCTAGGTTAGTCCCAGCACCGATATGCTGCTGGTCAGGAGAGAAAACTCAGAAAGCTTGTGACCTCAGATAGCCCAAGGGACTGAAGTATGAGGGTACAAGTACAAGGCATTTCTCTGGATAAATCAGCAACACTACCACTTCATAAGAAAAACAGGGTTGTGGTTTCACAACAGCATCTCTGGAAGTCTATAAATAAGAATAATAAAGCAGAAGCAGCTGGCAGCCCACAAACACTACAGGAACATGCACATACATCAGTTTAGGTGCATAGAGACCAGCCCAGGATCCTTTCAGAACTCTGGCAGGTGCTAAACCTTGGTAGAGGTGTATGCAGGATTTAGACTTTTTCTTTGACACACATATGGGTTATCCTGCCTAGAGCTCAACTTGAGTTTTGATGAGGCTTACAGATTAGAAGAAATCAAGTAAAAGGTCTGATGCATTTAAGACCTTTTGTCCCATCCAGGAAGGGAGTATACTGGTTTTTCTACTGACTGTATGCATGTCCTGATTATCATTTATGTAGGAGGGCCATGCAATGACATTTGGAAAAGTGTTTATTTGTTTCATATAGAGAAAAATCACGACCACCTTTTTCCACCCTTACTGCTATTAGGGTGGACTGCCTCCTCAGAATTAGAAGAACTTCGGGTGGACTGCATAGGATCTTCCTCAGACTGACAATACTAGCTAGAGCAGAATGTGATTCCTCCCTTGTCCTTCTACTAAGATTGTGCACGAGATATGTGGCACACAATGGCTCCCTTCACAGGAATATGTGGCATAGCTTTGTGGCAGAGCAAAAACTGACAGTACAGCATGAGTAACACTTTTTGGTTTAGTGGTGCTTTATCCCCCAATAAGTGAGTGTCTGGGCTATGGAAGCTTTTTCCTCTAATGAAAATCTATTTTAAATTTGTGTTCAATACATGTAGAACTTTGGACACAGTATTTTTAAAAAAATGCTTCTTAGAAACCACATAAAGCTAACACAATCAATACCAGTTTTAAAACAACTGTGCATCTTATCTGAATTAGAAGCCTTATCAGGAATACTTACCACACGCTTGGCACTCAGCTATGGTATTTCTCAGAAAAGTTGTTTCTTTGACCTTGAGAATATAGAAAAAAACCCCTACATTATTTGGGTACAGGCAGTTCTGGTTTGCACCTGGCAGCAGGAAAAACCATTATTCCTCAAGATGCCACTCAAACCATGGAACTTAGGTAACCTGTCTTAAATGAGATGCTCTTCATACTCCATAAAATTAAGGATAGTGATAATGGATGTACTTCAGTTCAGCCTTCATCAACAGAACCTTTAAGAATGACACATTTAATCAAAAGATGCCACCAGCAATTCGAGGTCTGACATCCACAAGCAATTGAAACAAATGCAATTTCAGTTCTATGCAACCATTATCTAACAGGGAGCTAGGACTGCTGCTCTAGCTCTTCACCACTTCAGACACAAAATTTTCTGGATCTGAATAAGCAAGTCCCCTACACTCCCACATTCAATGATTCTCCATAGCACAGAGTACAAGAACCTATATGGTTATTTCTTCTCCATTGTGTCACTCCTCCAAGGCAGTGGACTCTATATAGGAGTTTACTGCTCACATGAATTCTGCACTGACTCAGTCAAAGGGGCAAGCTTGGGATATTTCACACTGGAGCCTTTATACAGTACCTGTTGTCTGAGGAGGTCTTTCACATCTGCCAGTATTTGGTTCATCTGCATCATCTGACCCATCAGCTGCCTACTATAATCACCTGCAGGGAAACAGCAATGAAAAAGAGTGCAAGACATAACTCTCCTTCATTTGCCGTGGTAATTTCTGAGATGTAAGATGGAAACCCCATTAAGAAGGAAGAGCCAAGATGGACAGACATTACTGTTATTTAAGCCCTGTAGGAATCACCACAGCAAACACAGTATTTATCTCAAATTTCTATAGTGTAATTTGCATGAACTCAAGGCTTTTCTAGAACTGAACTCCATGTATACCACAGAAATGGGCAAAGCAGAAACCTCTCCACAGAGAGAAACAAGACTGGGATTTCCCTACCTTATTTCAGTGTCAATGCTCTCTCTCTAAGGCAACTAATGCCATTGGTGTTACTCACTGTCCCCAGACCAGAAACCCTATTTCAGTACTTCAATACTGGGTATCTGTGATAACTGGAGGAGGAGTACAAGGCTGGGGCATGAAGTATATGTGCATATAATGGAAGACACCCTGCATAAGTGCATTCCATGTCACCACAACTGATTGGTAGACATTTTTCGAAGTAGAGGTACCCAGATTTCTGAGCAAGCTCACTGGGAAGCTCTGACCACGCACCAACAGCACCTGCACTGAAAAACAGTGTTTTTAGTAAGTGCAACAGTCACTTGGCTTTTCTTCTGAAAAGCAGCTCATCACACTGTACAGAAGTTTCATGGCTGCATTTGCTCCTGGTCTCACAAAACTCAACACACTATCCAGAACAGGGTCACAAGGATGGCGAAGGATCTGGAGGAGAAGGTGTATGAGAAAGTGGCTGAGGTCACTTGGTCTGTCCAGCCTGGAAAAGAGGAGGATGAGGGGAGACCTCATTGCAGTCTACAACTTCCTCATGAGGGGAAGTGGAGAGACAGGCACCAATCTCTTCTCTGTGGTGACCAGTGACAGAACCTGAGGGAACGGCCTGAGGTTGCATCAGGGGAGGTTTAGTCTGGATATCAGAAAAAGATTCTTCACCCAGAGGGTGGCTGAGCACTGAAAAAGGCTACCCAGGGAAGTGGTCACAGCACCAAGCCTGACAGAATTCAAGAAGCATTCAGATGATACTCTCAAGCACATGGTGTGACTCTTGTGGATGGTCCTGTACAGGGCCAGGAAATGGACTCGACAATCCTTGTGGGTCCCTTCCAACTCAGAATATTCTGTGATTCTATGACCTCACACCAAAACCAGTTCTCAATACCAAAGTAACAAAAAAGACGTCTAAGACAAGAACAAAAGTTACATCTGTAATGAGCCATAAGAAAAGGACCAGAGCCAATCCAAGATGTACACATGACATTCTTACCTGTTAAATGAAATAGTGGTTTTGAGCCAGTGACAGAGGAGAAGCAGAGAGCATATTTAGCACAGTAGCTTGCTGTTCCTTCTACTTGTTAATTGCTTCTGAGTTTGTATCTCTCTCAAGTAGGTATTTGTTTACTTCTCTAAGTCTCCATTTAAAGACAAACTTCAAAAATATATGCTCTTTCACAGTCTAGGCAGGCAGGATATTTTGATATTATGCCCAATAGCTTCAGGGAGGTTTATTCACATGTTATTTTTGCGAGTACTGAAAGCTTATATGAAAAATGCTTCTCTTAATGTTTACCTCATTGTTTTGTACTTCAAAGCATGTCTAACTGTTTCCAAACATTCTACTGGAAATTGTCCAACTCTCCACATACTATGTTTTCTTCATTTCAGATTTTCTCATCAAAACACTGAACAAGTTTAAAAAGTTGGGAATCACCTATTCAAGAACCTGCCTCTGTTCTAGTCCCAACCTTGCCTTATTTTTATTTGGAGGACAGTAGCAGGACATAGTATCACAGTAATTTTAGAATTCCATAGTGGAACCTGGCACACACCTGTTGTTGTTTTACTTATTGGTTCTTTTTTAAAATAAAGACTGGTTTACACACTATTGATTGAGATTCCAACAGTAGGCCCCACCTGCAGCAGAATAACCAGTGTTCAAGGATAAGAACTCAGAGAGGCCTTTAAGGGAGCTGTGAACGCAAAATACCTTGCAGGGTGGTTATTCCCAGGAGCAAGCAGGTTAAGCAAAAGATACCAGCCTCAAGCTGTACAGATAACTGGTCCTACCATGTAGTCTCTCTCATCCACCCACTAAGGTAACTCCCCAGTTCAGCTAGTCCCTAGCTTCATACTCTTGAGTCAGTAACCATATGAATAACAGAATAGCTTTCATAGTCAGAGACAGCTCTGAAGTATTACTGTCCAACAGGGAAACTGAAGTCACTTGACACAACTCATTCTCTGTAAGACTGAAGTCATGTCAGGGAGCCACCCTGTCTTTCTCTTGCCAGGACCTTGCAGTACAGAATCATAAAATGGTTTGGTTTGGAAAAGACCTTTAAAGATCATCTAGTCCAATCCCCTGGTCATGTCAGGAACATGTTTCACTTGACCAGGCTGCTCAAAGCCCCATCTAGCATGGCCTGCAACACTTCCTGATGGGGCATCAACAGCTTCTTTGGGCAAACTGTTCAAGTACAGGACCTTGGACTTAGAGCAGGCAACTAGCTTCACTGCACTGCTAATTGGTCCAAGCAGGGCAAATGCATGTGTAAAAACATGTATAACTGCAGGCCACCATGGAATGCCTCAAAGATATTTCTTCTAGCTCTCTTGGGTCCAATACTGGCTCAAGAAACACACTTGCCCCCATCTGGCAAAGTTAGAATCCTGAATTATCATTCAAAGACAACAGTATTCATAGAATCATAGAATATTCTGAGTCAGAAGGGACCCATAAGGATCATCGGGTCAAACTCCTGCCCCTTCATGGGACAATCCCAAGAATCACACCATGTGCCTGAGAGCACTGTCCAACTTATTGAACTCTGGAGGACTGTGGTTACTTGGCCAGAGATCAAGCCATGATTAAAGTATGGATGATGGTTGACAAGAGAACAGTTTCCTGTCAGTCTATAATCCTCCACCAAAGAAGCTATACGTACAAGTTGCATGTGGAATTAGGAAGAGGCAGGTTCAAAGTAAACAGGAGGAGATATCTCCTCAGACATGGTAAACTTCTTGCCAGGAGACAATTTTGATTGCGCATTCAAAACTGACAGGACAGATACATGGAAGAAAACATATATTCAGTACAAAACACAGAGACTTCATCTCCAAGTTGAGAGCTCTGAATAAAGTGAACTGCTGGAGAATAGGGGAGTATGTAGAGAAAACCACACTAGAAGTCCATTCCCTTCTATGCTTGCCCTTGGACCTACATCAACAATACTGTCTCTAACAGGAGACAGGTTAAAAGAACCTTTAGTCTTGTGCAACATAGCTATTTTTTATACACTTTCTGAGGTTCAAGTACCCTACACAAACCAGACAACCTCCAAAGATCCCTTCTGACCTGAATGATTTTGAGATGATCACATGCAGCATACTAATCTCACCTACCAAACCCAGTGCATCTTACACTCTATTTTCCTAACCCAAACAGGAGAATCCAAATACACAGGTTCAACAACAGGTTCATATTCTCATCTACACTGCTTAGGTGTCTCAGCCTCACACACTGATCATGTAGGGAATGCTGCTGCCAAAGCAGTGAGCAATAACCAGGCACACAGTGAAAGCCATGTGCAGCTATTCAGGTCCTAAGCACTGCCAAGGATTTTCCAATTAATTTGAAAGCACACACTTTTACCAAGATACATAGGTCTCACCCCCCTATACAGCTAAACATTTGCATTCCAACTTTTTCTGGCTGAAGGCAAAACTGCGGTTATCTGATATATTGCTCCCATAAAAGGGTATCATGAAGAATACACAAAGTGCAAGGCAGCTGAGTTAATACTGCTATTGGAACATCTGAACCTTTTCCTTCGGTGAATTTGATTATGTAGACTTCAAAGGTATTCATGTGAGTTGTCTTTTATTATTATTATTAATGATACTGATTCTACTTGAAGGTTATAAGCAACTGAATTTGAGAGGCTAAGCCATGTGAAGGCAGCCACAGAGGACAGTATCTGTCTGTATTGCTACCATTTGCATCACTAATTTGTGAGCAAAAAGTTACAAATGAGAAAGCTGCTGTAACCTGGAACCTCATACGCTCTCATATCGAAGTTCAGTGTCTTGTCTCTATTCTTATCAAAACCAGCAACACTGCAGGGTATGGGTTTGGCAGCGGGAACAGCAAAGGGTGTGAGAAAGAAGAACTTCTCATGGATCCTATTTCAAACCTTGACCTCAGTTTTCTCCCCATGGTTGTCACATATTAACATACTGCACACACAGCATGAAGCCATTCTTCTCCCTCACATCCACAGCAGAAAGGCAGATGGACAGGAACTAGGGAGGGTTAAAGATGGGGCAGTCTAGCACAGGTTTTCTATGTCCAGATGTCAGGCAGCACTCCTGCCTAACACGGGGGATTGCACCCAGCCCTTGAGAATGTGCAGGAACTACAGTAGCCTCAGCTCCTTCTTTTCCTCCCTGTTCCCAGCTCAGTCTCCACAATGCTCAGCACAGGCAGAAAAGGAGTTGGTTTCAAATCACACATCCACTCCAGCCGATAACAAAAGCCTTGGCTAACTTGTGGCAGGACTAGTGTCTGCCTTGCAATGGCTCTTCCCACATGGACCTACAGGTTCTGTAGCTGTAGCACAAACATGTTCTTCAGTGTCCTGTGACCTTGTTCACACCTTGCTCCTACCCTCTTGGGGACAGTCCAGCACTCAGCAGAAGACGAATACTGGACATGAGTATAAGTACATGGATAGGTCTTGCAACAGCATCCATCTACCTATTTTCATAAAGCCTGTAGCAATGTATCACATTTAGGACTACTTTCTATCTGCAATTGCCTGCAATTTGAATACTTAAACTATTATTAAGCTGACACAAACACATCATTATCACAAGAATTTGCCTCCCAAATTAGGCTAAAAAGCTCTTTTAATCATTACAGACTTCTTCACTAGGACAGCAAATCATTGTTTTATCAACAGCAACGGTGACTGTTTTCTCTTCAAACTGAGCTATGTCTAAAACATTGACAGAAATTATCATGTCTATAATTCAATTTTTATTACTTGACTATAAAGCTCCACATTGTTAACATTCATCATATTAACTTCCTTGCACTGGTATCGTAAGGAACAATTTTAACTCCTGGTTGCAGGTCTTACCAGTGTACTGAGGTACAGGCTCAATTTGTTGAAGAAAACAATCCTGCAGGTTCCCCACTTCGGCAAGGGTTCCTCCAGTTACCAGCTTCAGCTCATCTAGTGTATCCTGGGCTCACAAGAAAAACAGAGTTCACAGTTGGGGTACAACAATTGAAAAAAATAAGAAATCTCAGACAAAGTAATTTTTTTTTTTTTAAGAGAGGTATTCCACTTTCTATGCATGAAGGACTTCTACACTATTCACTTCAGGGCCATCTGTCACCATCTGAAGTGTATAAAATCCCTAATCATTACCTTGAAGATTTTCCCATAGCTGTGGTTTTATTTTGATTTCTTTTTTACTGTTCAATTCATATGATCTCACATAATAGGAAGTTCACATATTTAGGTATCTGTATAGGTATAGGTATTTTTTAAAGTGAATCCAAAGCAGTCTTTTTTCCCTCCTCTCAAACAGGTATACATTCATGTCAGGAATGTGGGTACCTCAGTTATTCTCCATACAAAAAGGCTCATTTTCAAGCCTGCAATGACACAAAGGGGGCAGACTGCCTTGCACCTTCTAATGCATACTTCTGATTAATGATGATGGAAGATGCTGAGGAAGTCACTGTTTATCCCAATAGGGAGATGATAGGAAGCTGTGCCAACTCCTGGTTGGCAGACAGAAGAAAAGCTGTTGTAGTCAAACAGATGGGGATTGCACTCTAGCACCCCAGGAGTATTCCCTTTCTTTTGTCTTTTTTAGTCCCTGTGGCTTATTATGATGAGGAAAGCCCTATATTCAGTCAAGCATTGCTCATAGTGAACAGCTGATGAAGAAATGCCCTTAGTCCATCTGCTAAGTCTTGCAAAAAGTCCAAACCCCAAAAAACACCTATACGGAAGTAAAGGAGGCAGTAATTTTTTGGTTTTCACTTAAAAAGCTAAAAACTGTTTAAAACAAATAGCAGAATTATTACAGGGTTCACATAAGCTAATATTTCACCTGTTCCACAGAAGTTATATTTACATTTATTTCACAATTTAATGTCAAGTATTACTGAAGCACTATTGTACAGAGCTTGGCTGCTGCAAGAGCTGAGGTCTGAATTCAGTGATCCAGAGGATTGCTGGTGCTCCCTCTAAGTGTTCAGCCTATTCCCAGTTTTTGTGCTCACCTGCGGTTTCTCCTGGAAAATACGCAACTCAACTACCACCAGCTTCTGAGACAGTGCTGAAAATGGTTTTGGCAGGTCCTCAATGGCACCTACTTGCAGGCAGTCCAGATACAACTCTATTGTGCTCAATCCCTGCTGCAGACCACTCAGCCACAAGATGACAGCATGGGGCTTCCCATCAGCCAGCTGGATGTTGCTAAAAATCACAGAATTCAACCTTCCATCACTCTTCAGATAGCGCAGCACCACTAGGACAAAATACACAGAAGGACTGTCAGAAGGTAGGAGACACCCAAGGCTAATCAAGGAAGATCCTGCGGAAATATTCAATTGTTCTGTTATTTTTCCAAATATCAGCTCTTGTAAATGCATCCCATATACAGCCATAATGGTAATAATAAACGGGACATCAACTCAGAGCAGCACTACCAAGACTCTTGCATGATTCCCTATTTGTAAAGAACTGCTGCCTCCACAGTGTTTTCCATTGCTTTGTCCTGCCTCTCTAACTGGCTTAACAAATGTTGCTTTACATAATGTGCCAAAATGCAAGAGGTAAAGTTACAGGGTGCAGCAAGTAGCCTGCAGTCAGCACTTCGGAATGTACATATCTTATAGACCTAGAAATACTCTGTAGCAGAAATGTATAACTAGAAAAATCAGTTTCAGTGATGCATATAGCAGTCAGTGAAGCCATCTAACAGTGTATCCAAATGCACAATTAAAGAAACCAAAGGAAGCATGATCCCTGCACTTCTCTATAATAAATAGTTAGTAAAAAAAATTTTAACAAATAAAATATAATGCAAAAAAAGACATTTTCCACCCCTAAAGATGATTAAGCCTCCTCGCAACTCTTTTTTAAAGCATTAGTGAATGCTTTTAAAATCCCATAAAAATTCTCATTTTATTAAGTAAAATGCACCATGAAAGATCACAACAGCAGACAAACAAATACTCTTACAACAAATACTTGCTGCATAATATTGGAAAACCATCCCTTTCCTGAGGAAATTGGATCAATAAGCTAGGATCTGCAAGCTAAATCTCTTAGACCAGCTAGCTGGTTCTCTCCACAAAATCTCTTCCTGGCTCTCTGACTGCATGTCTGCAAAAGCAAGGAGCCGAGCACATCTGGACAGCCCATAACTACCTTACAATATCAGACAGATCCTGTTTCAAAGATCCCACTGATCACTAGCCTGCACATCCCTTATTTCCTGCAGGTAAGAGTTACATGCATGAGGAGTCAAGCTGCACAGCTGCTAGGCACCTAAACAGTTAAGTGCTGGCTCTTGTAAACACCTGTTTGAAGTTCACAGAAGGCTGTTGTTGCATCAAGTGAAAGCTCACAAATGGCCTGACACAAGGTCAACTAAAAACTGTGGGCATAGTCAAGGGAAAAGCTCTTACTATTTTCGGAGCTAACAACACCTATTTACTGAAACTATTCGATTTAACTATTCGAAACTATTCATTTAACAAATTATATTCCCAGCTCCCCACTACTAATGTAACTGCTTTGATGCTGTGATACCTCTGTTTGTTGGTGACTTGAGGTACTGCACACACGCTCCATATAATTTTTCTAATTGCTCAGTCTCATGATTAAAAACCCCCTAGATTTATACCAGCATGAACGGAGCAGGGTACATCTCCATCTTTAAAATCTATGCTAGTGCTAGAGCCTAAGCAGCTGTGATCAATATCAGGAATGTTTTCACTGCTGTCTATGTCAAAACACTGCCAGAGCTGAGATTTCCGCAAAGGTGCATGAGGTCACCAGTGACTTGCTAAAAGGTAGCATTCCTTGGCAAACTCAAAGATCGAGCAAGACAGAGTAGATTTCAGGCATTTTATTTATGTGAATATTATGCATGCCTGGTCATATAAAAGGCAAGGTCTTTGGATCTGGACCCTGCTCTCAGAGTGACCAAACACAACAGAAGCCTAGAGAAAGAAAGAGGAGATGGAGGCAGAGCCCAGAATGGACCCTGCCAGAATAGTTTCAGGTCAAGGAGCAATCAGCCTTGGAAGAAGGATCAACCATTTTCTCCTCAGCCAAAGCCAAATATCCTTCTGTTAAACCAGAGCAGGCTTTTACAGAGAGAGGTTTTTTTTAGATCACAGCCTCCAGCTGTATAAGATTTAACTCATCCAAGCCCCTGTAGTACATGTTTGCTGCTTGAATATTTTACAGACATTCATGAGAGTGCCACCTGTACTGCTTAAGAAATAGATTTTCAATTAAACTACCACTTCTACCAGCAAGTAGGAGCTGCTTCACAGAACTGTTAAATTACAACACTTCTATGCATTAACTGCTGTTTGCTCCACATAGAAAGCACATTGGTCTAGTCAAAACAAGTTGAGCCACTACTCAGTGATTTATACTTGTGCTTTTAAAAACATTTAGGCATTATAAAGATCTTACTATCAGGTATACCAGAACACTTTAAGGATAACTAAGGCCTGCTTTGAGCTCCTTAGAGCACATTTGGATTGCATAAGTGGAAATACCATGCAGGAGAAGTAATGCACTTACGCATTCTTCCAAAACTGTAGATAATTAGACTGTGCATTTTGCTGAGACACCAACAATGGCTCATCATTTAAGTGATCCTCTCGTGAGGATCATAAACAGCCCCCACACTCCATATTTTCAGCTCACATAACAATCTTCTGGATGCATTTTAACTTATTGTACAAAGTAGCCATATGGGATCCTTGACACTTGGGGAGAAATCACATGTGAAAACACAGCCATATGACTTGAACAAGGTGCTCTAAGGTAATAAGAAGGCAAAGAGATCCAAGAAACAGTCTTGCAGTAAAAAGCCTCCCTCTGGCAATCCTTTACATCAGATATGTTACATCTACTCAACACCAGTCACTGACAGGACAAGTTGCTTCATGCTGCCCTTCTATATTCCTTTGGTGTGTCTGTCCTGTCACAGAAGCTTCTCAAAGACCAATATACTGAGAACAAAACCAAAAGAAGCCATGTTACCTTCCATCAGAAAGTTTTTTAAGTGTGTTAAAATGTATCAATAGCCATCAGACATGCAGGTATTCTTGAAAATCAAAAGAAGAGTTTGATATGTTCAAACTCTTATTAAGTTTAGAGACACATTTGTATGCGTTCCTATATATACATACAACATTTACACACAATTCTGTGTGTGAGAGCGGGAGAGAGGGAGTATGTGTGATTTACCATTTTTTCAGCAAATAAGTCAGTCAGTGTTAGGAATTGCATGACACTTACCGATAACGCTGCGTGACCATGTATTACCCACTGTCAACCCACACACAGCTCTTATTCCCTGACTAAGGAGGATTTTGTCAGACTTGATTAAACTACCAATGTTTTATCTAACTCCTTCCCTTACAATTGCCAACCAAAAGGTGTGCTTTTCTTCAGCATATTGAATAATTTCCCTATGCATATACTGAAATTTCTCAATAGAGTTTCACAGTATATTGGACTCAGCTGCCCAATTATAACACTTGTACTAACATATTATCATAGCAGTGGTGAAGTCAGTGGAGTAACAATAATGTACATAATTCAACATTTTTTTGCTGAACCTTAAAAATTGCTGTATATCCTAGATCTGGTTTAGAGATCAGTGAAAGCTCTCTATTTCTAAAAATCAGCTGAAGTTCCAACTCTGACTCCTGATTAACTGATTCCAATAAACAGAGAACAAACACTTTCATTCACCCAAAAGATTCTGTAAGTGCTGGGAATGTTTGTCTTGCATAGTCACATCTAACCTCCAGGGTCAGCAGAACAAGAACCTGCCTTTCATATGCATGAGGCAGCATGTGCGTGTGTCCCTCGAATTCCTGAGTAATAAGAACCAGTGATTGGCCCAAGGGGAAAAAGGAAAAAAGAAAAGGAAATAAAAACCCAACCAAAATTGACTCCTTTCTACATACTCCATGTTTTTTTCCTTCTTTCGTAGCACTGCTCAGAGCAAGCACCACAGTCAAGTGGAGATACCAGCTGATTGCCTAGTAAGCTTCCCCTGGCCAGGAGAGAGCAGCATCGAGGAGAAGGAAAGAAATTAGAACAGGAGTGAGAGTGGATATGAAAGGTGACAGCATGCAACAGGAATGACTCAAGCACAAAGGTTAATCACACATTTGTCAACATCCATCTGTGACACACCAGTAGCTATGGATCCAACACCAGTTTTACCATACATATTCGAAACAACTCACCTTTATTCATCCGTCCCATTACCGTAAATTCAAAATGTTTGCCGTTGTCAGCTGATGAATACAGGCCAAAAACAGTGGCTGTGCTCTTTGGCTGCAGTTTGAAGGTTGAAAGCAAGTACATTTCATTCAGCGTAGGATCCCCAAATGCTTGTTGCAAGAAGTTTGGCACCACTCTTTTGTTGGAATATGGAAGAAGATCAAAAACTGGAAAAAAAAAAAAAAGAAGCAAATTTCATCAGCTATTTAAATATAATAATAAACAAAGAAGAATGTAGTCTGAAGCCACTCACTTGTGACCATACATTCTTTGCTATTTTCATATGGATGCTCTGACCTACCTAAATTAGTACAAACAAAAAAATCATGAATAGGATGATCAACTCTGAAGATTATGTATTTCAACCTGGAATGGACAATCTTAAGCAACCTGGTCTAGTGAAAGATCCCTGCACATGGCAGTGAGTTTGGACTAGATGGCCTTTAAAGATGCCTGTCAGCTAAAACTATCCTACAATTCTACCAAAATATCATCTAGGATTTGTTGCAACTGGTACTATTTTAGCAACTTTTACTTTCTGAAGGAACTATTGATAACTTACTTATATAGAAATACTTAGTCTTCAAATTGAGACACTTAAATATTTTTCAGGTAGATCTCTAAAATTCTTCTCTTCTGAGAATGTACTTTACAGAATGCTTTTTAACCTATTTCTGCTTTCATCAATCCAGATGTTTGTGTTCATGTATCAACTAGTCAAAGGATTCAGCATTAAAATCTTCAGACAAATTTCCAGAGTACTTATCCTTTGATGGCATTTGCAGGGCACCATTTAAAATGCTAAAAAGCCAGGTAAGCATTATTATGTTCACAACCTGGTTCTCAATTCACTGACTTTTCAGAAGATGTATTATATAAATAAGACTCATCTTTCTCTTCTGGCACAGAAAACAAAGAAATACAAGTCCTGACCAAAAAAAAAAACAAAAAACAAAAAAAAAAATTACCCTGAAGGGATAGTGAAAGCTGTTTCAAATTTTTATTTCAGCTTTTCCTCAACGCATTAGCAAAGAGTCTATGGTTATACTTGTACATATGACAGAAATGTCCCTTATGATACTGAGACAACAGAAAACTGGGGTTTTCCTCAATGTTCCTAAATCCATGATGTCTCCAAACTCGATAAACTATTCCATTAGGTTTCTTGATTATCTCCTATTTCAACTCACTGCAATTAAAGTAGCAAATATATTATATTCTTGCAATAAAGTCTGATAAATGATTATGCACAAGAACTACTTAAACATAAGGGCATACTTAGCTGTTGCATGCTACTGCCGCTCCACAGGCCTGTCATGGCTGGGCCATATTTTCCTCCCACACCAGCACAACAGAAGAGAAGAGCCACAACACCAGGCAGATGGCAAAGGCACATGACAGTACATTGTGCCTTACCTTGATTCAAGTTTGTGGTTGTACTACTAAGTTTAGTTTCCCAGGCTGAAAAAACAGTGGATCATTGCAGATGAGTCTTGTCTACACAGCATGACCTCAAAGCTGTCATCATCTACTGAGGTGATGAGGCCATCCTACTGATCCAGAGTTTCCACACACTACAAGCAGGAAAAGACGGAAGAGCACTTGGAGGACAATCACATGGGCACACAGACCTACCGACACACGTGTGGGAAACCCTGTTCCCTTATAGTAGAGCATGGGTTCACGATGCTTCAATTGCTCATTCTGGAGTATCCATTCATCTAGACACTAATGTTATTTCCAAAAAGAGAAAAACGGCGATTTTCCCCTTTTTCTCATGAAGCCACTGAAGTACAGATCACCACTGAAGTCTATACTTGTATTGAGTCCAAGGATCTCATGACTATCATGAGTTTTCAGAACACAACAGAAAAAATGTAAGGCACTTGATTTGCATGCACTAGTAATACTGCTGTCAAACAAGAAAGAAACACATCTTAGAGGATGGACCTTGTCAAAAGACTTCTCTTTCATTCAGTTTACATTTACATCATCCCAGGACAACCACTGGGTTACCACCAGTAACCCAGACAGCAGGTGCAAAAGGCTGGAAATCTCATTACATTTACTGCAGAGAGAGCAAACCAAGCATCCACCCACTCAAGAGACTGAAATGCAGCTTACTATCTTTTTTGGAAGAGAGACTTTTTTTAGATCACAGCCTCCACCTGTATAAGATTTAACTCATCCAAGCCCCTGCAGTAAAATGCTGTAAAAATGCATTTTACAACGGCATTTTACAAGTCAACGCCATTCAAAAAATACAGCTGTGTTTACTCTGCCAGAGCAATGAAATACAATACTTAAGACTTTGAGAGCATGAAATATAGCTATACTTTATGTCCAGTTCTTCTAGGTCTATTGGCTGAATTTATATCAATTCCTGTGAAACTAATTAATGAACACTAAGGTCAAACACTTAAAAACGTTATAAAAATAATGACTAAACACTGGGAAACATCTGTCTAATGTTACAGAAAACAACTATTGAAATTTTTGAAATTTGCATATTTAAATGAAAACAAACTGGTTTGGTAGTTGCATTCTAGAGAGCACATTTCCTCAGCCATATTAGCAAACCCTTTCTTGGGATACCTTCACAATCTACAGTATGTAAATGCAGTATGTAACCAGATCCATCTAAGCACAGCTTACACACATGTTAGCAAATGTGGTTAGTGGAAGAGCAATGGGGTTATGAAAACTTATTTTACATCCTTAGTAAAGCTAGCAGAGAGACAACTCTTAGGCGTTACGGAGACAATTGCTTGTTTGGAAGAAATAGGTAAAGAAGACCCACAAGGATTTCAGATTTCATTTTTTGAAGAATCTCTTCCTTCCTCTCCCTGGAAAGGCAGACTTGAGACCAAATAGATAGAAGAGGATTGCTGAAGCTGAAAGACATAAGCAGCTGGTTTCCATTCATGCAGTGAGAGTGATGACTCTGCCATGCCTCCGAGTACGAGCATGCATTCTCGCCAAGCTAAACTGAGCCCACTTGTGAAACAGACCAGGAATTCTCTCCCCCACCTTCTTTCTGTGGTTTTTAGAATGCGGCTGCTCACCTTCCTATGAAAATGCTAACAAGGCATGAGCTACACCATGAGACAGTGGCAAAATGCTCTTTGGAGATCTGCCCCAAAACATCTTCAGGTGGAAGCTAAAAGACATGATGAGAAGCCCTAGAAGGAGAAACATGGAGGAATGAATTTAGTGGCACAGGAGAGGATGGAGCTCAAACTAAAACATCCCTTCTTTCCCTTAACTCCACTGCCATATCACACTAGCTTTTTGAGACCATCCAAGTTAGTTGTCCAGTCGCAGCTAACCATAATAACTGCAAATGTAAACACTGCTCCACTGCTGTTCAGCACTTTTCAAGGTAATTAATGATGGCTTAGACATCTGGAGTGAAACCCTAACCCCTTCCCCCCAGAGATAATCTCTGACCGAATTCAAGAAGGTGAAAACGTCACAGGCTGAGTGGGGTTTTTCATAAGCTACTGCCCCTAAAAAGTTGAAAACCTGCCCTTTTGGGGTTTTTAAATACAGCAATATCCGACTTTTCAATGCAGCAATTTTCTGAAATGTTTTTACATCATGAAAGACTTTAACAAAGGCTTTTTGGAAATGCAGGTGAATTACTCTGACTGGCTTTAGATCTGCTTAAGTAAGAAATAAACGATTAAAGTCTCAAACATCTTTCGGTAAGGCAAACGAAGGCGTTAAAAACGCAGACACAACTAGGAGCAGCTTTAAGGCTCCGGGAGTGCCACTAAGTCACACTAACCGCTGTTCTCAGTAGCCGAGCTGGTTGCAGTCGCAAGCTGCTACCGGAGAGCGGTACCACCCACTTTACCCAAGCTCTATAATATAATGGCTCCTGACTTACTACGTGCATAACACTGCCACAGCAATGCTGGGTTTAAAAGTACCACTTTTTCTATGCACTTTACTAGGTAATAGAGTTTTCCCGGCGAGTTTTCACGGCTTAGCAATTCACTTCTCATTCATGAGAACCTGCAACCGAAAAAGCGCTCTTCAGACGCTCCACACACCCGTAGATAAACACTTTTTTGCTGACTGCAGGGGAGCGGCTGCACCGCGATCTCCTCCGGTCCCCAGCGCCAGTACCGCAGTGCCCAGCACGGCGGGTGGACGCCGGGACGAGTCCGCAGGCGCGCCGTGCGCCCCGACGGCTGCGGCTCCTTTCGCACCTGTATAGGTGATGCCGTTCCCTACCAGCCAGGGCTCCCGTCGGAGGGCAGAGGACGGGACGCTGCAAGCATTCTCTAATGGAAGAGGGGAAAGAAGATCTCGCCGCAGCCGGGGGGAAAGGACCCCTTACCTCGCGGGGCGGGCGCGGCGGCGCGGCCCGGGCAGAGCTGGAGGACGAGCGGCAGGAGCAGCAGCGCGGCGCCGCGCTCGCACCCCATGGCGGCCGCGGGCCAGGCAGGGCGGCGAGGAGGACGCGCTGCTCCTCGCCGGGCCGCCGTTTAACGGGGCGGACCCGGGGCCGGGCACGGACGGCGCCAGGCGAAGGGCCATTGGCCGGGGCTACCCCCGGAGGCGGGCGGGGGCCGCGGCGGGGGTGGCCGAGCCCTGGGATCGAACTTGCGGTAGCACGCCGTCGGGGGCCGAGCCGGGAAAAATCGGCATCGGTGGGGGTGGCGGAGCTTGGACGCAGCGGGAGATCCTGTCACCGGCCCCCAAAATCAACACCTGTGGGGGACCGTGGCTGGAGTCTGCCCTTTGAGGAGTCCTGGAAATTGAAATGTGCTTAATAGCTTTGAATTCATAGCATCACAGAATCGTTTAGGTTGGAGAAGACCTTTAAGATCATTGAGCCCAAGTGTTAGTAACCAGCTATGCTTATTACTATCATTCACGTGAACATGGCCCCAGAAGTGATTTGGGTGTTCTTTGAGAGTCAGTAAGAGCTCTGTCAGTAGGGACAGCAAGTCCAGCACTGTTGTAAGCAGCCCTTTTGGGAACCACCAGCCTGGTGAGTGAGGGAAGTAGGAGAGCTCCAGCAGCATGAAGATAATGCAGCCCTGTTCATCCGGTCCTGCTGTGTGCAGGACACTTGAGGCTCGCACCTCCAACAATTATAGCATCATTATACTTTAAAACTTCTTTTACCTCTTTTTCTATGTTCCTGTGTGTTTCTATGTTTCTATATGACCTTTATGTGTCTTCTGCTAATAATACAGCCATTGTCTTTGCAAAGCATTCTCACAAGTTTCTCTACCTGCTCTGCAGATCAGGTGCTGAGTCTCAACTTTTAGGGTTTTGCATATATTAGAAGAACAGATTCTCTCTCATGCATACGCTAAATCAAAACAAATGAGAATGCTCCGGTGTGTAACTTGGTCTTGGTGGGAATTTAAATGCTCCACTTTTCCTAACTGAAGAATGGCACTAAAAGGAGTCATGCAAATTGCAGACTGGAGCAAATTGGGTTTCTAGAAGACTCTGACTAGCAAAGAGAGTTATCTGCTCCTCTATTTCATTTAAAGAGCTTAGGAGCATTGGGAGTGCTCAAACTGACCAGACTGACACCAAATTTGATGAAGCTTGTTTGTTTTATCAAACCCTCAAACCCCTAAACCCGGTAACTTAACCAAAGTTATTTTTTAAAAAATCCGACCTGCTTCGTTCAACTACAAAAATTTTCAGCGTTATGTTGCCCTCAGGTTGTCATTAACCCATTGTTTGTCCTCTACTTCAAAAAATTCTAGCCTCTGCAATGCTGATGTTAAGCAAGCACAGGTAAAAGGGTGCTAGTGAGAAAAGCCAGCACATGGTGGGCTTCCCAATCTGCTCTACAGCCCTCTCTTTCCTGTACCTCCCTTTGTGCCTCAGCCCTGCAGAGGAAACTCTGTCACATCAGAAACTCAGGAAGCCATGGTTGGTCTCCTTGCAGCTTGCTATTCACATGTAGTTGGAAAAGTTGGAGCTGTCTGGTGTTATTTACATCACAAAAAGTAGGGCAACAATAGAAGGGAAATTTTATGTTAAGTTAGCAAAATAGTGTTGATTAATGTTGTGTCACATCAGGGTTGGTGCAGACAGCTAATGAGCACCACAGAGAACAGCCCTTGGGGGGCTCATTGTGTTCGAGGCAAGACACAGCATGCTGCAGGGCTGGGGCTGCTGAGCACACTGTGCAGGGTCTGCTAGAGCAGCTGTGCCCCTGCACAGAGCACTGCTGTGGGCTGCTCTCCAGCACAGGCACAGCGAGATTTTCAAATACCTTTGGCTGGCCTATATTCATATGCCCTCCAACTGTCCTCCCCACATGTATATACCCTATTACACACACTGCTTCTTAGCTTATCCATGTAGCAGTGTTGACCCACTCCTTTAGTTGTTCATGTCTTCCTCTGCCTGTCACCAGGCAGAAGGATGCTCATCCACATCCATTGTGTCCCACTATGATGCAATTGCTCTTCCTCTCCCCACTGTTCTTCTAAATTTGTCTCGACACAACAAGCAATGCCTCGGCTTCACTCCCACTATGCAGTGAAACTGACAAGAGAACATTGTCACAGCGAGGGGAAGCAGGGACGCTCAATATGAGTATCAAGCAAGCTTCGTTTATTGATTGTACAGTACAGCTTATATAGGATATATAATGAGATAATTAATATTCTGTAACCTAACTCTATGATTGGTAACAGCCTTAACAGTCAGCTGCAGTCACACACTGTTTCCTAGAATTTTACATCCTAACTCTATTCTTAGCTCTAATATCTATATTTACCACTAGCTTTCACATATGATTGGATGTTCACCTCTTATTTACATTCTTTTCCATGCTGCAGACTGAGGCCTTGCTGCATTTTGCAACAGAACATGGTGCTGTCAAAGGCCTGGCCAGGAGCCGCACAGGGGAGTGAGAAAAACAGATGATCAAGTGCAGAGTGCTGAGAACAGGGAGAAAGAGGGAGGCTGAAAGGGGGAGAGCAGCTGCTTATTCCTTGAGCCTACTCACAAAGAATGCACATGGAAGCAATGTTTCACAAACAGGCCATGAGGCACAATGAAATATGACAGAAGGCAACCAGTTCACAATGAATAAAAACAGAAGCTTAAGTCCATGTGTAGGAGAATTTACTCAGTACATAAAGGCCACTGTAATTTTCTCAGTTTTCATTTCTATGCTGTGTTTTATTGGTGGAGTATGTTACAGACGGAAAAGGATTTTGTGCTCAAGCACAACTTTCTTTAGGGATTTTACAAAATAGAATGTTTATATGCTGTCTGGAAGGGGCTATTGGACCTTCTAATCGACATTTTCAATGAAAACAGTGGAATACTAGCAATCGCCTTTTCACTTTTGTGTATTCTCTGAAGTACAAACTCCAGCTTAATTTACTAGAGATTAATATCCTGAATAAGAATCAAGAATCAAAATATGATTAATGGACATTTTGTTTACAAGAAACTTTCATAATGCCGGTCACATTTTGCAAGGAAGTTATAAATATATGACTAATTTTTCATATGGGATCTGACAGAAAACCTCAAACATTAAAATGTTTGACTTGCTTACTTTACTTAATAAGATTTTGAGCATACAGAATAGAGAGAAGCTGCAAACATTACAGATTGCACTTTACAGAAGAGTCTGTAACTTGTTCAAATTCCAAGTAATGGGGTAGGGGAAATGTAAAGGAATCCCTGCTGCTTAATTCACCTTTCATATTTTGTTCCTAATATGCATCAGGAGACTCACTGTTTTGGTGGAATTATATGGATGATTAAAAAATCAGGATTTCTGGGCGATTAAGATATAGAAGTCTTAATGCAAGTGAAATATCAGCTCTAAACCACATACTTCCATATTTACGGGAACACTTATGGGTTTGATCTTGCCTCATTTTCAGAGGAAAAAATGTAGGTTTCAAAGGTTACAAGTTTCAAAGACAGGTTTCAAAAGAGTTTTTGCTTTTTCCAAAACACAAATTAAAGCTCCACTTTTTCAAGTCTAGTCATATATCCATCCTCAGTGCACCTACTTACTTTTCATTTATACTAATAGGAATTCCACTTAGGCAACCAAGAGGAAAAAGTTCCTGACATGGGGAAGGAAAGATGCAAATTGGCTTTTTTTTTCATCTTTGCTCTGGAACCCACAAAAACACAGAGATAAACTGGGCCTAAAGGCAATGCAAAGCTTACGTCCCTATTTACCTCCTAAGCCTTCTTTCAGCCTGCCTTAAGAAGAGCCATAAGATGGCTCATGGAATGGTTAGGTTTTTCTTAGGAAAAGACCTCTAAGATCATCAAGTCCAATCATCAGTCCAACACCACCACCACACTAAAATGTGTCCTCAAGTGCCACATCTACATAGGTTTTTTAACATTTTTAGGAATGGTGACTCCACCACTTCCCTGGGCAGCGTGTTCCAATGCTTGACAACTCTTCCAGGAAATAAATTTTTCACAATATCTAATCCAAACCTCCCCTGGTGTAACTTGAGGCTATTTCCTCTGGTCCTATCACTTGTTACTTTGAAGAAGAGGCCAATCCGCACCTTGCTACAACCTCCTTTCAGGTAGCTGTAGAGAGCAATAAGATCCCCCATGAGCTTCCTTTTCTCCACAGTAAACAACCCCAGCTCTCTCAGCTGCCCTTCGTAAGACTTGTGCTACAGATCCTTCACCAGCTTCCTTGCTCTTCTCTGGACACACTTTAGCACCTCAATATCCTTCCTGAATTGAGAACTATGTCCTCTCGTCCTATCACTTGCTGCCTGGGAAAAAAGGCCAACCCACACCCGGCTATAAGCTCCTTTCAGGTTGTATCCAGGTGGGGGTCAACCTTATCGCTCCCTTCAGCTACCTGAAAGGAGGTTGTATTGAGGTGAGGCCTCTTCTCCCAGGCAACAAGTGATAGGACGAGAGGACATAGTCTTAAGTAGTGCCAGGGGAGGTTTGGGCTGGACATTAGGAAGAATTTCTTCATAGAAAGGGTGATTAGACACTGGAATGAACTGCCAAGGGAGGTGGTGGTCTCCGTCCACGGAAGTGATTAAGGAAAGACTGGACGTGGCACTCATGGTCTAGCTGACATGGTAATAGATCATAGAATAGATCATAGAATAGATTGGGTTGGAAAAGACCTCCAAGATCATCAAGTCCAACCCCTGATCCAACTCCAATTACTATAGCATGGCACTAAGGGCCATATCCAATCTCTGCTTAAAAACCTCCAGGGATGGTGAATCCACCACCTCTCTGGGTAGGCCGTTCCAATGCCTGATTACCCTCTCTGTAAAGAATTTCTTCCTAACATCTAACCTAAACCTCCCATGGCAGAGCTTGAGCCCATGTCCTCTTGTCCTATTGTTGGTTGCCTGGGAGAAGAGACCAACCCCCACCTGGCTATAACCTCCCTTCAGGTAGTTGAAGAGAGTGATGAGGTCACCTCTAAGCCT
>NW_020955201.1:1306871-1535746 GCF_003031625.1 Empidonax traillii
CTTCTCCAGACTAAACAACCCCAGCTCCTTCAGCCTCTCCTCATAGGACTTGTGCTCAAGTCCCTTCACCAGCCTCGTTGCTCTTCTCTGGACCCGCTCCAGCACCTCAATATCCTTCCTGAACTGAGGGGCCCAGAGCTGAACACAATACTCAAGGTGTGGCCTCACCAGTGCTGAGTACAGGGGAAGAATCACTTCCCTGCTCCTGCTGGCCACACTGTTCCTGATGCAGGCCAGGATGCCATTGGCCTTCTTGGCCACCTGGGCACACTGCTGGCTCATGTTCACCTTCCTGTCGATCAGCACCCCCAGGTCCCTTTCTGCCTGGCTGCTCTCCAGCCACTCTGTGCCCAGCCTGTAGCGCTGCAGGGGGTTGTTGTGGCCAAAGTGCAGGACCCGGCACTTGGCCTTGTTGAACTTCATCCCACTGGAGTCAGCCCATCTCTCCAGTCTATGTTCGGTCATAGGATGGACCCGACCAATCTCAGATGTCCTCCCCTACCCAACTGATTTCCGCGATTTCCCTCCAACGCCCGAGCCTCGGTGTCAACAACCGGCAGAGGTCAGGACACGCCCCTCCCGCAGCGCCGCCCCGGCGGTGCCAGCAGCTCGCCGCCCTCGGCGCCTCCTCCTCCCGCCCCCCTCGGGCGTCTCCATGTGGCGGCGGCAGCGCCGCCCTGGCCAGCCGGCGGACAAGATGGCGGCTCCCATGGAGCTGAGGTGCTGGGGCGGCGACTGGGGGCTGCCGTCCGTGCACCCGGAGTCTCTCACCGTCATGGTAACGGGCAGCCGCCCGCCCCTCGAGGGAGGGAGGGAAGGAGGAAGCAGCGGCGCTCTGAGGCTTGCCTGTCACCGGCACGGCCTCCGCGGGGCTCCTTCCCGCGGAAGAGGCCAGAAGTGGGAGGCGGCGTTGGGCGCGCGACACGGCCCGGCTTGCGCTTCACAAGAGCCGCGGGCTGCGCTGCCCTTCCCGGCGGTGCCGAGCCCTTCTCCGGGGCGCTGCCGCCCTTCCCCCGGGGGCCGAGCCCTTCTCCGGGGCGCTGCCGCCCTTCCCCCGAGGGCCGAGCCCTTCTCCGGGGCGCTGCCGCCCTTCCCCCGGGGGCCGAGCCCTTCCCGGGGGCTGCGGGGCCTCTGCGCGGCATTTCCTAAAGTCGTGTTAGGGCAAGGAAGCCCAACCGAAACCCATCGCGCCTCTCCGCGCACTTGCTGCTAGTCAGTAGTCCTCAGTGCCCGAAGATGTTTAAAACAAATTCTGAAGTCCTGTCTTACGATTTTCTTACACATGGTGACAGAATTTAACCCCTGTCTCTCCCGATCTTTATTGCAGGCTTACGCCAAATTTTCTGGTGCTCCCCTGACAGTGAATACTATAAGTAGCTCCTGGAAAGCTCCAAAAGGTACCATCTTTGCAGTCTTTATTCTTTTAATCACAACTGCATTGTAAATGAATGTTCCAGTTTCTGCATTTGCATTGGGTTTGTGTTAATGAGTGCAGCTTGCCCCAGTTAAATGTCTTCACAGGATCAAGTGTGATGAATTTGGGGGAATAAAATAATTGAAGACATAAATAAAATGCTTCAAAGGACAATTTATTAAAATGTATATGAGTGAAGCAGCAGACAGTCAACAAAGCAGTAGTGCCAAGTACACAAATGTTTCAGGCAGTCTAAACTGATGGTACAGTGAAAGCAAATTTTTAAGATTTCTGCACTTTGCATATTTATAATGACAGTAACTAGACTTGTGTGTGGAAATAACTCTTTAATTATAGATAACTTAAGGGGCTGGTATAGTTGGAAGTGCAATGTGAGCCTCAACAAGTATAGCTTACACTAGCTGGGATATTTAGCAGTGTGCTGAATTAGAGTGGTTGACTTATAAAAGATGGAATATAGGGTGTCAGAGATTTCTTTCTGTTGGATGCTCCTGCTCATTGCTTGTTTGCTCAGCATTTAAGTTGTTATCTTGGGGTGTTTCAGAGAGATAACATCACTTCAGGATTAAATTACTCTGTCATTTATACTTAACCACATCATCAATTTAACTATTACTGAATTCGTACAGAAGTTGACCCTTTGGCTCTTTAGCTCTTGCTTTTTGTATTGTTTTCTGTTAGGAGCAAATACCAAGAACTAGCTGGGTGTACTTGCTAAAAGTTTAATGACTTTCCTGATAGCAAAAATACATAAAATCCATTTAAAAAAATCAATCCAAATAGTAAGTGTTGGTGATAATTAAGACTTTAATAGTAGCTAGTAGTGCAGTCCTGTTGGGCTCATTGAGACAGTTATGTTGAGAATGTGTAGAAAGAAAATTGGAGAGATGAAGGCACAATTTGAACTCAGTCTTGCCACTTCTGTTAACAGTAACAAAGTCTTTCTACAAATACATCAGTAGCAGAAGGAGGGGCAAGGAAAACCTCCATTCTTTTTGGAAGTGGGCAGGAATATAGTTATCAAAGGTGAGGACAAGGCTGAGGTATTTAACACCTTCTTTAGATCAGTCTTCAACAGTAAGACAGGTTGTTCTGAGGACAGCTGGCTTCTGGAGCTTGTAGACAGAGATAAGAAGCTGAGCAGCCGCCCTGTGATCAAGAAGGAAACAGAGACCTGCTGAGCCACTTGGATCCTCACAAGTCTATGGGACTGGATGGGATCCATCCAAGGGTAATGAGGGAGCTGGCAGAAGAACTCACCAAGCCACTCTCCATCATTTACCAACAGTCCTGGCTCTCTGGGGAGGTCTCAGACGATTGGAAGTTGGCGAATGTCACACCCATCCACAAAAAGGGTCAGAAGGAGGACCTGGGAAACTACAGGCCTGTCAGCCTGACCTCAGTGCCTGGCAAGGTTATGGAGCAGATCATCCTGAGTGCAATAATGCAACACACACAGTATGGACAAGGGATCAGACCCAACAAGCAAAGGTTTAGGAAGGGCAGGTCCTGTTTTACCAACCTGATCTCTTTTTATGACCAGGTGACCCACCTGGTGGATGAGGGGACGGCTGTGGATGTGTCTGTCTGGACTTCAGCAAAGCCTTTGACACCGTCTCCCACAGCATTCTCCAGGAAAAGCTGGCAGCCCATGGCTTGGACAGGGGCACTCCGTACTGGGTTAGGAACTGGCTGGAGGGCCGGGCCCAGAGAGTGCTGGTGAACGGGGCTGCATCCAGCTGGCAGCCGGTCACTGGTGGTGTGCCCCAGGGATCAGTGCTGGGTCCAGTCCTGTTTAACATCTTTATCGATAATTTAGATGAGGGGATTGAGTCCATCATTAGCAAATTTGCAGATGACACCAAGTTGGGAGGGAGTGTCGACCTGCTGGACCCCTCTGCAGAGGGACCTGGATAGGCTGGAGAGTTGGGCTGATTCCAACAGGATGAAGTTCAACAAGACCAAGTGCCGGGTCCTGCACTTTGGCCACAACAACCCCCTGCAGCGCTACAGGCTGAGCACAGTGGCTGGAGAGCAGCCAGGCAGAAAGGGACCTGGGGGTGCTGATTGACAGGAGGCTAAACATGAGCCAGCAGTGTGCCCAGGTGGCCAAGAAGGCCAATGGCATCCTGGCCTGCATCAGGAACAGTGTGGCCAGCAGGAGCAGGGAAGTGATCTTTCCCCTGTACTGGTGAGGACATACCTGGTATGCTGTGTCCAGTTCTGGGCCCCTCAGTTCAGAAGGACATTGAGGTGCTGGAGCAGGTCCAGAGAAGGGCAATCAGGCTGGTGAAGGGACTCAAGCACGATTCCTATGAGGAGAGGCCAAAGGAGCTGGGGTTGTTTAGCCTGGAGAAGAGGAGGCTCAGGGGAGACCTCATCACTCTCTACAACTCCCTGAGAGAGGTTGTAGCCAGGCGGGTGTTGGTCTCTTTTCCCGGGTTGTTATCAGTAAGACAAGAAGGCATGGTATCAAGCTCTGCCATGGGAGGTTTAGGTTAGATGTTAGGAAGAAACTCTTTAGAGAGAGGGTAATCAGGCATTGGAATGGACTGCCTTGGGAAGTGGTAGATTCTCTGTCCATGGAGGTTTTTAAGAAGAGACTGGATGTGGCACTGAGTGCCATGGTCTAATAACTGCAATGGTAGTGGATCAAGAGTTGAGCTTGATGATCTCAGAGGTCTTTTTCAACTCAACTGATTCTATGATATAAATTGTAGACTGTATTATTTATGCCCTCCAGGAGATATACCAGTCCTCATATCAGATGACAAGGTGATTTCTCAGCCAGCGAAAATACTAAACTTCTTAAGAAAGCAGGTAGGTCGATTTTAAAAAATATTTGTTTTCTTTGCCTAGTAGTGACTCTGTAGGTCCCTGCAGTATACATTGATACTGGCTTCCAAAGTCTGGAACTCAATTGAGACCCAGTGCTCTCCTGTTTTTCAGATGTGCATGAGAATTGCAAAATGGTGGATAAGAAATTGCGGTTTGAAGTTTGATTGTTAGTCATGTGAAAAATTAAAAACAGGCACGATAAAATGTTTGTTGAAAAGGACAAAAAACTGTCCTTAACTGAGCAGTTTGTTACTGAGCACCCTGCTTGTAATTATCACATCTTTAATGTTATTACGACTTCTTAGACCTAGGATATCACAGCCTCGGTATAACTGCTTAAATGGGTAGTCATTTCCCAGTGCTCTTTTTTTTGGAAGATAATATGTACAGTGTTGCTTTTAATCTATGTAGTTTTTCTGTAGCTTGTAACATAAAAATGTCTGCAGCCGTTTCCTGATCCACATCTTACTGCCTTTTGTAGATAAAATCCTAATGTTTTATTTCCAAAGAGTAACACTGTGTAATTTCTTGTTTTCATGAAGAATAAAGAGGTCTAGTAAACCATAGCACTATCTTTTTATTTCTAATATGGTCCTCTAGACCACTGTTCTGCTTGTACATTACAAATGCAGCTCCTGCAGAGTCAGATGATCTGACGAAGGCTGTAGTGAAACTTCAAATCTTTGGAGGGGGGGAAACCAGAATCTGAAAACTGCATTCAGATAGCTGTTTTGAAATTCAAATACATAAGTTTCATACTCATTTGAATTGAATTTGAATTTGGTATTCATTTGAATACAAAAGATTTCATAGTGTTGGGTAAAAAAACCCTCAAAAATTATATGCTTGCCTTTCGGATATCTTTAAGTATCAGTACTGATCCTTTGTTTATAAATTAATGAAGCAGATCTACTCACTCCCCCCAAAATTTATCAGCCCTTTTAATGTATCTTAAAGGAATCCAGTGTTAGAATTAAAAGCTCAGTTGGCTGTAAGTGGATTAATTTAGTTGTGCATTTGGTCCCTTACATTGTTAGCATCCAATTCCTTAACTTTTAGAATGTTAGTTAAAAGCAAAATATAGGAATGCATGCCGGTTTTTTTATGCTTACACCATCTGAAGTGTAAGATGCTTCTTCAGAAATAAAGATGAGGACTTAACAGAGGTTTGCTACATCCCTAAGCACCGAAATGTCTGAATATCTGTATGGCTGGATATTTGCTTGGAAACAAATGGGAAGGAGGCTTGAGTTATTTTGGGAATAGGAGGGCCCAAAGATCTAAGAATGGGAAGGTAGGAAAGGGAGATTCAACAAGGTTTGACATAGCTGGCCTGAGTAAAGGAAGATATTCTAGTAAGTGCCTGGTTTCTGTCCCCAAAAGTGTTTTTATACTTACTGACTTGATAGCTGTTAAGTTTGAAGTAACTTTGCCTTGTTCATTTTTTTGAAAAGTTCTGTGTAAGACTGTTTTTAGGTTTTTGGTGTTGGTGTTGTGTGGTTGTGTTTTTTTTAATTCGTAGAAATATAATGCGGATTATGAATTGTCTGCAAAACAAGGAGCTGATACACTGGCATATATTGCATTGCTCGAAGAGAAACTGCTTCCAGCTCTGGTAAATATTGATAAATACTTCATAATGGTCAGAATATTTGGAAGTAAATGCTACAAGAGGTGCCCAGCATGAGAGGCAATAAAGTCTCTCAGCCACAGTCCTGGATGGAATGTATTTGCTTTGTTAGTCCAATTTTTGGAAATACTGCCTAGCAACATTTGAAAAGGAAAGAAGCGTGTGTTTGTGGGATGTCAAGTAATAATAAAGGACACTTAGGGGAGGAGTTGTTTTTTTTTGGTTGGGTTTTTTTTGGTTGGTTGTTTGGTTTTGGTGAGGTTTTTTTTGGTTTTTTTTTTTTTTTTTTTTTTTTTTTTTTTTTTTTTTTTTTTTTTTTTTTTTTTTTTTTGTTGTTGTTTTGAGGGGTTTGGTTTGGTTTTTTTTTTTTTGGGGGGGGCTGTATCCTGAAACAGCTTATTGTGGCCATGTTTTGTTTCATTTGATTTTCTTGAAAAAGCTTTGATTAAGATGTGGCATGTCTGATGTGAGCCACACAACTGGAAGCCTTTTGAACTGTTCAGTTAGAACTTTGGTAGATTAAAATGCCCATCAGTAGCTTAATTTTTCAGTTTTAAATAACACGTGGTCACATTCCCTCATAATTCCAGTGTAATTACATTAGAGCTATAAAACCCACAGACACTGCATCTCTTGGATGACTTTGGTTTCAGTTTGTACAGAAAAAAATATTCGAACCAGGTAATATCTTAAGCTACCTCTTCAGCTGACCCTGGTTTCCAGGTCATCATTTCATAGTATCTTTTATTTTAAGATTTATATGTAATTTCAAACCAAAATTTTAGAAAGTTCAAACGTGTTCCCGTATGTCTGCAACTTTTATTGTAATATATTTTCAATATACAGTGTGTGTGTGTATGTGCCTGTACATAGTATGTACATAACATTATGCAGATGCATATAGACCTCTGTAGTGTCTTTGGTGTTTTTCTTTATTTGAAAGGTAGCTATCGCCTTAATTATATACTCCACTCAAAGGATTAGTATATAAATTTATGGCACCTGATTGCCTTAAATTAGAATAAATCCTGGTTCTTCTGCTTCTCGAGAGGAGGTCTTACATGGCAAGTTTTACGAGATGCCTGCTGTTTCCATTGAAATCTCAGTTATATTTTTCCTTGTGTTGATCAAGCTGCACACTTTCTGGATTGAGGCTGAAAATTACTGCAGTGTGACAAAGCCATGGTTTGCCTCAAGGATTGCCTTTCCACTAAGTTTGTATCTGCCTGGAAAGATGTCCAGGGAAGCACTGAACAGGATCTTGCTGACCAAGGGAGGGCCTCCACTCTACAGTCTCACTGAAGTGGAAGCACAGGTATGTGTTATGTATAAAGAATTCATGAGTTGGTTCTGTCAAAAGCAAAAACTGAATCAGTGTAGCACACTGTTGAATGATGAATGGTGCTGTGCATACCAGCCTTGCTACACCTAAGGCTCTTGTAAACGTCTTGTGTTTCATCAGATATACAGGGATGCCAAGGAGTGCCTAAATCTCCTGTCGAAGAGATTGGGAACATCTCAGTTTTTCTTTGGAGATATGTGAGTGTGGTTTGTTGTTTGTTTGTTGGTTTTTTTTTTTTTTTTTTTTTTTTGGTAGAGGACTAATAAAACATAGGACTCTGTGAGCACTTAAACTCTTACTTTTTTTTTAAACCTGACAGAATTTTAAAAGTCATGCACAGTAGTTTCACATCTCACATGCTGCTTTTCAGATAAATCTGAATAAGCAAACAGGTCATAAACCAGATCTTCTTATCCATCATTTTTCCACAGAGAGGCAGATTCTGCCCACAGCTGCTAAGAAAATGTGAGGTGCACTAGAGAACCCTTTTCTAGCCACAGTCACCTCCTGTCTTTGTATGTACAAAAAATGCTTTAGGCCTGAGGTATTACTACTGCCCCTATGGGAGGAGAGCATAGGTTTGGGAACACTCCACTTCCCGTGGTATGTGTGCAGAGCAGGAAGAAGATAGGGCCAAGAACATAGCACCAACAGGTCCTAAAATGAATGATAGATGCATTTAGTTGCTGAAGTTGGATCACTCCATGAGAGAGGATCCTGCATCGCTGGCATATAACTTGACTTTTATGGTGCCAGAAATGCATTTTAGAGTGGCTTGTTTATCAGCATATGTGACAGCATGACTGTGCTTTAATGCTGAAGTTACTGTTTCAAGTTGCCAGCACATTTCCAGTTCAGAGGTGCTGATACGAGTAGATAGATAGGCAAAGATGGAATCATAAAAGAGCTACGTTCTGTCCTGAGTTGTGTTTGACATACACAGAAACTTGTTAAGTTGTAAAAGTCTTAGCTATCTTACCTCAGTCACTTTGGTGTTTCCTTTTGTCACTCCTTTTAGGCCTACCACCTTGGATGCCTTTGTGTTTGGTTTCCTTGCACCAGTTTATAAAGTGTGCTTCCCCAGGGTACAATTACAAGAACACTTGAAACAGCTTCCCAACCTGTGTCGATTCTGTGATGAAATTTTAACTAGCTACTTCAGATTAAGTATCTCAGGTAAGATGTGTTTCTTTTCCCCTTTTTGTCATGTATACTTCTATTGGGATTAGTACTCCAGGATTCCATTGGTGAGCCAGGGCAGATTAGCTTTTATGTAGTTTATGCTGGAGTTTTTGTGGGAAGTGAAGTGGAGAAACCTCTGAAGTTCATCAGAAGGGATTGAAAATTGAAAGCAAGGGTTAATTAATACTCAGATTCTGTCAAGCATTGGCAAAATCTTACAGCTTACGCGTAGTACTGTTTTGCTCACATAGAATGGCTTTTTCACTTAAATTCTTGTTTGCGTGAAAATACTGCATGAACATTCTCTCCAATGTGTGTTTATTTTTTAAGGATTTAAAAGCTTTTTACTTTTCATCTTTTTGCCTTCACTCTCCAGGCCATTCTCCGGCTGGACAGGATACAGCAGATGCTAATCTGCAGAAACTCACACAGCTTGTAAATAAGGAATCCAACTTGATTGAAAAGGTTACTTTTGCTTCAGTCTCTAATTATTCTGCTTTTTGTGGGTACTTGTTCACAGATATTCTTGCATGGCAACGGCAACTGTACAATGGACTTTACTTCTTTTCTACTGAGTTACATTGTGTAGAGAGGCAGGAAGAATGTCACATTACTTGGAAGGAGTAATTAATGAAGCCTTGTACTTAAAAAAGTATTTTTAATACAACCAAAAGAACATTGTCTTGCAGGTGTGCTTAGCAACAGAGGAATGGTATCTTTCCTCAAGTGTACATTCAGCAAAGGAGGAGGCAAGCGTATTGATCAAAATTCAGAAATGGTCCTGCAAATTAAGACTGATCACAAGCTTTCCTTGCTCCCAGCTGCATGCGGTAGTAACTAACCTCTGTAGTCACACTCCTGCTTCTTCTACACCTAGCTTTTATTTCTTATGTTCTTTGTTTCTAAGGCTATCACTCAGCACCTACTAAAAGCTGTACAGCTTATGTGAAAAACACTTGTGAAGAACTAGTCTTTTCATGCAGACAGAACACTCTAACTGGAAGGATAGAAGGCACTTCTTCCTGAAAAAGACCAGTGTATGAAGTAGATCGTTAACTATGATCAGCTTCTGTAGAATTAGGTATTGATCCTCCTTCTGGCATTGAAGTGTGGCTATGGAACTTTTAAACAATGGGTTACACAAATATTTGTCAGGCATGATTGAAGTAAAGCTGATCCTGCCTTGAGGAAATGGGATGGACCACACAGCCTCTGTAGATCTCCCCTGTGCTTTTATTCTGTACTAACTAAACTACACATAGGGCATTAGGTTGATTTCCTATGAAAATGTTTATTATTTATTCAGAGATTAATTTTAACCTGTCTTTGAAAAGCTGTTATCACAAGTTCTTTAGTAAGTGCTTTTTGTAATCCGTAACTAATAAAAATTCCCTCAGTGCCTCCGGAACATTTCTGGTTTGAAAAGGTTTATTCTTGCACGGTGTTGAACATACAAAAGCGTCCATTGATGTTAGCAGTGTGACTCTCTTGATCTCCATTTTAGCAGTATTTGGCAATTGTACAAAATTTTACTCTTACGAACAGGTAACAGTGTTGCTTCCTTCAGTAATCTTGACGAAGTGACTTGAGCAGAAGCACACCCATTTGCCATGGGTATGATGCACCATATGTAATAGAATGAATAGCAGCTCTAACACAAGCGTGTATTTGGGAGTGGAAAGAAACCAAAGCACCGGTTTTGGTCCTGAAGTAAGAGGGTAAAGATACCCTGAACCAGCATTAATGATGGCAGCCCTAACAAATAAGACTAATGCTATAATCTGTATTCTGCTGTTTGCCAGATCCGGCTCTCATTATTTCTCTGCAGATGGACGACAACCTTCGTAAGAGCCCTCAGCACCCCCCTCGTAAGCTGACAACGCTCAAGCTTGCTGCAGGTGGAGAGGAAAGCAGCCCATTTAGTCGTTTGTCACCTTGACACCTCTTTGTTGCTCATACACGTGTGTTTGCCCTCAACTGAGTGCCACAGTAACATTTTTTCACATGAATGTTGTTTTGCAAGGGAAGAATGTGCTAATGGGTAGAAGTAGAGAAGAAATACAGCTTTATAATTTTCTGTCTACTTGTTCTTTTACAAAATTACATAGTTAAGACTGATCACACACTAAGCTTGAGGCTAAGCTAAACAAGTCTTATTACTGCAGATGTTAAAATTATTTTGTACAGCGTATTTTTGCCTTTAGCCTAGGAGAAATGTTTACCAAAAGTTAAAATTCTGCTTATGGAATGTTCACCATTATTTTATTTAGTGGGTTTTGATTTTACTGTAATCATATTACTGTATATGAGTAGGTATACTCTTGTATCTGTCTGAAAATGACAGAAGTGCAGTTGTGGAGTCTGAAAAGAAACATTGTTGCCCTTCACTGCAGTTGAGAATTGAAAAACAATGAGAGGAACGTAATTTTTTTTATTGTGCTTTAATTGGATTTTGTGTTCTGGGTTGTTTGCGTTTTTGAAAACTTGTCATGTTGTACTTTGAAGGGGATTGTTGAAAAGCATGTGCGCTATGGGGATTAAAATGATGCACAATGCTGACATTTCAGTACCTCGTAATAGTCCTTTGTGAAACAGGCTTAACCTGTGCACAGAGTAATACCATATGCTGCAAAACTGTTAAGTCAGAATCACAGAAGACTGGTAGTGGATGGAGAAGTTTGGTTGGTTGCTGTCAGGACAAGAGACTTGACTGCAAACATTGCGTCTCTGGATTGAAAGGAGCTGGTTAGGGTATTACAAGGAAGCCAATGTAGGCTTCTAAATTTGTCACAGATGCCTCTAGATCAGTTTTGTCTTTTCAATAAGCACTACAGTTCATTCAAAAACTTAAAATAAAAAATGTCTAAATTTTTATTGTATGACAGTCTATGTAGTTCAGAGCTCTCTCTGCAAACTGTAATACGTTGCAGGGCATAATTCTTCTGCTTAATTACATTTTCTCTTTAACAGCAGCCTTGCCAGTTCTAAGAGACCCAAGCAATTCCATTACAAGAGAGATGCTGTAAACAGCAGCGTGGTGGGGACTTCACGAGTGGGTGTAAAGAGAATTAGTCAAGGAGATTGGCCAAAATGACAGCTCTTGGGATACAGAATTCTGATAGCTGTATGTGTGGGATGACTGTTCGGGGTTTTATTTCCCTCCTTTTTCTGACCAAGTCAAAATAGTCTGTCCGCTTCCCATCAGCTACTAGTCATGTGTGAGATACACAGATAAATTATTTCCTATTTGTAAAGACAAGACTGTAGATTGTGTACATACTGTACTTTCAGACTTGATATGTAAGGAATGTAATATCTCTAAACATTTCTTAATTATAACCGAAATGTTGGGTTTCTAATGAGCACTTTAAAATAATGTTTAAGCTTCATGCTCTTACTGAAGTATTTGTTGCAGTGATTTGAAATTGATTTAGCTCGTACTCATGATAACTGTATAAACTGACAGTCCACTACATGTGGAAGTAATTAAAATGCTTAAAATTTTTAACTGCCTACATCTTGACAAGATTTACATGAGATCAAGTTACGGGGCTTTTTAAAGTTTTTCATTTATAAACATGGCTATGGAGAATATGCCTTAGTTTGTTGCTTTTGTGGATATGTACACTCAACCTATAAAATCTCTTTGTAAAAAGGATCATTAAGATTAAAATTTTGGATTTGTAGTGGAATTTTGGTGGAATTTTTTATGGAAATTATGTTGAGTTTTTTTAATGGTTTTCTTTTTTCCTTGTAAAAAGGTTTATTTTGTCTGTTTAAAAAAACAAAGAAGAAGAAGAAAGAAAAACTGCTGACTGCTATGGCACAGGAATTGAAGCACTGAGCATATCCATGCGATCAGAGTTTATATTTTAATCACACCTCTTCAGTACTATTTCTTTCTTTCAACATGGCTGCTTTTGGGAAGCGGGCAATAGGGAGACACATTTTCTAATCTTACTAAATGTGAGCTGTGGGCTGTGTGACAGCAAAATTTTGGCAAACCAGTGCCCAGGGAACTTCATTCACTGGATAGCAGAGGACAGCAGGGCTAGAGATCACATTGCCTGCAGTTACGCACACCATCCCAGCCAACCAGCAAGGCTACACAGCCTTGCACTTCCCTATTTTCCTTTTTACCCAAGGTGAATTCAAAACCAAACTCCTTTATGTGGAAAGTGTCATCTCTGGCCTGGTAATTCAGGCTTGCCCCTTAGTTTAGTGGCATATTTTGTGTGCCTGAGTTCTGAAGCAGGGACGTTAATGTCCAGGGTGGGATAAGTTTGAGTAACTCACTATCTGCATCTGAAGTAGGCAAAGCTCCTTTGGCTAGGGGAGAAAGATGGGTTCTAGATGTTATTCATCTTAAAGCAGATCCCTAAAATAGTGAAGTGAATTGAGTCCTGGACAAGTGCTGTGTCTGCTCAGTGTAGAGGAAGTAGTA
This sequence comes from Empidonax traillii, assembly GCF_003031625.1. Lineage (NCBI taxonomy): Eukaryota > Metazoa > Chordata > Aves > Passeriformes > Tyrannidae > Empidonax > Empidonax traillii. Next base: position 1,319,743 of record NW_020955201.1, read on the forward strand.
GCTGCCTAACAGCCACAAAATGAAAACCTGCTGTGGAAATTGGCCTCTCCACTGCTGCCTTAGCTGGTGTGGGTAGTCCAAAAACAAGGAGTCAGCCAGCCTTCTGTATAGGCAGCAGTAGTGGGGCTGTGAAACTGCTGCTCCCTGTGCAGAGCCGCTGACTGCTGTACCTACTCCAGCTTTGCAGTCTTCGAAATGCTGGGCTTTTGGTGCGCACAACCTACAAAGTGCAGGTGCAGGATACACCCGTGGGTTTCCATTACATTTCTCCTACCAGGGAAGCTGATGAGCCTTGTTCTCCCTGCCCTCCTCTGGAAGGCAGTGGCTGGGAACAGATTACTACCTCGAAAGCAACTCATCCAGCTACCAGTTCTAAGTGGGTAGATCACTATGGCAGGTTGCAAGTTTAACGCCTCTACTCCAGGTAGTCTTGTGTTGAAATCATATGTGTAGATATCCTTAGGGCTATTCTCTGTTTTTCTCTGTCAGCTGGTTGTACAAATAGATATATTTCAGAAGAAATAAGATGAAAAACATTACAAATTAATTGCTATGAGTATGTTCTATCTAACATTTCCAAGGTAGCTTTAAAAATGTCTTTTCCCCCACTCTGAAATATTGTTAACATTAGGCTTTTGTATACACTTACCCATTGGTGAAGTCACATCACTTTTGCTCTCTTGAGTAGGTTTCTTCTCTTGTTTGGTATGATTCTAGGCGTTGCAGTAGGAGCCATTCATAGTGCTATTTTCCACACTGAAAGGCAGAGCAGCTTTATAAGTCAGCCTGACAAACTTAGTAGCTCAAAAATCTGGTTGATTTATGCTGTTGGCAACAAGCTGTCCAATCCCTAACATATTTAAGGACCATGTTGACTAACAAAATGCTGCATTAAAAAAGTTCTGTTCCACTGGACAAATGTCCAGTTTCACAAATCATTTAAGCCTGTTGTTAAGTGTTTATTCTGACTCAGTAAAATGTTCCATAATCCCATCCGGGGCTAACCGATTTGATGCACTTGCTAGAGCACTGGTGCAGGATTAGGCCATTCAGGAAAGCAGGTGCTGAGGGTTGAGCTGGTCAAATGTGAAAGCACACAGTCCAGAGCTTTTGGAATCAGGCCACTGTCCTCATTCAGCCCTAATCTTGCTAGCAGAAAAGCCACTCTCCTCCACGTGGCTGGTGCAAGGCATTTGAGCCCCCATGGATGCTCTGGCTCATGTTGATAGGAGCTGCCTACTCCTGGCACACATATTGGTGGGTGTCTGCCGCACAGCAGCTTTAAACAGCTTCAACTCATAAAGCATTTTACCTCTGAAGCATGCAAGGGCGTACCCATGGGGCAGCTTTGCTGCAGAGCTTGGGAGTGCTAGTCCCTGCTGGGAAAGTGTGGAGAGTGGTTGATCATAAGCATGTTCCTTGGTGAGGAGATATTCCCCACGTTAAACCACTTTCCAGGAGTATGGTCACAGGATGTCTGGCCTGCAGGGCTCTCAGCAGCACTGCTGTTCTGTATCTGTGGGAGTCCTAGTCGTGCAGGGATAATGGTGATGTGGGGCTTGATGCTGCAATAGTTCCTTGTGTTCAGGTCTGGGCAAAAGGACAGATGCCAAGCCCTGCTATAGTGGTCTCCTTGGACTAGGAGACTGCCCAGCAGTGGTGAGGGCTAGGGACAACCTGTTCTGGAGCTGAGTTCTGTATAAGAGGTAGCTGCCAGGTTGGCATGGGAGTTTTTTACACAATCTCAGGGATGTGTAAAGCAAAGAAGGGAGTAACAGTCCAGGGTTCCCTGTGCCATGCTGATTTGCTGTTTGTGCCTGGAGCAAAGCTCCCAGGAGCAGATCCCAGCTCTCGAAAGCAGGTAAGGTTGGAGTGAGACTTCGGGAAGGACGAGGAAAGAAAAGGTGAGCAAGGGAGAGGCATCAGGGGCATCTGTTTTTACCTGTTGTCTGAGAGATGTATCAGTGTCATGGTACTTGGGACTGAAAGACTCTATTTCATGAGCTACAACATACTTCTCATGTGGGCAAAAGCTCGGGGCAATCGAAAGGCTTGGTGCAAGTTTGATTAAAAAAAAAAAAAAAAGAAATAACTTGCCATGTGCTAGGTTAGTCTGCCTCAGTGCAGAAGCAAGCAAGCAATGCTTATTGAATTTCATTAAAAGTCTAACTGAAACTAGGAATCAGTGATGGAACAACTGTAGTTTCAGAGCAAGTAAGATCTTGCAGTATATTAGCCCATGACACAGGGATGTTCCTCAGTGCTGTTCACCTCCTTTTTGTTCATCCCTTGTTAAGACCACATGGGCTTTATTCATTATGAAAGTCAATGTTCCAAATTTTTACAATGTTGAATTGTATTCCATGTGAGGTTGGTTGCTGATTTACTGTTATCAAAATACAGAACGTGGTCCTTCAGTTAAGCCCTGAGTGTAGAGAAATTGCATGCCATGGGTATCAAGCAGTTCATTAAGTAGAAGCAGTCCCTTCTGTAAACATTTTGGTGCTCAACTCAAATTTACCAGGCCATTTTCACAAGGGGTGGCCAGGCAGCCTGCCAACTCACACAAACACCTCACAGTTTTTGTTTTCAAGAATGGGGAGGTGAGAGGGCGAGAGCACATACAAGGAAGTGCAAAGTCTCTGCAAAGCTCTGGCTTACCCAAAGCAACCTTCAAGTTAAGTGGTGGAGTTAGGAATCCATCTTCACTTGCATTTGTAAATTGCTGCGGTGAATGATCATTTTACCAGTTGCTGCCAGCTGATTTTCTGTTGGCACAGCAACAATTTTGCAAGTGGTAATAATGGTCATGTTGGGAGCTGTTCTTTGTGATCTGAGGAATAGGTTGTGCTTTCAACAAGTGTCCCCATGTCTGCCCTCTCACCTTTGATGCATCATTCTCTGTAGAATTCCACATAGATATTATCTCCTACTGACATTCTTACAGGGGTTTATCACTGGCATTTATTGCTTATTTAGGTAATTATTTCAAACAAATATGGCTGGTTTTGCTATGCATTTTGGTTGTTTTTATTTTAAATCTTAACTCTCCCTCTCTTGCCTTTTTCTGTTACTGCAGTTATTTCAACTTTTATTTAACTTGCACTTGAATGGTATAGCATTAAAGAGTCAGATGCTGAAGGGCAAGTCTTCATATTTTCATGTAGGTTCCAGCTATGATGTGTCTTTGTGTTCTGAGGATTAATAAAGGCACAAACAAAAATAACACCACAAGATAGAAGAGAAGGGAAGGGGAGGCAAGTTTTGGGAAGGGAAGGTTTGGGAAGGGGAAGTGGAAAGGGAAGGGCAAGGCAAGGCAAAGGCAAGGCAAGGCAAGGGCAAAGAAAAGAAAAGAGAGGGACATCTACTGGCCTGTGTATGCTCAGATCAGATTTTCCAGTGAGTTTTGCTCTTACTTGTGACCACTAGTGAGAGACATCTCTAGAAATTTCTTCAGTAGCATGTTACATACTTCAGCAGTAACCATGGGGGAAGAAGAAGGGCTGGAGGAAGCACCTCCATGGCCAGTGACACATACCCTGCTGAGACCATTGTTGTTGGAAAAACACCTACATGTTCTAACAAAGAAATGTAGTGGTTTGGACAGGAAGGATTGCTCATACCCAGACAAGAATTTGGAGAGGAGGGAAGGGAGCTGATGGATGCAGAATAGGCACAAATTCTCTTGGAATAGCTGATACTATGTGATTACGTGGGAGAGGGATTTCAGCTCTCTACTGTGAATTAAGGAAAGTGAGAACTCATTTTAGCTGCTCCACAGCTCTTGGCAAATGTCTGAGCCAGTGGATTAGTAGCTATTCTACAGTGAGCAGAGGTACCTTATTTTTCACTAAAATCCCTGAAAGATCCTGTTTCTCTGTTGCAGGATATGAAAAACTCAGAAGTCCCCCTGAATTCCATGGGGTAAGAAACCAGTTTCCCATCTGTTATGTTTGATTCCTTAGCAGCTCCTAAGGATTATTTCATTTATCTGGTGCCCTTATTTTAGCTGAGCCAGGTAGCTGTCTTCACAGAGGGAAGAGTAAGCGTTGAAATCATGTTGGCAATTGGCAGCATCCAGTGCAGAGAACATAGCAACAGAGTGATGTGCTCAAAATGACTGAAGCAGGCAGAATACTTACTTTTTCCTGAAAAATATTTTGTGGGAGGCACAGTATCTGCTAGATATCACCTCCAGCAATGGGCAGTCATGAGACCAATCCCCAAGGGCTCTGTGCTACTTGCAGGCCTGTCCAAGTAGATATCAAATGCCACCAGAGAATCCAAGAAGAACAATGACAGCTGAGATTACAGTCCCCCAGTGAAAGACAGTGGACATTACCCACATTTCTCTTAAAATGACTAGCTCAGCTTTCTCTCAGGTCAGCCTTAGGTGATACTTCAGTACACTTGGGTCAGTTTTATGTAGAAGGCTCCTGACTTTTGTTTGTGTGTCTTGACACTGGCACTGTGCCAGTATGCTCTCCTGTGGTCCCACCAGCCAAAGGAATACTGACCCTAAAGTTGCCAACTGTCCATATAATTGCTTATTGTTTGGGAAGTTCCAACACATACTATGATCACTGCTTTTACAGCTTTTGTCTTGGGATTTAATGACTGATTGGCAGTAAGATTGGAGATGAATACCAATGCCCGGTCTTGGGGCATTGGAAATTCACCCACGGTTGTGACAAAGGTTGAGTATGAAACAAGCCTGCTGCACAGCTTAAATGAGAGAAGCTGTGATATCAGTGACAGAAAAGTGTGGGGAGAAGTCTCTTTTAGTAACCTGTATAGTTCATTAAAGAAAACAGCTGAAGAGCAGACCCTGGCAATTTTAGGGCCTTTTGTTTAATGGTCAGTGTAGACTTTGTCTGGAGTATTTGCCCACTCTTTTCCCTTTTATCAAGATAATGTCAGTCCTCTGTGCTTCCTTCCTGGGTTTCTGAGTGGGCCAAATTCCTGGAATGAGTCTCCTATATGCTGGCTGACTCATCTTGTTGCAGGAGAGGTGGGTGTTCCTGCGAAATACAAGGGGCTGATTTCCAGAGCTGGTTGAAGTACTCACTAAGTTTCTAAAGTAATCTGTAGTCTGGGAAACCTTTGCAGAATATGAGGTTGCTGTTCTGGCAGAGTAAAGAAAGATTACCTTACCTCCTTCACAGTAAAAGCACATGTTTGTAGAGAAGTCCTGCCCTTGTCTGCATAACACTGCATTTTCCATTCTCAAGTTTCTAATTCACATTTCTGGCACACAAAATTTTTGTATGCCTGTTCTTTTCTTGTGCCTGGTGAAGTCTGACATCAAAGAAAAACTAGTTTTGAGAGGTTCTTTGTTCACCTTTAAGAAAATTGTCCACTGTCATAGAGGAAATGTCTTACTTCCTGAATCACAAATTGTATTCTTAAAGAAAGAAACAATAAATTCCAGAATGACATCTGCTCACTGAATTGTCAGGCAACGTGAAGGGCTTTAGACAGCCTTAGAACTGCGTTGCTTCACCGCATCTGCCGATCTGTTAGAGCTATTACAGAAATAACATATTGCCATAAGTGGGACAACGCAGAACAAAACTAGATCACTTTTCTTCCAAGGACTATTTGAATTAAATAAAATGGACTGCGCTCTTAGAAGGTACCCACAGGACATAAACTGTCTGATTTTCATTAAGCAATTAGCTGCTAGTTCTTAATGATATACCTTGCATTCTTTTTCAGTCAGTTTAGTGTGGCCTGAGGTTTTAATAACTCTTTGTTGTGTTTTTAGCTTTAGTAACACTTTATTCGATTGTAGATTTACCAGATGTCTCTCTGGGGCTTTGTTTCAGATAATTCCTACAAAATATTATGTAATTCATTATATGAAGCTGACACACCCTGAAAAGAACTAATATACAGTCATTTTAAGTTGATATAGATGCACTTAGATTACTTACTTATTTCTTGTGATTACATCTGATGGTAGATATATTAACTTGCTCCCACTTTTGCACTCCATGTTTTTACAAAACTAACTTTTTCCTGGTGCACTCTTGCAGAAGTCTCCAGTGCTGTCACAGGTCAAATATCAACACTGAATAGATGAGATAGCTTGACTTGGCACAAGGAGTTGTATTGCTTGTACTCTTCTGCTCTTCACCCTTTTCTAGGACATTCCTAATTACTCAGTAGCTGAATTCTACCAGAAATTACTGGTAACTTCAGGTACATCATGTTGAGGTGCCCCACAGTGCCTGGTGTTGCCTTTTGGAAGGAAAAGAGGGTATTTTCCTAGGTTTTCCTGTGTCATATGGATAGGATATAGTGAACTAAGTATTTTGGCAAAGAATTATATTTCTCTTATTCAACTTGCGGAAAAAAATTACACAAATTCTAACATCACTGGTCAGGCAAGCCTTGAGGGAAGCTTTTTGAAAAGGACTATTATTTTTGGACCTGAAGCTTAAAATATTTTTCTTACAAAATGGTTTGCAACTAGGATTTATCTATGTTGTTTCCAACTGTCTTTTTGTATCTCTTCACTCACGCACTTGTACACTTAAGCAAGATGAAGAAGAGTCTTTAGTGCTTATATCTGCTGTCTATCTGAGCCCCAGAGCTGTAGGCTGGCCAGTGCAACAAGGTTTTCTATGCTCTCCCACCCTCATGTGCAGCTGCATCACCTTTTGAGACTGACCCCCAAAGTGCCCTTGGAGGGCTCCACTGCTAGCCCACTTTATCCATCTCTCAATTGTGAAAGCAAAGGAGTTTCTACAGCCCATAGCATTACTCCACAGAAGTTACAAAACAAGAGCTGAAAAGGATACTATATTGGGAGCCAGGAACTAAAGAAAAAAATGGAGCAGAAAGCAACGTGTCCAGGAATATAATGACAGGATCCTGCATGAAGACCTGGTAGTGTGTTCATCACTGAGACTCAGAGAAATCTGTAATCCCACCTCCTGAGTTTTCTGGAGTATAGCACACACAAGGTGTGCTATAGCACCTAATGATAAAAGTGCATTCTTTTACAAATACTTTGGCACAACACAAAGGTACTCAGTACTAGAAAGGAGAGTAGAATTTTGATTGATTCATCAAAAGAGCAAGAAGGTAGATATTCTAACCCATGTGTTCTCTTCTTGTTGAGCTAACATAGTAATTTTTTCAACTCAGAACACTTACCAGTAAGAATTTCCTGGAGCTTTTGGCAAGGATTCAGTCAAAGAAACAAATTGAGTATTTTTTGATAGAAGCTTTTTATCTTGTTACTTCATAATGATTTAATACTCCCTATTTGAATTTCTTTGAACAGTAGCTGTGTTAGAGCATGAGTGATTTTTTTTTCCTTCTTCTCCAAACTTCTTCCTTCACTGAAAGCTGTCTTCCTGAGGCGTCAAACGTATGAGGCAAATACTTCATACCTTTTTTCCAAAAGGTATTTTAAAGTCTTTAGGTTTCTTGAAAGAAGAGCAGAACTTTAGCTACTGTGGAAGTGCCAAACTTGATGATGCCTTGGCACCATAACTAGTCTCAGTTCTCAGCAGGCCTTGGGCAGAGTGACAGCAGATTTTTCCAGGAAACAAAATGCTGGCTGTCACAATACAAGCAGCAAATGTACTTTGATTCTTTTCAGATTCCAGAAGTCAAGTTCTCTGTCATATTAAACTTCAATACATATTAAATAAACATCTGTTATATTAAACGAGGCCAACTGATGAAGTCCTAGGTTTTGTGTCCTAAAAGTAAACCAGAGTGTCACATTGTTTCAGTACTGACTCTGAAAAGAGGCTTTTTTTCATCTTAAATCACTAACCCTGTAGACAATCAGAGGACATTTTACAGACACTAACACCTGTGATTTAATTTAAAAATGCAATGCAAATGCTGTGTAACAAAGTCTATTTGCAACCTAGAGCCCCATTATACCACTTGTCTCCAAATTCCAGCTCTAAAACTCCATTTGTGTCATGGATACTCCTAGCTAGTTACATTTATTTATTGTGAAATCTTTTCCTCCAGGTCAATATTCCTACAGACTAATGGAACACAACCTATTCCTTATACTTCATGAGCTGTAGTGATTTCTGAGCAGATCTGTTTGTGCTATTAGATGAGTCATTATGTGGATTTTAACAACCTTTTATTTTCAGATATCAAGAGGAAGCTATGGAAATACTTCACCTGCAAGGAAGAATGTCATTAGACTTTTCACTTCAGACAAGCAAGAAAGAAAATTATTAGATTGTATATTCTGTTGATTTTGCCTGAAGTACAGGTCTTGATGAAATTGAAAAATACACCTAGAAATCAAACATACATAGAAACCATAGAACAAAGACAAACCTTCTTGTTGCTTTGCACTTCAGATGTAGTTATAGAAGAAGAGGTTCTAATTTTCTGTATCAATTTGAGCTTTGTAAATCTTGACCAGAATCTCTCTCACTCTGTCTTGCTCAAAGAAAGAAAGAAAGAAAGAAAGAAAGAGAAGATGTATAATCTTTAACTCTTGTTGGCCAAAAGCAAGACCACCAAAGATACCTTTTCAGTTTCCCAAAAGACCATTAAGCAAGTAAAATCTTCCCATTACTTTTATTTCTGTGTTAATAGATCAACATTAACAAAAAATGCACTCCAGATAGAGTACTTCTCACCAGCAACTGCTCTAAGACCCTTTCCCATCTCTAAGGTGAAACAAAACTAAAGATTTATTTTGCTACCACTGGTATTGGTAAAGAACCTAACATGAATATTTAAGTCTCTGTTCTAGATATAGGACTCTAGTCTCGGTCACCTCTTTAGTTGTAATCTTAAATACTGTGTGGAGTAATGTAATACGGTCATAAAACTGTATTGCCTTAGGCTTTTTTCCCCATACTTAAAGCTAACTTAATTAATGCAATTGGCAGGGGCTAGCAGAAGCTGATTATGCTTAACAGCATAATATATAATATATAATATAATAATATAAGCTGATATGCTTATAAACACTTGCAGCATTCAGGGTGCCTACTCCTCTCTGAACCACTTATAAAACTTGGATAGTAAATCATCTGTTCCCAGTGTTTTCCCAGAGTGCAAATGGGATCTAGGAAAAACAGAATGTTTTGCTAACTGTAAACCAGATACAATAATGGTGGTCAGACTCCAGTTTCCTTTAGTGACTTCAAAGTCTTTAAATTTGAATCACTTAAACACTTGATGCCAGTAACATGCATGCAGAAAGTATTAAAGCTGAAAAATGAAGGTTGTTCATTAGAGCTGACATTTCTGTTGATAAGTACCTATTGGAGAGCACCACTTTATGTGCACTAATTACTGCATTCTTCCAAGAAACAACATTACTGAAGGTTCTCAGAAAATGGGATGTTTTAGAGACCTCATCAGTGAAAACAGAAGGCTCCATCTGAGCAGGTACTTGGTGTGCTGTGGCACTTTTTGCAGCCCCTTGCACTACAGAAGCATCCTGGGTCTGCCTGTTACACAGCTCTTTCCGAAGGCAGAAGAGGTGTCCAGTGTGTGTCTGGCTCAGCATGAGCAGTGCCATGACTGCTGCCCCAGTGCCCATATGTTCTTGTGGCTAGTGTGGATTTTTAAATCAAATTAGGATAGAGGTTGTGGGAGCATGCTGTGATAGGGCGAGGCAGTCACGCTCAGGGCTGGCTGGACGGAGACTCTGTAACAAGGTGCCCAAGCCTCTGGGGAAGAGGAGGAACGGCCGTTGGGTGGAGTGACTGCCTGCTGTGTTGTCTCTGGGTGGAGACCATTCTCTGCTGGGTCATTTCAAGAGTACCCAAGGCCTGGACTTGGCCTGCAGTGACAGCAGGAGCAGTGTGGTACCACTCTGCCTGTTCTGGACATTCTGGGTCTCTGTCTTCTCTCCTTCTCCCAGGCTTGAGGTCCTAGACCCTGGCACACAGCACCCCCCGAGCTGGCTGAAAGGGTCTACTGGAGGTCTTCAAAAGTTTATCAGAGGAGGCTTTTCCCAGAACCTTTCCAAAGTTTGATTTGCAGAGCAGAGAAGATAGCTGCGGAGAAGAGAGGGTGAAATGAGGATTTTATTGGAGTTGATAACACCAGACTTGGAAGCTCTGCACAACAAGGACTAAAATCCTGGTGTAAGTGGTACACAATTAGAGCATTGATAAGTCTTCACAGTGCTGGGAGAACCTGGGAGGTATTCATATGGTACATTATTCACCACAACAGCTTATTTGAGTGTGTAGCATATGCCAAGCAAGATGACATCAGATCTCAAGAATCTACATTGTACATTGCTGCTGATAATCATGACAGTTCTGAAAAGTGTGAGAAGGATAAAATACAGTTTTGAGTAGAGGGTGGCAAATTAATTTCAACAACTGGAATATAAGAGAAGAAAAATGTTTACTTGTGAAATGAGGGAACTTGTGTAGCCAAGAGTCAGTCCTTCTGGGGTGTCAGAAAATTGCAGGCATCTAGGATGAAGTTTGTTCACTCTTGCAGAGACTAAGCTTGTTTTTGGTGAAGAGACATCTTATTTCTTATGGTTAGCATAAGCACAAATAACCTTTTCAAAAACCATGTACTTACTATTAATAATGTGCTGGAGTTACTATGGATTTTTGTCATGAGCTCCTGTTATACTGAGTAGGATACTCAAAGCCCACGCTATGTTTTACAGTGAAGTATTTTCCAGTTTTGCTAGCTTGCTCCCTTCATCATGGATTGTTCGTCATTGCAACCCTACTATTGATGGTAATAGCTTCCACTGAAGTGGATCCAAGTATATGCTACTTAACATCCTTTAACCCACCATCAGGTATGAAATAAAGGAATTGTTCAAGTGTATGAAGTAACTATTTATGTCAGATTGGAATATGAAATGAAAAATCATTCTGTAGCCAACTGAAACAGCATGGAGAATTTGCAGAGATAGGTGGTAACTGTCGGAATTGGAATCCATCCAGCAAATCCAAGCTAACATCCTGATGCAAAAGCTTTACTAGACACTCACTCCTATGCAAAGGCACTCCTGAAGTGGGAACAGCAGTAAGCAGTGAGGACTTCTGTGTCATGCCTCATGTCAAAGACAACACTGCTTGCAGCACACTCCAGTTATGTTCTTTTAAAGTGGACTTTGCTTAGTCAGCCAGTGCCGCCATAAGTTGCAACATGTGCGTCATCCTTGGAGGGCTGTCATCCAAATACTGTCCTGTTTCATTTACAAGAACTGACAAGTGATGAGGTGGTTGCTGGTGAGGTAGGTTTTACTACAGATGCACTCCAGTTGCAACATTTTAAAATTCCAGCAGCTCCCAGGCTGGAGAGAGGCTAGATGTAGGCACTGCATTGGAGGGAGCACTGCTGAAGGAAGTCTGTATGTGACAGCCATGGCTGGACTCACTTGAAACGCGATGATGTCCAAAAGGCAGCACATAGCTCCTTAGGCAGCTGTGCTCTGATGCTTTCTAAATAAATACTGAGTTTGTCTTTTTGCTGGAGCAGCTCTGGCAGGTGAGAGTGAACAAAGTGTGGCCCTTACCCACATACTCATCACATTGGGCATCCTTTGACATAACAACCACCACATTACTCCCTGGGAACACAGAGACAAAAATGAACCTGAAATTTCCTCACACTGAAATGCTGAAAATAGATAGGTTCAGATACAGACTTCATGACAGCAGCAGGACTCCCACATGATGAAACTTCTAGGCCAGCATGTCTATGTCCAGTCTGCTAAACCTGTGGGGTGGTACTGAGTATATAGCTAAGTTCCTTCCTAATGCGGGTTTTTAGATGTTTTTGCCTCTTAGATACTATCTCAGTTTCATCTCATCTCTCTTCCAGTTTTCATCACTCTTCCAGTTTTCTTATTGACAGTGGAGACATCTAAATGACACCCATGGTAGCTTGCATAGCCAGTGTTCACAGCCCTAGAAGTCCCATCCCAACCTCTCAGTGGGGCTGAGACCACAAGACGCACACACATACAGCAGGAATCTGAAGATGGTTAAGTGACTGGCAGGTAGAGGATGACCAAGGCTCACTACTTGATTGTAGACACACAGGTACATACCAGGCTGTGGGATACTGGAGTCTTTCCTGCTGCAGATTGAGGCCACCCTGCCACTGCACACCAATACACTTCCATTGGACCAAGCCTCTTGTTTGTACGGCTTTTCCTTCAGAGATCTGGGCAGCCTCCCAGCCTCTCAGCATTTCAAAACTGGCATGACAAGCTTTGTCATGCTGGGTTTTTTTGTCTGAAAATGCTGGCTAAAATTTGCTAGTTTCATACATTTTTGTGCAGTAGAATTCCTCCAGGGAGATGAAAGAATTGTCTCTCACCCTTGTCTCCATTGTGCTCTATTGTCTTCCCAGTTTGCTCCATGTAATGTTTAAGCCATTTGAATGGAAAAATTGGACCACTTCCTAGAGAGCACGGGGACAAAAACAAACCAAAGGCAAGTTTCATGCTCCGTTGGAGAGTACTGCCTTCCCTGTGGCTGCTGGTGTGGTCCCCACGGCCTCTGAGAGTGCACAGGGAATGCTGCAGCATATGACATCTTCTTCTTAGGGAAAGCATGTCTTCATGACTGAGAATCATATTAGTCTTTGGGCTGTTTCCAGAAAAGCCGCAGTTCACCCAAGCATTGACCTAACTCTACTGAATTTTGCTGGTCTGTGCCCAGAATGTGCATAGCTCATGGCAGGGCTTTCCCACATCGTCTGGACAGCCCAGTGGTGTCAGAGAGGCTTGGGTAATACTGTGACTTGCAGAAGAATGCATTTCATGGATTAGGAGTTTAGGCACATTTTATTCACCCAATTCTCTTCAGCAATTGCTGTTCTTTCCAGATAAGACGTCTGCTGGGACATCAAACAGGACAGTCACCCTTTTCCACGCAGACTGAGAAATGTGACCTGGAGTCAAATAAGCATTTAACATTAATTAGTGGGCCTAGTGATGCTTTTTTTATGGGGACTTTGGTCCATAGCATCAGCAAATACTTCACACTTGGCACATGCTTTCAACACCCTGGGCTCAAACTCACTTCAGGTTAATTGTGCTATGGTATGAAGCGATAAAGAACACTGGTGTGATCCTATGGACTCAAAAAAGAGAGGAAAAAGAAACTGTTGAGGAAAGACTTAGAGGAAGGATTTATCATCAACTGGAAAAAAAAACTTCTTGAGCAATACAAATATTATATTTCTCCTACAGTCCTTTGAAATCTAGAAATATTTCAGAGCAATTGGAAGTTAACACTTGTTATTTAAATTTTTATATTATATTATATTATTTAAATAGCAGTAGTGCTTTTCTTTCAGTCATATTAACCCCACAAGAAAAAAGAATCCCTGATACTACACCTGAAACTGACAATACTTGGCTTTCCAGGGGCTTTTGGCAAATATTTTGAATACTCTGTTGTCTACCTGGTATCTTCTTCATGGTACAGGGGAACCCCCACAAAGGAGTTCTGGAGGCTCTCCTATTCCCGCTAGATTGCCCAGTTCTGTGGACAGGAGTGGGGCTTATGCTACGGGACGAATTGGTTAGGTGAGACAGCCTTTTGCCTCCAGGTGGAGACAGTGACTAGCTTAGTTGGATTTTTTTTTTTTTTCCCTTTCCTTTTTCAAGTGATTCTGGGAACAAAATCTTGCTCTTAAGATGGCATGTCTGCCAATTTCTGAAAAAACAGATATGTCATCTAAGCAGGCCTGATAGTAAACATGCAGCATTTTCTGACAAACCCACCCTTTGCTTCCTCCTGAACAAAAGCATTCAGCTGTGTCCCTGCCACAGGCAAACCACCAAACTTCTCAAACATTAGCAGTTTTTTAAATTTTGGTAATTTAACACTAGCTGAAAAGGCAATCCAAGTATTTTCATAAGGTGATCTTAAGTATATGCCTTTGTGTTATAAGCCCTTGTAATTTCTCTAACAGAAATATAGACCAGTATTTTTTAGAACAAGTCTGTCTTTCCAGTCTACTTAACATGATGGGACATCTATCTAAGGAAACGAAAATACAATTTTTTTCCAGGTCAGGATTGCTTTGGACGCCATTGCAGGGAGTTTGTAAACAGTGGAGCTAGTGAGTCCTTCAGCGGCAAAAGAAGATGGTGGCACGTCTGGTGGTGTCCTGCCCTGCTTAGCTGTGAATCCTGTACTCCACAACGGTCCCTTCCCTGTACCCAGCCCCTTCCTACAGAAGCCATGCTCTGTCTTCATTGCCAGGGAACACTCTGGAAGCTTTGAAGTTTGTCCTACAGGGGCATGGTGGGGGCTGGGGATCACTGCTATAGAAATCCACTACAACCTACTGCAACCTCCCTAGGTTTAAATGTGTTGTACTGAGAGTAAAACCTATTGCAAATTCTGTATGCTATGCTTGACCATCTGTGGATTTAACATATGAGCAGATGGAGAAAACCTCCATATTTATTTGTAATTACTTCTCACATTGTTAAAACCCTCCATAGAAAGATAAATTAGAAGAGATGGTGACAAACAAGAGCTTTTAGATTTTACAAGGCACAAAGGGCCTCCTCAATCAACAAGGCTGTATGACAAGCTTTCCTATCTACCTCAACATTTAAGCATTATCATCTCTGACTGCTCTATGACCCTAAATTGGAAATTGCTACAGTAAGAGGACACACACATGTAAAATGTTGCCTACATTGGGCAGTGTTCTACCCTGTTATATTTGGATTTCCAGCTGGCTCTGTGTGCTGTACTTTATTTGACAGCACTGTGACTCAAGAGTCTCTCCAGTATGAAACAGGCCAAAAAAGCAGCATAAGTATGTTGTTGTGTGCTTGAGATGCCTCAAGAGAGTTCATGGCTTTCCATCTGGAATTTGCACTTGGCCTTGCTTCTTGACTAGATGAAGTCAAAAAGAATTCAACATTTTCTCCCACCTTGCCAAAATACCTTTTTATTTCATCTGCTGTCAGATGCAGAGTTTACATCACCTGCAGGAGCTCTGAGTTTCTTCCTTAGAGGTGATACAAGGGCTAAGACTGACGCTGTAAACTAATTGAGATTTTCAAGAGCCTCCCTATGTCAGTTCTACCCTGGTAGAATAAAACCAGATCTGATCAATCTGCAAGAATCCCAGCACTTCACAAAGTATGAGAAGCTGGTGATGAGCCCCTGTTATACCAGTATTGAGACACTGTTGAAATAGCAATTAATGTTGATAACTGGTGAATGTGGAGGTCCCAGCTTCTTCCAACCCAACCAGCTCCAAGATGTGTAATGCAGAGAAGAGACTCAAACTTGTCAGCTGTAGGTGGTTTGTTCTCGTAGCCTGGTCTTCATACTTATCCACCCTAGGCTTGACTCTTCAAGATAGTCCTTCTCTCTGTCTGGCCTCACACATTTCTCCTGCAGGAAATAGTTGTCCATATGGTGAGCTAATCTCCCTTTTGCTTTTCCGTATCCAAACCTATTTCCTGGCTTTGTGTAAGGGTGGACATATCAAGACTACAGTGATGCTGCAGTACGTGGCAGGAGTGATTTCCAGACCTCCAAGTACCTCTGGCACAGCATCTGCTGACAGCTTAAGCCCAGACCAAGAAACTTTCAACCACCTCACTCAGCCAGGTCTGGGGACTCAGGACACCACTCTCTTCTGGAAGGCACAGCAGCTTTCAACACAAGATGAAATTTAATAAGAATTTTCCTCACTGCTTCCCTACTCCTCAGGGGTTCAGCAGTAGCTATGGGAGATATTAATTTTTCTTAGAATTAGTTTAGCTATGAGCTGGATTAACTCACACATAGCCTTCTGATCACCACCATGTTTTCAGAGTACCCAAATAGCAATGTGCCTCTGCTTTTAAATCTTGTTTGTATTCATGAGGAAGAGAAAAGGAGGGAATAATTTGACCAGTTTTGGATTTGTGTAGTAAAGATGATGGATAACAAATTTTGTCTGTGCATCCCCAAATCCAGAAAACTGGTACTTAAGACTGATGTCTTCTTAGTGGTTAGGGGTTTGTTTTGTTTTGCTTTTTGTTTGTTTACTCGCTTTTTTAACCCTAGAAAAATGTGGTATTCAAGGATCGAGTCTTTGTTAATGGAACCCCTCTACTGCAGAAGTACTGGTAGTGGTTTAAACTCATGTTCAGATACCTACTGCTTCTCATCCTACCCCTTAGTTAGTTCTTATACCTTAGCATGATCCCGTTATTTCTCATCACAGGTTTTGTCTACCTTACTGACTATCAAGTCTCAGGCAACACATTTCTACTTGTGTTGTACTACAAAGGACATGCATGAGTTGATAGAGGAACTTATTCTGCAGTTCCTGTTCACACCAGAGATAAAGTGCAGCAAGTGGGCCATCAGTCCCAGGTTAGAATTTGCTACAGCATTCTGTAATGCCTAGTTTGACAGGACCCCAGCCTCACAGATACTCAAAGCATTATTGTCATGAATAACACTGCAGCAGGAGCAGCAGTTTCTGAGTGAATGAGACACATCCTAAAACAGGTAAAACCCGATAGCAATGTCAGTGCTATATGGCAGTGCAATGCAGCTCGTGCCAAGCAGTCTCAGGACATCTCTTTCAATACTCCCCTCCTTTGTTTTCCAGCCGGAGGAAGGAGAAGGCCTGTGCCAAATACAGCAGTTGCTCTTAGTATTAGGAGCAATGGTATTTTCTTTACATTAGGCTCCCCTTCATCCAGTATTTACAACTCCCTCACACTGGATTTACAGAGTAACCTGACAAATTTGTACCAGTACTATATGTTCCTAAATATTGCAAATACTGTCCTTTCGGAGATACCAATGCCCTTGGATTACTGAGATCACCATTGAAAAAATTATCCCATTATCTTGCTTTGGAAGAAGCTTGCTTTTTTTCTCCATTCATTAACCCCTGTCAACATACAGAGTGTAAAAGCCTTGTGGTTTAACACAACTATTCTAATATTGATTCAAAAAATGTCAGCTGGGACTGGATCTCTACCCAGTTCATCTATTTGTCTGTCTTATCCATCTGACTATAAATCAAGTTTTCTATGTAGATATTTAATTCCAACAGAATCTTAATATATTCTATGTGAACAGCCTTTGCTGATTCAAACAGAGAACAGCACTTGTGTTTAAAAAAGGGGTTGCAGCCAACAGGGCAAGTTGTAGACAATAATAAAAGATCACAGATGAACCAATATGAAAATACAAGAACAATTAAAGAACACTGCTCTTAAATCTCAACAAAAATGTGGCTGTGCGTCATTCTGGGTTTGGATGCTGAAATAGCCTTGCATGTATTTCCTTCCAAACTCTTGCAGTCTTTCATATATTATGAAAGTAGTGACAATAATAATAATAAAAAAAGAATAGGCCATACGGTGATATGTTCCAGGCTAGATTTCTCCATTATTTTGTTAGCTTAATAGCCCATTACACAGACTAAAGAGTGGCTTTTCAAAGCCATAGATTTATTTAGCCAATCGCTGTAGATTCAAAAGGCAGAGATATAATAAATGCCTAACCAGGATTCTTCAAATACAATACCCAAAGATTTTAATTAAAATTTTTTATCAAGAGCTGGCCAAAAAATATTTGAAATAATTAATAAACCAAATTATAACATTAACCTATTTAATAACAACTTCTTTATAAGAGTGAAACTATTTTAAAAGATGAGAATGTAATATATTCCTCCTTCCTGGAATTAAAATTATTAGGTTATTGTTGAGACATTAAAATAAAGAACAAGACTTAAAATCAGTTTTGCAATAAGCAGTACCAACTCAGATCTATCCCTTCTATTACACATAAAGCTGTCATAGTTTAACCCCAAGATCTACTACACATCTTTGCACATATAGCATTTGTTGATAGAAAAAGGAGCAAAACGTGCCTGCTAGTCTACAGCCTTTAATTAGCTCAGATGAACAACAGATCCACAGGAATAGTATGTTTTTGAAGGAAGCAAACCAAGGATGACATTTGGATGAACTCTGATGAGAGGTCTCTGGGAGCTGAACAGAATCAAAGAAGTTCATACAGCTTGTTCTGCTTCCCGCAGTTCTTACACTCATGCCGATACTAATTAATTCCCTTTGGTAGTCAAAAGGCAAATGAGAAAAGACATTGAGGTATACTTTACAGACGCTAGTTCTGCAAGTGTTTTTGAAAAGTAAAGCATTACTGAATACAGAGTAGCCTTTGAGTACATGGCACACAGCAGAGGCTATGCCAGTTGCAGAGATGGGCTTGGATGCAATGAACACAGCAGTCATGACAATTGAGGGCTTACAGAAGAGCCCGGACCAGCTGGCATTTGTGAGTCACGTGATTAGCTGCTGAGATAAGTGCTTAGCTATCTTAAAACTTGTTCCCATGCATCTGCAAGGAAGCTCGAATGCATCAGCTGCGTAAGGTGGCCATGCCTGTGTCCATGCCCTGCCTTCTGTGTACTGTGTGAGGGTGAGCCCTGAGGAGAGGCTCTGGAGCAGGTTCCACCCACTTGTGTTCATGTTCACGGTAAACCAAAGCACCATCTCCTTCATCTACGCTACTATGCACTGTCCTTTTTTATAACAGTCCTTATGCTCAGTCAAAATGGCAGCAGCTACGAGAGAGAGAGAAAAGGGAAGGAAGGTGCTAAAGAGTAGTCACCCTCCCTGCTGTTCCTGGACTGAATAACTAATACTCTTTTTATATTCATGCTGCTTGTTAGCAGCACAGATGGTAAAAAATAACCCTGAATGTGAAGGAGTGTAAAATAAAGATATAACGATGTGGAACCTAGACGGGCTGACTGTGTGGGGTAAGCAAACAGAGTACATTTGAATACAGCTAAATGGCAAATCATCCATTGAGGACGACAAAGCATCATGTAGGTGTGCAGAATAAGGGAACTTGTCCCATCAGTTTTAAGGAGGACAAGGGGTCATGGCAGATACTTGGCAATAGAGTCAACCATAAATATGGCATAGTATTCTTAGTTTGGAGAATATTTAGGTTTTGGGTCCTCTTTGCAATGTTGCAGTGCTTCTGCCTCCATGGGAACTGTAAACTTAAGAGGGATGGCTTTCCAATTGCTCCAAAGTAAGCTGAAATGAATTCAGGATGTGTCTCTGACCTAAGTTTTAGGAAAGCTCAGACTGGATGATCACAGCTTCTCTTCCAGGTTTTGAGCCCTGAGACCCTTACATTCTCCCTGGCCCAGCTTTCTTTGGAACTATAGTTTACCAGACCTATCTTTGAGACATACAATTGAGTCTTGGTCCTAGAAATAGACAGCTCAAGGGATCTGGCCTTCAAATAAGGGAAGAATCAAAATGTTTTAGTGCCAGGAATCAGATATGGCTGTGGTCTGTAGAAGCATGGAACTAGTTTGCTAATGAGCTCATTAATCCATCACTCTCTGAAGATTCTGCCTTTGAAGTTAGATAAAAGTTTTTCTCTGAGGAGCCTTCCTCTTCTTTTACTTAGCTGCTTTTCTTTTGTGGGAGCAGAGGAGCAGCCTGTGCAGAAGTTTGGCATATGTCGAATAGGGCAACCAGGGCATTTTGTTAACATTCAGGGGTGGTAACAAGTGATAATTTCTGATCTTAGCCACTGGAAGATTTATTTTGGTTAGAGGGCATGGCTTCTGAACCTGCTCCACTTCTGAAGGGGGAATGAATTGTCTTTGTGAGATGGCACTCATGCTCTTGATCTTAACCCTGACATTTGGGTTAAATCACAGTGTGGTGTCATGGGGCCCTGGAAGCAGGTGACACAGGAATGAAGGTATGTGCATTATTACTACCATTCATCTCATTCATCTCTTCTGCATCAACTCTTTAAGAGGAATTCATGTGAATGTTTCCACATCTCTTCATCAGGATTTATTTTACATGTGGCCCATTCATGCTGCTCCCTTTTTATTGCCTGCTTTTTGAGGCTCTCCAAATGCCAGAGGAAGGCATGTAAGCTGCTGTTCACTAATGGCAGTGAGACCACAGTCTGTACAGGCCCAGGGATGCCACAGAGACAGGGCAAAGCTGCCAGAGATCTGTACATTGAGAGAAAAAAACCTTATGGTCCTTTAGGCAAACATGGAATGATGGCTTCACTACTTTCTAATAATGTACTCATGTGTCCCTGAAGGGGACATTTCTGGCTCTGGATTTGGGGTGTGGGAAGAAAAACAGTTGCAATGCTTTGATGGGGAAGAGATCATCATTGAAGACCTGATCTTTATATTGGGGTGAAGGTGGGACTGGGAGGCAGTGGGGGTAGAGAACCTCTAATATTTTGATATGTTAAAGGTGGCAGGTGGCTATTTTCTGCCACTGTTGCACAACCATTTTGTGGGCTGTCTGGGGCACAGTGACCATGAAATAATAGAGTTTTCAATACTCAGGGATGCAAGGAGGGCCATCAATAAAACCTCTATGCTGGATTTCTGGAGGGCAGATTTTGGCCTTTTCAGAAGACTGGTTCAGAATGTACCCTGGGAAACCACCCTTGAAAACAAAGGAGTCCAGGAGAGATGGACATGCTTCAAGAAGGAAGTCCTGACTGCACAGGGGCAGGCTGTCCCAGTGTGCCCAAAGGCAAGCCAATGGGGAAGATGGCCAGCCTGGCTGAACAGGGAGATTTTAAAGGAAATTAGGGTAAAAAAGAAAGCCTACCAATTATGGAAGAAAAGGCTGGCTACTCAGGATGAGTTCAGGAATATAGTTAGGTTTTATCGAAAGAAAATCAGAGAGACAAAGGAAAAACTTGATCTTGCCACTTCTGCTAGAGATAACAAAAAGTCTTTCTATAGATACATCAATAGCAAAAGGAGGGATAAGGAAAACCTCCATTCTTTATCGGACATGGGTGGGAATATAGTTATCAAAGATGAGGACAAGGCTGAGGTATTTAACACCTACTTTGCCTCAGCCTTCAACAGTAAGATAAGTTGTACTGAGGACAGCTGGCTTCTGGAGCTTGTAGACAGAGATAAAAAGCTGAATAGCCCCCTGTACTCCAGGAGGAAACAGTTAGAGACCTGCTAAGCCACTTGGATCCTCACAGGTCAATGGAATTGGATGGGTTCCACCCCAGGCTGATGAGGGACCTGGCAGGGGAGCTCACCAAGCCACGCTCCATCATTTACCAACAGTCCTGGCTCTCTGGGGAGGTCCCAGATGATTGGAAGTTGGCGAATGTCACGCCCATCCACAAAAAGGGTCAGAAGGAGGACCTGGGAAACTACAGGCCTGTCAGCCTGACCTCAGTGCCTGGCAAGGTTATGGAACAGATCATCCTGAGTGCAATCACATGGCACCTACAGGATGGACAGGGGATCAGACCCAACCGGCACAGGTTTAGGAAGGGCAGGTCCTGTCTGACCAACCTGATCTCTTTTTATGACCAAGTGACCCACCTGGTGGATGAGGGGACGGCTGTGGATGTGTCTGTCTGGACTTCAGCAAAGCCTTTGACACTGTCTCCCATAATATACTCCTGGAAAAGCTGGCAGCCCATGGCTTGGACAGGGACACTCTGTGCTGGGTCAGGAACTGGCTGGAGGGCCGGGCCCAGAGAGTGCTGGTGAACGGGGCTGCATCCAGCTGGCAGCTGGTCACTGGTGGCATCCCCCAGGGATCAGTGCTGGGCCCAGTCCTGTTTAACATCTTTATCGATGATTTAGATGAGGGGATTGAGTCCACCATTAGTAAATTTGCAGATGACACCAAGATGGGGGGAAATGTCAATCTGCTGGTAGGGAATGTCCCTGCAGAGGGACCTGGACAAACTGGATCCATGGTCTGATTCCAACGGTATGAGGTTCAACAAGGCCAAGTGCCGGGTCCTGCACTTTGGCCACAACAACCCCCTGCAGCGCTACAGGCTGAGCACAGAGTGGCTGGAGAGCAGCCAGGCAGAAAGGGACCTGGGGGTGCTGATTGACAGGAAGCTGAACATGAGCCAGCAGTTTGCCCAGGTGGCCAAGAAGGCCAATGGCATCCTGGCCTGGATCAGGAACAGTGTGGCCAGCAGGAGCAGGGAAGTGATCCTTCCCCTGTGCTCAGCACTGGTGAGAACATACCTGGAGTGCTGTGTCCAGTTCTGGGCCCCTCAGTTCAGGAGGGATATTGAGGTGCTGGAGCAGGTCCAGAGAAGATCAACTAGGCTGGTGAAGGGACTCAAGCACGAGTCCTATGAGGAGAGGCCAAAGGAGCTGGGGTTGTTTAGCCTGGAGAAGAGGAGGCTCAGGGTAGACCTCATCACTCTCTACAACTCCCTGAGAGGAGGTTGTAGCCAGGCGGGTGTTGGTCTCTTCTCCCAGGCAGCTATCAGTAAGACAAGAAGGAACGGTGTCAAGCTCTGCCATGGGAGTTTTAGGTTAGATGTTAGGAAGAAATTCCTTACAGAGAGGGTAATCAGGCATTGGAATGGGCTGCCCAGGGACATTGGTGATTCTCCATTCCTGGAGGTTTTTAAGATGAGACTGGATGTGGTACTTAGTGCCATGATCTAGTAACTGTGGTGGTAGTGGATCAAGGGTTGGACTTGATGATCACAGAGGTCTTTTCCAACCTATCTGATTCTATGATTCTATGATATACCTTTTTTCCTCATCCTCTGCATATGGGAAGAACATAATTTTTTCCTTTTTTTAAAAACAGATGAAGGCTGCTGGTCACCACAGCTTTGTTGAGAGCTAGTTCGCTATTTGGAATGTACATGGACTTGGTAAAATATGTTCCTCTTATGAAATGGCTAATCTTTGAAATTTAAGTTTCCCGAGGTTCCTGTACCATCTTCAAAGAAAAGCAGTTGATGCTTTCAGCCTCTCTCTTAACAATCATGCCTTAGAAGTCAAATAACTCAGAAAACAGGAAATTAAATGAATTACTGAAAAATCCTGCAGATGATTCTAATTTTGCTTTTACAGATAATAAAATAAAATAATATTTTTTCCATGTGAAACTGTAAAGTAACTATACTGCTAGAATTGTTTTGCATGTAGTTTATGTGCTTACACTGTAACCAGTGTTAGAGCCATTTTTCTGTAACCTTTATTCATAGTGAGAGAAAACGGGTATATTTCATGTAACGTCTTTGGAGCATATGTCTCACAAGGATTTCATCATGACATTTTCTGGAACCTCAGCAGTTTATCACTGAGATCTTTTGAGCTCAGTGTTTAAGAAATATGCTGCTTCAGCAGAAACAGAAGGAGTTTTAAATAAAGACAGGCCCAGTTATGATACCAAAAGATTAAGGCAAGAAAGCAAAAGGATGGATTTTCTTAAAGAATGAAGAAAGCTCTGCTAACAGACTGAAAATATTAACACTCGCTGTTCCATGCCAACGTTTCTGTTTGCTGAAAATGACCGGCATGCCTCTGCTTTGCTGTAGACAGCAGATGGCACAGTGTGCCTGTTTCTCAAGGGGCTGTTGGGCTATGTATGTGGAACGTGTTTTGATGTTCTCATCCCAGGCATGTCTCATTTCAGTGGCAGTCATGGCTGCTTATACCCTGGTTGAAGCTTCAACAGAGAAGCCAGTTCCGTGTGTACACAGCAAATGAACCACCCTGAAGTGTGGCTTCCTACTAGTACTCTCCTCCAAATTAATTTTCAGGTGTGTTTTTTTGAAGAGACAATCCACCTCCATGCCTAGTGCCTCTACAAGTATTGGGAATATATGGCTTCTTAAAGAACATAAAAGACTACTCAGTATTTTATGAAAACAAGTACCAGTAAGATACCCAGAGTGGAATTGTATTGACATTAGTGCGCGACATGGGACTACACTTAGATAGAGAGAAAATCTGCCAGTATCCTTTGAAAATCTCCACCCCCAAGCTATCCTACTGGCAGGTTCAGAGATTTGTAATGGAAATATGATCACTCTAATATATAGTGGAAATTTGCAGGAGAAAAATTTAAAAAAGCAAGGGTTAGAAAAATGGCCTGTGCTCATAGCCAAGGGCATGACTGTAAACAATAAAACTGATCAACACAGAAGAATGTATTGTTTACAACAAGGTCAGTCAGTGTTATCTCTGATGAAGCCATGCTGTGGAGCAAGGAGGATGACAACAGAGGTGCATATACCTTGCTTCTTCTAGCTCTCCCAACAGGACAACAGACCATAGCTGCATAAATGCCCCAAACTGGGAAAGAAAACAAACAGAAAAATTGATTAAGTGTCTTGCTGCTTTGGAATATGTGCTTGTGAGAGTGTCAGTGGTTAGAAACAACTTACAAAGAGAATTGTAAAACAAAATAGTAAATAACGCTTGAATTTGCAACTGCAAACTTCACCTAAAGGAGCCCACTCCTGAAGCTTTGTTGAGCGGTACTTGCTTTCGTTAACATTAGATCTCAAAAAGAAATAACTGACAACCAATTATACCCAGAGGCCATGGGAGCTAGCTTCACCTGCAAGACATTTTGACTGTGTTTTCTAGAGAAGGATGACAGAAGGTGCATTAAAAAAATATGCATATTTGCACTTTCAAAATGTCATTAGTCAAATGGCTGTCTAGACCTGTAACTCGAAACATGTAAATCAGTGCCCGTCTAGGGGCCCAGAGTACACACTCCTTCTCTTTTCACCTTGTAGAAAATTATCAGAAGCAGTCAGAAGGAAAACTCCCTGCTGTTCCTGGCCTGGAAAGAATGTTGGGGCTGAAATGCTGTTGCTGGAGGTGCCAACACAAATAGTGAGGGGGAAAAGCCAACTCTGCAGCATGGAAGGGTGGGAGAGGGGACAGGATAGGACACACTAGTGCAATAGCAGAGAAAAGATTCAACTCTTCGTAGCTCTGTTCCACTGGTTAATGGAAATCGCTTCTGAATGAAGTGAGAATAAATAAAATGCCAGACATTAAGATTTGCACTTCATATATCTCATTACAAGCTGCAAGGTACAAAAGCAGAGAGGAAGTGCTTATAAAGAAATGGGAGAAGTGCCCATAATTCAGAAGAATAAACAGAAATGTCTTTGCTTATTGGGAGGTAAGTAGTCTGAAGTAACCAAGTAACAGTAAGGGTGGTAGGGATCTTGCCTTGGCATCTGACTTTCTCAAGCCTGAGCTATGTGCAGAGCAAGTACTCTGAATCTTGAAGCAGAAGGCAGGGGCAGCTGCAGTAATGAAGAACTCACAAATGGTGAGGTTTATCAGATCACCAGAAAACCAGGAGTAACCTCATTAGAAGACAAAGTAGATCAAAGCAGAGGAAATAGGTCCCAAACAAAGGTAATCAGTGTGTTATTCCTGAGATAATTACCGAATTACAGAACTCCTCGGGAGAGGTGACATCTAGAGGTCAGTATCTGAATACCTTTTTATATAAAAAGCAAAGCTTCTGTATACGGGATTATAACACTAATCATGGTAACTTTCCCAAAGATGAATATGAGGTCATGACTGGAATGGCTCAGTCACCTTCCTTGGTATCTGAAGGGGCAGATATTTCACCTAATGTGATCCAAAATCCTTGACAAGCTACAAAACCAAATGCAGGATAGGTCCATATGAAGCCTGTACAGATCTAATAAGGACCAAGGAAAGCATCACAGGGGCTACAGAAACTCTACAAAGGAGTGCTGTTCTCCAACACCAAGAAGGGACTGGACTGCTGTACGTAAGATGTTTAGGTAAGGTAAACAGTGACATCCGTATGATGCAGTTAGAAGACAATCGAGGATGCTGGACTAGAATTATGTGAAAGTAATACACATCATGCAGAAAAGTCAGCTGTTATTCTTAGCATCTATGACTGATATATGAAAGACAGAGCGCATCCGAAATGGATCAGATCTGAAATGTCACAGCTAAAAACATATCCAGACAGGGAGTCCCCCATGCAATCCACTTACAGAGGAATATCATGTCTAGCCTGATCTCAGATGGTTTCTTGAAGGAAGAAACACCTGTGAAGATTTCTCCAGATCGTGTCCTGCAAGCTGTATTTGATGTCATTTCCAAGCCCACTAACACTGTTGCAGATGTCAGCAGTTTTGGTGTTGGTGGGTGCAGTAATACTTATGCAGACAGAAATGGAAACCTGCAGCAAATTCTTCAGCTGATTATCAGACACTAAAGCTTAGGCTAAGAATATTTAGGGAACATACAGTCAACATCTTCATCGATTCAACAAGCACCTTGCAGACAAGAGCTGTCCTTTCACAGTATTTTCTTCTACAAGCAGATGGGCTGTGAGAGAGAGCAGTGCGTGCCCATATAAAAAGAAAATAAACAACAATTCAGAGGCTTCATCTTGCTCACCAGAACAATACCTCTATATCAGACAGCATTACAAGACCACCTCAACATCTGTGTATTGAAAGCATCAGGATAGCATGTCGGAGTTGGTTAGAAAAGGCAGCCAGCCAGCTCAGCGTGGGGTCGACAAAGCTGAATCAAACTTTATTAAAATGGAGGATCTTTATAGGGATTGGGGAGGAAGGTTCAGGAATTTGGGAGGAGCATGCTAATCCTCCAACCAGGATTGGGTATGGGAGAATACATAAACATAGGGAACACATACATATGTATGACGGGGATAGACAGCAACAAGGAAAACAGGGATTGGTTGAGCTGCTGCGGCTCCACGAACTGTCCAATGACAGCTGACACCAGCTCTTGAGCACGATGACAGTTCAAGCTGCAGCTCAGGGACAACATTACACCCAAAAATCCTTTACAGCACAAGTTGTTTTACCACCATGATTATACTCTTTATAATCATGAAAACCACTTCCAACAATAGCACACTGCACAGGCTTAGGGGTAAATCCCATCCTACCATAAGTAGCTCTCTTTAAAGCATGTGAGGCTGGGAAACACCAAACCAAAAAGATTTAGGCAAGATGGTTTTAATATCAGATGGCAGAATGACCTACCCAGACTTAAACAAATTCTGATGAAAAACTGGATCATCATAAAGCACAGGCAGGACTGGTTAAGACCTGCCTCTAGGGAACAGACCTGGCTGAAACACAGCTAAGCCTGCAATGTGAGAGCTGAGGAAGAATTTTCAGAAGAAAAACTTTCACCAAAACCTGACCACTTCAGAGTAGCCAAGAACTTAATGGTCTGAGTTTTTACATAGGAATTGCAAGGTGATAATTCAGCTGCTTGTTCTTAACAACAGTAGCACCATTGAATACTGCTAACAGGAAAAAGGTCTGGTCCATCACCTTGTTCTGTTGAGATCTCTGACAAATCCATAGTTGATCTCTTAATGGTGTTTGAATTAGATATCAGAGTCCCAGGGACTGAGATTAAAGAGTTATGGCTGGACTCGGTAATTATTTGTTGGTTTTGGGTGGATAAGACAATCATTTTTTTTTCATGTCAGAAGATCATAGCCTTACTCCTTTTGAAGAGTATTACCACTGAAATCTTTAGAAAATTCTGTATAATTGAAATCTCTGGTGTCTTTCCAGAAGTCCAGGGTCTAGTAGGAATGGGGTGAATCTTCACCTGGTTCTTAAACGTAACTGAACATAACTCATCAACAGCACAGGGACCTTAGTGCAGGGAATATTTTGAGAAGGCTTCCACAGACTGTACTAAGACACCTTCAGAATTCCATAGATGAAATAAAAAAAAAATGATGAAAATCCTCACGAGCGCTACATTGTTAAATCTCAGTGACGGGTGAAACTGGTGACTTGTGGGTTCTATGACAGTATTTTGTTATAAGTAAAATGAAACTGAGTTGAAATATAGGAATAAAAATTTATTGAAGATTTATAGAAAAGGCAAATAAGCAAAACAGCGCGCTGGGTGGCCGGGGAGTTCCCTGCTCTACTCACGGCACGCAAGCGCAGTGAACAAAACCAGTAACTTTTATTCCCTTATCGGTTTCCCTCCCGTTGTCACTTGTTGTTTTTCTATGGGATCTGAGCTTTGCAGGTCTGATTTTGGTTGGCTTCTCTGCGTTCTCGTTTCAGTTGCCCGGTGCTTTCTCCTCCCATAGTTCCAATCAGTCCCTAGACCTTGAGGCCTAGCATGCAGGTATCTCTAGATGTCCATCTTGGATATTCTATATCGTTTCAGTTCCTGACTCTTCAATCCTGACTCTTCAGTTCCTGACTCTTCAATCCTTTTGTTACTTTATGCATGTTGTGAGACAATAAGCTTTTTAGAAAAATAAGATACAAAAATATTTACTTAACAAGGCACAATGGTTTGTCTTTCTAGCTTTAGAACTGCAAACTTCATGCTTTTCAGCTTACAGTGCTGATAGATTAATGAACCGTTCTACAACTTACAGTTTCTTACCCATAACAGAACAGTGATTATAATGACATATAAGAATATAACATGCACTACAATTTAATGAGTAAACTACTATTATTACTAATTTGATGAGTAAATTTAACTACTACTAATTATTACAATTTTAAAATAGCAGTTCCTGTTAAAGACTGATTCCTGCCTGGCCTTGGCTGCTCCTCGGGAACCAACTTGGGTGAGACAGGGGTGGGACAGGCTTGTTAGTTGGTGCTTGACGGGGCTATATAAACATCTCTAGGGAGCACGAGCGATCTGGAGTGCAGCGAACAGGAGTGAGCAAACACGGGCGTGGCACATCAGTGAGAGCGTTGCAGGACAGTTTGCACGGCAGTTTGCACAGGCAGGGCACAGCCAAATCCTAGTTGTTGCGTTTGTTTGTTTTTTTTTTCCCCATGTTTCAACTTAAGCCAGTAATGGTTTCTAAAAAAATGAAAGCCATTGCTACTGTTAACACTAGGAGTGTGTTGACACAGACAGGGCCCTCCAGGAAGGATGGAGCCATTCAGGTCTCTGGCTGCACAGACTGTTTGACCCTGTCAGCAGTGCCAGAGGACACTGTGGGAGGCACCTGTGTGCAATGCAAGCAGGTCGATGATTTGCTCTGCATGGTAGCAGAGCTCAAGGAAGAGGTAGAGAGGCTGAGAAGCATTAGGGAAAGTGAAAGGGAAATAGACTGGTGAAGTCGCACCCTTTCGACTCCCAAGGAAGTCCAGCAGGAGACAGTGATGCCCTGCCCCTCCTGCTGTCAGGAGGCAAACCGAGTGGGCAGGGGGGAATGGAAACAGGTCCCTGTTCGGAGAGGTAAAGGAACACCCTCTTGACCCCCATCACCTCCCCAGGTGCCCTTGAACAACAGATATGAGGCCCTAGACTCAGAAAGTCAAGTAGAGATCAGGCAAGAGGAAGATCTGTCTGCAGGTTGCACCCTGTCTACCAGGTGGGTTACAACTACAGCTATAAGGAAAAAAAGAAGGGTAGTTCTGGTAGGTGACTCCCTTTTGAGGGGAACTGAGGGCCCTATATGTTGACCAGACCCATACCACAGGGAGGTTTGCTGCCTTCCCTGAGCCAGTGGGAGGGGCGTTGGTAAGAGACTTCCTGAGCTAATTCGAACCTCAGATTACTATCCACTCTTGGTAATCCAGGCTGGCAGTGATGATATTAATAGAAGTCTAAGAGATTCCTGGAGTGTATAGAGGATAATTTCCTGCTCCAGCAGGTAAATGAACCAACTAGGAGTGAGGCCCCATTAGACTTGTTGTTTACAAACAGAGAGGGGCTGGTGGGAGATGTAGTGGTCGGAGGCCTTTTGAGGCACAGTGACCATGAAATAATAGAGTTTGCAACACTCAGGGATACAAGGAAGGCCACCAGTAAAACCTCCACACTGGACTTCCGGAGGGCGGATTTTGGCCTGTTCAGAAGACTGGTCCAGAGCATACCCTGGGAAAAAACCCTTGAAAACAAGTGGGTACAGGAGGGATGGACATGCTTCAAACAGGAACTCTTGAGTGCACAGGAACAGGCTGTACCAGTGTGCCAAAAGGCAAACCGGTGAGGTAGATGACCAGCTTGATTGAACAGGGAGATTCTGAAGGCAATCAGGGATAAAAAGAGAGCTTACAGAATATGGAAAATAGTGCTGGCTACTCAGGATGAGTTTAGGAGTATAACTAGGTCATGCAGAAAGAAAATTAGACAAAAGTGCAATTTGAAGTCAATTTGGCTACTTCTGTTAAGGATAACAAAAAGCACTTCTATAAATACATTAAGAACAAAAGGAGGGGCAAGGAAAACCTCCATTCCTTGTTGGACTTGGTGGGGAGCATAGCTAACAGGGATGAGGAGAAGGCTGAGATACTTAACACATACTTTGCCTAAGTATTCACCAGTAGGACAGGTGGCCCTAGGGACAACTGTCCTCTGGAGCTGGTAGACAGGGGCAGGAAACCAAATAGCCCCCCTGTATTCCAGGAAGAAATAGTCAGTGACTTACTGAGCCACTTGGATCCTCACAAGTCTATGGGACTGGATGGGATCCATCCAAGGGTAATGAGGGAGCTGGCGGAAGAACTCACCAAGCCGCTCTCCATCATTTACCAACAGTCCTGGCTCTCTGGGGAGGTCTCAGACGATTGGAAGTTGGCGAATGTCACGCCCATCCACAAAAAGGGTCAGAAGGAGGACCTGGGAAACTACAGGCCTGTCAGCCTGACCTCAGTGCCTGGCAAGGTTATGGAGCAGATCATCCTGTGTGCAATCACACAGCAGCTACAGGATGGACAAGGGATCAGACCCAACCAGCATAGGTTTAGGAAGGGCAGGTCCTGTCTGACCAACCTGATCTCTTTTTATGACCAAGTGACCCACCTGGTGGATGAGGGGACGGCTGTGGATGTGTCTGTCTGGACTTCAGCAAAGCCTTTGACACTGTCTCCCATAATATACTCCAGGAAAAGCTGGCAGCCCATGGCTTGGACAGGGACACTCTGTGCTGGGTTAGGAACTGGCTGGAGGGCCGGGCCCAGAGAGTGGTGGTGAATGGGGCTGCATCCAGCTGGCAACCAGTCACCAGTGGTGTCCCCCAGGGATCAGTGCTGGGCCCAGTCCTGTTTAACATCTTTATCAATAATTTAGATGAGGGGATTGAGTCCATCATTAGCAAATTTGCAGATGACACCAAGTTGGGAGGGAGTGTTGACCTGCCAGAAGGCAGGAGGGCTCTGCAGAGGGACCTGGATAGGCTGGAGAGTTGGGCTGATTCCAACAGGATGAAGTTCAACAAGACCAAGTGCCGGGTCCTGCACTTTGGCCACAACAACCCCCTGCAGCGCTACAGGCAGAGTGGCTGGAGAGCAGCCAGGTGGCAAGGGATGTGGGGGTGCTGGTTGACAGGAAGCTGAACATGATCCAGAGTGTGCCCAGGTGGCCAAGAAGGCAAATGGCATCCTGACCTGCATCAGGAACAGTGTGGCCAGCAGGAGCAGGGAAGTGATCCTTCCCCTGTACTCTGCATTGGTGAGGCCACACCTTGAGTGTTGTGTTCAGCTCTGGGCCCCTCAGTTCAGGAGGGATATTGAGGTGCTCGAGCGGGTCCAGAGAAGAGCAACGAGGCTGGTGAAGGGACTTGAGCACAAGTCCTATGAGGAGAGGCTGAGGGAGCTGGGGTTGTTTAGTCTGGAGAAGAGAAGGCTTAGAGGTGACCTCATCACTCTCTTCAACTACCTGAAGGGAGGTTATAGCCAGGTGGGGGTTGATCTCTTCTCCCAGGCAACCAACATTAGGACAAGGGGACATGGGCTCAAGTTCTGCCATGGGAGTTTTAGGTTAGATGTTACGAAGAAATTCTTTACAGAGAGGGTAATCAGGCGCTGGAATGGGCTGCCCAGAGAGGTGGTAGATTCACCGTCCCTGGAGGTTTTTAAGATGAGACTGGATGTGGCACTGAGTGCCATGATCTAGTAATCACAGTGGGGTTGGATCAAGGATTGGACTTGATGATCTCAGAGGTCTCTTCCAACCCAGTTATTTCTATGATTCTATGACTCTATGAACAGTCTTCCTAAGTCTCAGCAAGTTACCAGATGAAGAAATCAGCTTTACTGCTAGTGCAGAGGGTACTCCCTAGCCATGCAGCAGGGTTCTGTTTGGGGCAGGTATTGTGCAAGTGCAGAGAGACAGCACATGCCAGTCTGCCAGAGTGTCCTGCAAACCTTGGATACCAGCACCTCATCTAACAAGATCCTTTCTCTGCACCAGAACCCATAGGGTTTTTCTTGTCTTGGCTACAAGGCCACAAGGTGTGCCTATTTCTACAGCCTCTACCTAGTTTCAGGTTCTGTTGAACGAGGTGTCTGTTGAGAGGTGAAAGCTGACTCAAAGGAACTCACAGAATAGTGTTCAGACAACTTTCCGAGGAGCAATCTTGCTTCAGAGATGTAGAACCAATATCACTTGTCCGGAATGGTCATTATCCTTGGTTTGCTGCAAGTTTACATATCATTAGCAGGGCCAGTTTTCATCTTTGTGAGTTAGAACAGCATTTGGGTTAAAATTGTTAAAAGGCAATGGTATTTACGTGCTACTACGGGGATTGGATATCTAGTGGTAGTTTTTAAAAATAAAAGATATTCTAACATCCTGAAAGTGAAGACTCATGATGACTGGAAAAAAGTCAAAGCACAATTAACTGCACCCGTGGTTTGCAATAAATTCCCATTGTGGATATCATTATCAAGATGTGGGACATACTATGGCTAAACTCCTCAGCAAATGCCAAACCACAGTTTCGGTTATCTCCCAGTTCTTCCATAGTTGTCTATCAGTAAATCCTAGGGATCTGGGAGGATAATGAGATATAAAATTGAGATTTCTATTGCTTTAAGCCTGAAAGGTGATACATGTTTTTCTGTCATCTTGTGGTATCTGAAATTCTCACTGGTGATCTTTCTTGCAAAATTTTTGTGGGGCATGCTTTATTTCCTGCATATTGCCACACTGAATTTTCAGCTATGTAAAAGCGATGGCAGCAGAACCTGACCTCCTGATGAATTCCTGCATTTGTTTATTTGTAGAGTCCCTTGACCTTTCTGGCCCTTTCTCATATTTAGTACAAAAGCTGTTTATAGAATGCAAGTAAGTGCAAAAAGAGTTCTTCATTATTTTTGTGTACACACCACAGAATGGGTAAGGTTGGAAGGGACCACAGTGGGACATCTGGGCCAACCTCCCTGCTAAAGTAGGGTCATCCCAGAGCACAAGGCACAGGATTGCATCCAAGTGGTTCTTAAATATCTCCAGAGGGGGAGACTCCACAACCTCTCTGGGCAATCTGATCAGTGCATGGTCACAGGCACAGTAAAGAAGTTCTTCTTTGTGTTTAGGTGGAACTTCCTGTGCATCAGTTGCTGCCTCATGCCACTTCTTGTCCTACAGCTCAACACCACCAAGAAGAGCCTGGATCCATCCTCTTAACACCCTCCCTTCAGATACCTGTATACATTGATGAGGTTTCCTCTCAATCGTCTCTTCTTGAGGCTAAACAGGCCCAGATCCCTCAGCCTTTCCTCACAAGAAAGGTGCTCCAATTCCCCTCGTCATCTTTGTAACCTTCTGCTGGACCTGCTCCAGGAGTTCCATGTCTCTCTTGTACTGAGAAGCCCAGAACTAGACACGCATTCCAGCTGAAGCCTCACCAGGGCTGAGTAGAGGGGCAGGATGAGCTCCCTCGACCTGCTGGCACTGCTCTTCCTAATGCACCCCAGGGCACCACTGGTCTTCCTGACCATAAGGCCTCACTGCTGGCTCATGGGCAGCTTGTTGGCCACCAGACCCCCAGGTCCTTCTCCTCAGAGCTGTTTCTCAGCAAATCAGTCCCACCCTGAACTGATGCTTGGGGTTGCTCCTCCCCAGGTGCAGGACCCTGCACTTGCTGTTGTTGAGTTTCAGACAGTTCTCCTCTGCCCATCTATCTTACCTGTCGAGGTCCTTCTGAAGGACTGCACAGCCCTCTGGTGTATTTTTCTTGTTTTGAAAAGGAGATTGAAAATTCTACTTTCATATTTAATGAAAATTATGGCCATAATGTTTTCTTGTCACGGACAGTGAAAGAGAGTTTAAAATCCCCAAATGCCCGAAATCAAGCAGATGGATAACAGCCAAAAACTGACTTAGCTGAAAAATTTTGCATGATCCTGTTTCTCTATTCCTGCCCGGTTTAGGTGCATATGAAAGAGTAAGGGCACACAACAGCAGGAACCAAGGTAGAAGGGGCTTGCAGCTGCAGAGCGTCTTTCTTGACCAAGAAAGAAATAAAAGCTCACAAAACGGATGCATTTTTATAGAAGTAGGGGGGGAAAAAAGGGGGGTAGCTCCCTCTGCTTTCTGAGTGCAAGGAGAGGCTCAGTCATAGGAGACCTGTTGCTCAAGCTATGTCAAATGATGTCAAAAAGATGAGCAGTTACAGGTTTCAGCAAGGACTGTGTGAGAGTGTAATTCAGTACAATAGCAATACAAGGAGTTAGATAAAGCAGAATACTCACGAGCTAATCAGATTAACCACTTTGGGCTAAGCACATTTACTATAAAACTCCCTGTTCCCTGCAGAGTCTTCAGTGTGTCTTCTTGGGTTTACCACACTGAGAGAAACATTTATTCATCCATCATTGCTGCTGTTCTGAGCTCAGCTATTCACTGTTTGGTATGTGACACAGAAAGACTGAGACATGCACACTGCTTTCCAAAACTGAGAGCTAATCACACACTGTGCTGTCGTGCAGATGCAAACAATTATCCACTCATACAGTTTAGTTAGATCATCTGGTATAGCTTAGCCATCTTGCATAGACTTCAAAGACTGCTGTGCTGGGAAAGTGATATTCCATGATCTCTCAAACTAGTTATTTAAGTGTTTTCATATGAATGCTCTTGTTTGACTGCTACACACCCAAGAACTATTTATTATAGGTTTATTGAGGCTGATACCTCCCCATGCTACTCCAGAGGATCCATCTTTATTTCCCAATAGGAATTTCTAGCTCAGGCTAACCAGTACTACATATTATGAAGGCTGGTCATTTGGGAACATGTAGGAAGGGAAAACACTTTTTAGCTCTCTGCAAGCCCAGGCTTATGACCAGACTATGAACAACAGATTTCTCCCCTAATGTACAGACCTCTAGACTGATCGGTTATGAGAGCCTCAGATGTTACTGTGGCAATTACGGGCTTCCAAGAAAAAACTTCAGAGTTCTTTTCTGCAATGTCTCAGTAATGAAGAGCACAGGAAAATAGTTAGTAAACACATTATTCATGTGGAGGAATCATCTCTTTCACAGTTCTGGGAAAAGAAATCAGTCTAATTTTGATCTTGGAGTCTGCAGACAATCACTCTAACATAGTTCCTTTTATCATCATAATAATATGTTTTTCTTTCCTAGTGCTTATTTTTCTCCCTGGTATATCTGACGTATTATACTCTTGGGTTTCTTTAAGAGCTCTTTTTTTCTGTCTCTTCGTGGTGGTTTCTAAAACCATTTTTATCCTGTCCTCAATTCAATGCTTAAGCATTTGTAACGTTTTAGCATTCAATTATTTTAATTGAAAGCTTAGCCAATTCAGTAAAGTCTGTTTGCTTCCTTTTTAAACTGATGATGTGGCAGGATTAGAATCTGATCCAGGCTGCTATGGGGCAGCTGGTTTATCTTAGTGGGAGACCTGGAACTCAGTGTTAAATTACTGCAAGAAGAAACTGTTTCAAAGCTGTGCAGATGCCTCACAGCGCTTCATACTCCAAACATCCTCAATCCCAATGGAAAGGAAAACAGCACAGAAAGATGGTGGTGCGTATAAGCTGTGGAACTAGAAAAGGATATTCTCAGAGAAGCAGCCTCTGAGCAGCTTCTGTCTCCACTAACTGGCATATGATACCTTAATAAAAGTGAAACTGTTAGTGTGCCCTGGATGATATAGCATGAGGACTTTCCCCCTTGATCATCCGTAACTGGTATAAAATCTTCAGTTTAGGGCCCCTGCACTCATAGCTGGTGGAAATGGATAAGAAGGGAGCTTTTCTGCCTCTCTTGAGCTTGAGGCAAGCTGGAGAGCTGACAGCTAAGGGAGCAGAGTCTTCAGGAACCTGCAGCATCTTCAGGAATTGGAGATGAACCAAAACCATAAGCTGCTGGTGCTCCCATTAAGCACTGTCCCATTAAGCAGTATCCTCTGCTAGAAATAGCACCAACCTCAAGCATCTGCCTTTGGGATATATTTCAGTTAGAAACTTTTCCCAATTTAGAGAGGAAAACAGGGTGTTCAATAATGCCCCATCTGTTCAACACTGAAGTAACAAAAGTTATACTGGTGTGATTTAAGCTGGAGAAATACAAATAAATAAGTACAACAGGGAATGTTAATTTCTTTCTTTTTTTCTAAATTGTTTCTCTAGTATAACAGTGCAAAAGACCTATTAGTAAAGGGCCAGCTGTATATTACACCAGTTCAAAGGGAGTAGCACTTTGCTCCTTTATTGTACTACCATTTGAGTCAATGCCCTGTTGGAAGATAAGCATCACAGCAATTGATATAATGTGATTCATTCAGCACAACAGTTTGTAGATAGCTCAGAATTTGGAAAAGGAAGGTTATTCAAATGCTAATGCACTCCGGCTCCAGATGAAATCCCCATCTGAGGATGTTGACTGAAGGTATTCAGACAGAGGAGCTGCACTGAGGTTTTTCACATGTCATGATGTTCAAGTCAGGATCTGATCCCCAGAGAACCCACTGTTCTCACTTGCAGGCTAGCTCAGCTATCTGTTTTTACTTATTCTGCTCTTCTGAACTGCACAGTATCCTAAGACTTTAACCAACTGAGTAAAGTGAAGGAAAATATTTTTCCTTCAAGTATTCTCATTAAACTCCAGTGGACTACTTAACTCCAGTGTGGCATAGGGTAACTAAAGTACCTAATACATAGCCTCAGGTATCCATCATACTGATGTAGTAGTCTATAGTAGGAGTATCTGAATTCAAGAAGCATTTAGGCAATGCTCTCAGGTACATGGTGTGATTCCTGGAGTGTCCTGCATAGGGCCAGGAGTTGGACCCAATGGTCTTGATGGATCCCTTCCAACTCAGAGTATTGTAGGACTCTACGAACTCTCTTTTCTCCAGCTGAGTTTCCAGATGATCAAATATTCTGCACATAGTGGATTCAAACTCATAGAAGAAAATCTTCTGTTTTCCAGAGGGTATGGAACATTACCCTAGGTCATAAGTCACACTCTCTTCATAAGGTACTTCATCCCACAGAACAGATTTAAAACATGTCCCAAGCCAGACACTCGTGGTCAATAGATTTGGACTTGGTCTCTTCCACATGAAGGCAGCTAACAGACAAGAGGTTATCTCAGTACATTACTTCGTTAACTTGATTGTGCCTTTGTTTCCTATGTCACTTTTTCCTTTTTTCCTTGGATTTTTTTCTTTCAACCCTGAGATCTCCATTTGTCTTTATGTTAAGGTGCAAGCTTCTTACTCATGATACCTTCACTCTCCCAACTTTTGAGATGTTCCATTTTGAACAGAAAATTAATGCTTTTAGCAAACAAAATGTTTTTGCCTTCTGGGCAGAATAGATATATATCTCTATGTGTGTGTGTATTATATGTATATATATATAAATCTATTTATCATTATTCCATCATTTTTTTTTTCTTTCAAAAGGACACCCTACTAAGAGTGCAGATCCACATCAGTCACAGACCAGAACCATGCCATTGGACAGTGAGACACTGAAAAAACTTGCTTTCAAAGTTTTCTTAATGCATTAAGCACTTAGTGATATAGAAAGCTTTGCACCTAACCTGGACACAACTGATTACACCATTGATAAAAACAAGTATCATTTTTCCAGTCAAACATAATGGGTTAAGGCAGGCCCACTCGTTTCTGCTTAATAACTTGTTTTGCAAGTATACTGTTTTTTACTTAAATCCTATCAGTGCAAATAGGCAGAAACCAATTAGCAATTTATTAGTGTGTTAAGGTGGTATTAATTCTTATTATATAATGAATCAGTGTTTCTGCATTTGCCTTCGGTCACTGATTAAGAAGCACACTTAAACACAGACTTAACGCTAATTATGGGAGCAGTCTTCTGAAGTTAGGTATGTGTTGAAGCGCGTAAATTATAAAATACATGTCATGTTTATAGTCTAAGAGCTATAATAATACCAAAGAGTCTCTGAAGCAAGGAACAATTCAAGCTGACATGTCTCCCACTGTTGTAG
The DNA here is from genome assembly GCF_003031625.1 of Empidonax traillii. Lineage (NCBI taxonomy): Eukaryota > Metazoa > Chordata > Aves > Passeriformes > Tyrannidae > Empidonax > Empidonax traillii. Next base: position 1,357,782 of record NW_020955201.1, read on the forward strand.
CTTCAGGAGCTTCCATTTCTGTTTTTGACTCCCCAGATGTCGTTGGTTAATGGCAGATCAATCCAGAACAGCCTTGTGGGGAAAGCAGAAAAGAAAACTACAACAGGCTGTGGAGCAGGGTCTTAGGTAGCAATGTGATGGGTGGGAGAGGAGATGTGCCCAGGACTCACATCTGCTTTGAGGCCCTTGTACCACTCAGATGGCTTTGAGCCATCCATGCATAAGAGTGAGCTGAGCAAGGAATGCCTTTAGCCTTTAGCACACAAGGCATGAAGAACTCTTATCTGATTTTGGGGAAAGCAGTACATACTTCTCACTGAGGTTTCAGGCCTCTAGCCCAGGAAGACAAGCAGAGCTGAGCAGTGGCTACGGAGTGGTCATGACTCTGGTCAATGCCAGACTGAGCTAGTTGCTCTGCAGCTGGCCCAGCAGAGCTCGCTGTCCCACCTAGCAGGATCTGCAGCCTGGTTAGTCCTGACACAGTCAGCATGTCTGCTGATAGGGTTTCTGTTCCTCAACACTACCACAGCCTGCCCTTACTCATTGCCCTGAAGGGGGATGCAGACAGCGGTTCTGAGCAGGGAACAGCAGCACCACCTTGCATATGTCTTTTAATTTGTAAAGAATGACTGAAGTAGGCAAGTGTTACTTGTTTGGTTTTTTTGTTTGTTTTGTTTTGGTTTGTTGGGTTTTTTTCAAAAAAGAGCCTACAGATTTCACCTTCTCTCTGAAGTGATTCATTCTGGCAAATTTCTCCCTAAATGCAATAGCAGATATTTAAAGATAGGTAACATTTGCTGTATCAGAGTTTTATTGCCTACCTTAATAGCACTGCCATTTTTGGGGCTGTCTTTTATTGTATCCATCAGTGACCTACTAAATGGTATCATATTGATGATACAGCAAATTCACTGCTTTAAAAGTGCAGTACTTGACAGAAATCCTCATGTGAGCAGAATAACACATTTGAAACAAATAACTAATTTTAAACATACTTATGTTGGTGAAACGTAGTATCTATTAGAGACCAAAGAAAAGGTACAACTCTTTTTCCACAGACTTACTGGATCTTCCAGATTGGAAAAGACCCCTAAGGTCATCAGATTCAATCTTTGACAGATCACCACCTGGTCAACAGCAGCAGAAGGGACTTTCTCTTTATCATGTCTGTGTTGGCTCTATTGCCTCACTTGGATGTTTTTGTGTGCGAGAATTTTAATCCACTACTGTATTCGCTGGAGAATTCATGACCCAACTGATGTTCTTACCAAAAGGTAAAAATAGGATGACTAAAATCAAAAGTAATTTCCTCTTGCTACTGCTAAAGACACTCTTCATTGTCTCACTCATTTTCATCAGAGGCAGGAGAAAAAAAGTTTCCTTGTCCCCTGAAATCTGTGGACAGCATTTTATCCACGTAACTAATGTGATATCTACTTAAATGTGACATAGAGGACCACCGAGTCTTCTGTGTTAGACCTCCAGTAGGCTATGAAACCCCTGAAGGCACTCAAGCAAAATGCTGCTCCCGATAGAGACTAAATGGTTGAAGTGTACAGATGCCTGTGCTTGCAGATCCTCCAAGTCTGGCCCCTTGCCATGCTTCTGACTTTTCTGTGCCTCTTATGATTTCCAATTCTGTTGAGATGAGAGCAGTTAATTTACTCACTACCCCCATGACTTGGGTCTGTCTATTAGTAACCCACTGGAGGATAAACTTCACAGTAGCACGTGCCTCTCTGGCATCTTACACCCCAGAAATGTCTGTCTAGCCGCAAAGTAGTGGGAGGTGGTATTGGATCTTCACACAGTTCTTGGGAGCCTGCACCACGTAGGAGTGGTGGAACTGCTGATGGTCATCTGGTGTGTGGCAAACGATGCAATTTTCTCACTTTGTGACAATGTTCGCTCTCCAAAAATGCCACTGGCAATATTTCAGTGGACTCACATCTCATCTCAGCCACACCAATTTTTTTTATTCATCTATCAGCATCACCCTCTGGTTTTGCAGGACAACCAAAATCAAAAATTCTTGTCAAAGTCCCTTTTGTTTTTCAGCTGTCCCATGAGTACTTAAACTGTAATCACATGGATCTCCTCACCATAGCCATGGTTCTTTCTGGTTGCTACTAGCTCCCTGCACTGAGCAGCATCGTATAGAATCTCAGGTGTACACCAAGTCAGGTGCAGTGCCCACTGCCTATATTGATAACAGAGGAAAACCTGTACTTTCCCTTCTTGTTACCACACCACAATTATCTTAGGTAACATGTACATGTATTCTTATTCGGACAGTCATTTCTCTTTCATGGGCTTAAATAAATTTCTTGTTTGACAATAATAAAAACAAATCAGTAAGATGCTTATTAAACCTACATCTGATAAGAAGCATTACAAGGCTGATAGACATTGCCATGGGGTCATGGAATCATAATAATTTCTCTGTGGGTGTAGCCACCTCATGATAATTTTTCCCAGTCAGCAATCAGAATATTCTCTCTGGAGGCCTACTTTAATGTCCTGGAGATATAATAACTACTTACATTTCATGTGTTATGACTTTCTCGAGAGCTGTTCTGAGACTCTGGAAGTTGTTCTTCAGACATGCCAGGAGACATGGAGCATGTCAAAGCTCAATGGTATTCACTCAATATGAAGAGTGCTTTCTAGAATTTGACTTCTCTATGTGAATATTCAACAAAACTAAAGCAAAACAACCTCCTCTAAACAAATTTAAGAGGTTACCAGATCATAACACACAATCATACAACTCTCTTTCTTTGGCAGAAGACTGTGGCTTTATAAACAATACCAGAAATGTTAATTTTATTTTTCATCAGTTCTAAAAAGTCTTCGGGTATCAGAGCAGTACACAGCAGGCTTAGATGCAATGCTAAGTCTACCTCAACTCCCTAGAAGAATGAGAGGGGTTTAATTATCATACAAACATTCACATCACAGTTACTTGAGACTTGTTTTCACATATAAGTAATCGATATGCTCTTGGAGGAACTTTCACAACTTCATTTGAACACCTATCTTAGTGCCTAAATTGGAAATGTAGGCCTGGGCTCATCCCTTTCTGTCTTTCATCATCTGTGCTCCTTGACTCACTGAAGGAACAAGGGGGAACCTGCAGAGGACAAGTTGGCCCAGTTGAAAGCTGAGTAGTTATCTCAGGTGCCACCCTCTCTCTACTCTCCCCGCACATATCATTGGGCAAACACACTTCTTACTTAGACATCTCAATCAAGTGTGCCTTGTATTGTCCATACAGCTCTGTACAGACCAGTGCTGGTGTATCCAGGGACATGCCTTTGAGTGCTTGTCCTCAAGCTTTGGAATCAAGACCACTAATTTGTGCCTGAATCCTGACCATTACTGTGCTTTGAGTCTGCCAGATGCAGGGCAATATATTCTCTTGCTAACAACCTCCTTCTCTCTTGATATTGATAAGCCTTCCCCTATAGCCTCCTGAAACTAGCTCAGGCTAAATGTATACAAACTATTTTAAAATAAGGAGTTTTAAGAGGAAGGAATTCAGAGCCTATGTTACTTTGGCAGAACATATATTCAGCAGTGCTGAATGCAAGCAGAGAGTTCATTGCTATGGAATGCATGGTACCATGGCAGTTGCTTGCCTTTCATATGAGCAAAGTGCAGAGAAGGAAGGTTCCTGCACGAGACACGAGACAAGATACTCTGCAGTGTGCCAAGTCTCTGTCCTCTGCCTAAGCAGGCTGCAGTACTGGCCTTGAGATTTAAGAGAACTGTGATATGAGGACTGAGGTGGCTTAGATAATTTTTGAAGTGGTAGAGCAATGAAATGCTGTGGAAATGTTCCACAGGTTGATTCAGAGAATCCAGGCCCACTTCACCCTCTTCACTTAATTGACAGCAGACCCTAAGGGAGAAGCCTGTCTTTATTCTGAGTGTATGTGCTTTCCAATATGTTATTATATCTTTGAAGCATCCATTTCTCACATGAGTCTTACTTTTCCATCTCATGCTCTTTGATCTTCAAAGGATAAAAAGCTCTTAACTGTAGGGCCTCTCTTCAGCTATTTCCTCCCCATGGATGTGTATGGTGACATTTACAGATGCAAACTTTTTTGTGCATGCTTATGATGATGGGAAGTCAGTGGCCAGGCTGAGACACACCTGGAAGTGTGTCCCTACTTCAAGTCTGTTTTCTACCTACACCTCTCTCATCCCTGATGATTTCATTCTAGTGTTATTTTTGGGTTTTAATATCTTCTCACCTCTTCCATCCACTCCTTTCATTTCATATACTTCTGATTCTTCACTAAGTTCCCTGAGCACCATCATTTCCCACACAGAGGTGGCAGTATAGGGATTACTTGTCTATTTTTATTTCTTTTTTTTTTTTTTTTTTTTTTTTTTTTTTTTTTTTTTTTTTTTTTTTTTTTTTTTTTTTTTTTTCTGTCCCCATCTCCACTATGTATTTTTCTTCTTTTAGTTCCCCCTTCTGAATCACTTTTCTGTTTTGGACTTTGCAGAGCCATTATCCTCTGAATTGTCTTTGCTCTTGACTATTCAACACCCTCTGGGCTGACTCAGCCCACACTGTGTGGGAATTGATTGGGAGTGAATCAGCAGCTCAGTGCTCAGAAGGGAATTAACAATCTATTTACTCTCAGATGATTCCTGTCTCTCCACCTCCATCTCCAATGACCATTTTCCAAATAAAACTATTTATAATCCTGATATATATGAACAGGCAGAGTGCTAGAGAGGGGCTGTAAAAGTTGTGTTAAGGCAGTAGGTGGCTGAAACCATTAAAAGTTTCAAGTGGCAATAGCTAAAATTAGTCCAAGTGGAGAGAAGATTATTAGCTAGGAAACTTATGGGTCCTACGCAGCAGGTGGTCTGTTTCCAGAAATCAAAATGTTCTAAAACCCAGCAAATATTTTTCATTCAAGTGTTATTTTTATTCAACTCCAATTACAAAATGGTCTTTCCTCATGCAGAAGTATCACAAAGCAATAGCAGCAACAAGTACATATACAGGGTGGGAACATTTATAGCATACAGAAACTTTTTTGTGATAATAAGTACAGTTTCTGAATAGTTCATTTCCAGCACAAAAGCCTTTTTCAGACATGTACTTGAAGCAGCCAAAGGATGAAAAGCACACAAAATGCAGGAGCTGTTCTTCAGCAAAGCCAGTTTGCTCTACCTTTCCCTCAGGGGAAAGGCAGTTAATAGGATGCTTACTAGTTCTTTTCTATTGTTTAATTTTATTGTAGGGCCTGCTGTTCACACAACAGTGGATGCATGAACATGAAGGAATATACTGTTCACTGTTGACAAGGGGGATAAACCAGGAGCTAATCCAGTTAAGTCAGAGTCTTACAATGGCATAAAGGTGATATAAGAGGATTGATTCTGTAGAGGAGAGGAGTTTCTCAATGACTATTTCTGTAATTACTGCAGTCTGAATTTGGCTAATGCCCCTCCAGTGAGGTCTTTCCTTTGGTTGCAGTGTGACTGGAATGAACCTGTTCTATTTTGTTCCTTTAAAATGACTGATTTCAGTAATTTTAAAAGGGAGCAGAAGCAATTGAAAAAGGTGGAGCCTTCTCATTTCCCTGAGTATTTAGACTTAGAGAACAGGATGCTGATCCATGAAAAATGCTCCTTGAAAATTCAACAAGAGTGCTCCACTCTCTGTTCTTTGCCTCAGATGAACACTTGTCCAGGTCTGGCCTCTAATTACAGTCCTTCCAAATGAAACAAATTGAAGGAAAATTACAAAACATAATAATAAAGCTGGAACAAATAGCATTTGATTTGAGGAAGCCTCCTTTGATTTGTGAGATGAAGGATCCAAATCTCTATTTACCTCAAAATACTCTCCCTTTGGCACCTAGTAAACAGTTTTTAACCAGTTCAATCTGAAATGGACTTTAAATGTTGGTTTTAGAAGCACCCTTCTCTATAAATACAGTATCACAAGCATGCCACAGGAGAACGACAGGATACTAAGCCAGCATAAATTGCTAATAACCCAATTATTTGAAACAAAAATGTACCACAGGAAAACCACTTGCATGGCTTCCACCTTCAAAAGAATTCCCAGGTGAATAGAAATCAGTTTAAGAGAGCTGAGAATACAGAAGGAAAAGAAAACAAGATTTTTTTATTTTTGGTAGATTTTGCAGTCCCCACAAAGGTATGTAAATGCTGACTTCAAGAGAAGTTTAGCTGGTTCTTCAGTTATCACTTGTGTATCATTAGATGTCAGGAAAGAGAAATATTAGGTTTTTTGAAGCAGATAAATAATTTTTTTAAAGTAAATGTATTTGTGTGTTTTACATTTTAGTTAGTAACAACTGAGTTTTCAGAGCAGTCTCTGGAGAGGAACTTATAGGAAGAAATTCCTTACAGAGAGGGTAGTCAGGCATTGGAATGGGCTGTCCAGGGAGGTGGTGGATTCTCTGTCCCTGGAGGTATTTAAGAAGAGACTGGATGTGGCACTTAGTGCCATGGTCTAGTAACCACAGTGGTAGTGGATCAAGGGTTGGACTTGATGATCTCAGAGGTCTTTTCCAACCCATCTGATTCTATAATTCTATGATTCTAAGAACAATTCAGATTCTTACACACACACTGACCTGCTAAGCAAATGTCTTGAGGACTGGAAATAGAATATATTTTAGGATCAAATAAAAAAAGAGGTCTTTTTGCCTTTTCTTCACAACCTTACTCAAGTAACAATCCCACTTCATACGTCATTGTAGAGAGATTGTCTAGCTCTCTTACAAATAAATGAGTAATGAAAATGCATCCTAAGAAGACCACAGAAGGCTTCCAAATGGCAGTGTGTTTCAGCATTAGATAATGTGACTTAGTTTTACACTTAGTACTGAGAAAAAATTTGTAAGAAGCAGCTATGAATCAACAAAAAAACCACCAAAACCAAACCAACAAAAAAGCCCAAACCAAAACAAAACCACCAAAAAAACCCCAAACCAAACCAACCAACTAACCAAACAAACAAACAAATCAAAAAACCAACAAACAAAAAAATCCCTCTAAACAAAGCACAACCTCCCCAAAAAACTGGAACTATTTTCTCTACAGACAGAACTCCTAAGGGATAGACATTTACATTCTACAGACGAATCTATTGCATTAGCCTTTCAGTTGGTCATGATACCACTGCAATGGGAGCAGAAAGTCATTTTAGGCTCCTCTCTTCTGCCTGAACTTATTTTTTTGGTGTTTTTTTTTAGAGGACCATCTGTTCTGCATATCAAATCATAAGAGAAAAATGTTTTCAGTTTTAGAATTCTAAATCACTTTATCTCCCTCTTCTGTTTTCTTAGTATTCTTATTTGTTCTAATTTTAAAGACATATTTTATATTAAAAGTCAGAGAGTTTGTTGGAAAGAGGAGTTATGCGGCCAGCTAGGGAGACTAGATACACTTTAACATTTGAGGATACACCTTTGGACCTGAGTCCTTTGATGCTCAGTCAGCTTTGATTTACTGCAGCCATTGCAGAGGCAGTGTGATGGAAGGGGTTTGCAAAACCGCACATAGAGGTCTCCTGAGGCCCACCATCTCCAGTCCTGGTGGAAGGCAGGGACATGTGGGTAGCCACAGGAGAAGACAACTAAGAAGCAGCAACTGATTGCATAAGGTTTTACTGGGGCTAAATGTTCAGATCAGGCTGTACAGATATGAATCCACAATCTTTTTACGATGGCTCAACTTCTGTCAATGTAGACCCTGGCCTGGATTTTCAGAGTCATTTAATGACAAGTGGCATAAGAGAAAAATCAAATAACTCAGACCTGCCCTGGTCGTGGCTACCACTGCCTGGAAGGGAGGAAGGGGAGAAAAGAAAAACAGGATTAGGCTGTGTAGAAGGGAAAGGACAGCATCAAACAGCCTAAATTATCTTTTTATTATAATAATACTACTAATAAAAGTAATAATTATTATTATTGATAATGACTATTATAACACATGCAGTATTGGAGCATTAAAGAGTAGATTGTCAGATGGCCTATCCCAAGCCTCAGGAAGATGTGCTGTGCTTCACACCAAGATCTCCAGCCCTGAGGAATGGCAGAGTAATTGCAAGGTCACACCTCTCTCATTTTCCAGCAAAGGAGTGATTTTTCTTTCCAAAGAGATGATCAAGACTGATTCAGACTGCCTGGTATTTTCAGTGATACTGGGAAGCTGGACTTTGTAGAAACTAACAATTTTACTCATTAACAGACTGAAAGTATTTTTCTCTACAGTTCCTGGCATGCATTCAGATACATTACCATACACTCATATACTTAAATAGTACAATTTACTCAGAGTGGACTTTCAGATGACAGCAGCTAGACTCACTTAACAGATGCAAGTCCAGATCCCCAGTTCACAATTACTGTCCTCAGAAAAAAAGTGAGACTAGCAAGGTCTCCTCTGTATATTTTTCCTTCTGGTACTTACCACAGTGACTCTTCTCGTGCATCACATACTGCATGCTTTTCAGGACAGGTAATGATCACTGCAGTCATCTGTCAGAGAAACTAATTGTGAAGTAATCATGCAAGCGCACGTCACTGTGACACACACAGGACCACACTACCACTTTTGCATCGCAAAAAATTGATCAGCCATGCCTAGCACAGGCAGGCTCCCTGGGCGCTGCATGCAGAAGGGTGCCACTGGCAGTGCCACTCCCAAACTGTGGCACAGGTAAAGGAAATAGGATATGACTGTAACACAATTTTTTGCCTAATCCCAACTGTTGGGTATTGATAGCTTCTGCTTTTTTTATTTTATGTGAAGGATCAGGCTGGTCCAAGAATAGCAAAGTCACATACAACTTGGAAAATCATCTTTCCCTATCCCAGTTCTATGTGGAACACTGCTTAAAAAGCATAAAGATGGATGAACTGCCAGTGAACTGATCTGAAGTTCCCTTTTAATACCACTGAGAGGATATTCCTCCTGTAAACTCTTTTCTGACAAAATTCTTTTTCTAAAATTGCATAGCTTCAGCTGACAATGTACTTTACTTTACATAAAATGTATCTTGCTACAGCATAACAAAAGGGAGAAAAAAAATTCCCTTTTTTCTTACAAACATTTTTTCTCTCTAAGCAAAAGAGAAATACAGCACAACTGTTGCAATTCAAGGTCATAAGTGTGTGAAATAAAATGAGCTTCTCAACAGCCATCCGACATAACACTTTTTGAAAAGAGTAACACCAGAGGGTTGAGATGCTTAAAATTCCTTCTTAGATGTAGTAAAGCAAAGACAATCCAGTGGCAAAGATACATCTAATCTTGAGTCCTGACAAAACTTCCTTTGTAGCTCAGTTCTTCTTGTCACATGTTGCCCCCTTATGGAAAATAGGTGACCAGAAAATAAAATGATTCTTGAAAAAGATATATTGCTTATAAAATTTTTTAGTTGTAAAATACATGCTTCTTATTTCCAAAATATGCAGATGAAAAAAGGATTACTGCAAGGAGCAGGAAGTGGAGGCCAGTGGTGGCTATTCCAGAGTGACTTCAGTAATTTGTATGCTGTTACAGGAACCTATAACAGAGCCTGAGGACAGTCACAGTGGGGCAAGGGTGTTGGAAGACAGAAGCAGAGCCCAAAATACTCCTACCCTACCTGAAGAACAAGAAAAAACCTCTTAGATAAGAATATGTAGTTAAACATGCATAGAGTGGTGACAGTGATGGGTCATGACAGTAATTCAGGAATGAGTCTATAGGTTTCCCTGGATCATAAATAAGCTGAACAGCATAGTGCTATTGGGCAATACACATATATTTTATGGGAATACATAAACAAAAGTAGACTTAAGGAAAATACTTTTTTGGATTTAGTACTAAATGGTCTCTATTTCTTATATTGTTGTATAGATGTCAGGAAAAAACCAAACCAAACAAACCTACAAAAAGAGCATAGCAGTTGGGAAACATCCAGAAAATGAAGTTTCTTTTCAGAGGTGTGGAAAATATAAGATATGAGAAAAAAGATTATAAATTGGATTTATGCATAGAAAATATTGCACAGAGACACAATGATGTAAATAATTATCTGCAAAATGGAAAGAAAGAGATCTTTCTGCATGTCACTTGTGAGGAACATCACAGCTTATAACATAGCATGGAACATTTACCTTCGGCACAAGTAAAAGATTCTGGAGCCACAGGTTGCTTTTCAGAGAGCTTATAGAATTCAAAATTTGATTGGAAAAGAGAACTTCACTGAGCAAAATGATGGTGAAATCTGCACACCAGCCTTCAAGACTGTGGTCCTACAAGTAGATCCAAAATGTTGCCACAGAAACCATATAAGATGCTGGTTAAGACTGTAATAAATTTATATTTATATCTAATAAATTTACATTTAAATTATATCTATAAATTTAATATTTATAGAAGGAATTCCAAGACAACTTCTTACTATTTACAAAAATGACCAAAAAGGAGGCACAGCAATGTAAATCCATATCAGAATGAACTTATTAAAGGACAAGGAAAATGACAGAAAAACTGAGAAGCACAAGTTACCTAGGATGTTACCAAAATTTAGAGTTAGCTTTCAACATAGAGAACATTGAAACCCAGATGAGAAGAACATATTTTCCCTTTTGTTTCCTCTTTGTATACAGTGTGTTGTTTTCACAACTGGGAAGGATGCAGTAAGAAGGAAAGGGAAAGAGCACATATTCTTTGTCCTGCAGAAAAGGTTCAGAGTATCAATCGGAATCCAGCTTCAGGCAGTGTCATCAACCCAGGATAAGCATCTCTCTTCCAGTGGTCCTGCAGCTGCAGCATATTCTGAATGGACTGTGTGAGACAGGGCTGCACCAGACATCTCTGGATGTTCCCATTACTCACTGGAAAATAACTGTTTGTCCTGGTTGGGCTCAGCAATTTCTTTTTTCCTTCATCTGTACTTTGCAAAGTCAGTTCTAGAGCTCTAGAAGATCAGTAGACACTGCACCTTATGGAGCAGGTCTCCTGTGGTAATTTTATAGGTGAAGGGACAGATCCTCACAATGACAAGCAACTATTGAGCCTCAGCTGGCCTGAGCTCCCTGCTAGGTGCATGGCCAGTGTTTCTCAAGGGTAGGCTAATGCTACTCGGGCTGAGAAAAAAATAGTAAACTTCAAACAGACTTTCAGAAGTCTAGGTTCAGACAGCAGGACTCTGCTTGCAGACCTATAACCCATGATCTGGAGGAAAGAAGTGAATGTTCTTCATGTCCTCAGAGCATTGGGGAAGTCTGCAAGGTAGTGGTTGGCTCTGAGCTGTGCTTGGTTCGGATGGCAACACAGATCATAGGGTGAAAGTGCAAAGCCATTGGTATATTCTTGGAGATGAATGGGCTGAGAGCCACTCACTTTACAGTTTCAGCACTCCTCCTCCTTTCTGTATGGAAGTCACAGCAACCAGCTCCCAGGTTGCAAAGGATTTGCTTTCTCCTGAAGAAGCTTTTGGTTGCTAAGCAGTAACTATGTGGGCATCAGACCTCCACAAAATCTTGGGGATCTGCCTCACCAAAATGTCATGGTGAAGCTCAAACATCCCACTGAGATGTGATTACATGCAAAATTTCCATTATATAGTGCTAATTTTACTGCAGCAGCTTAAAATAATTTTTTGAAGGATTTACAAAGGAGAGCCTGGGCAGATGGATTCAGCATGGTGATCAATGATCAACATCTTTATTAATGAATTGGATGATGAGGCAGAGTGTACCTTTAGTAAGTTTGTCAATGACACACAACTGAGAGGAGTGACCAATACAGTAGAGGTAAGGCTGCTGGCCAGAGGGTCCTTGACAGTCTGGAGAAATGGAGTGAAAGAAACATCATCAAGTGCAACAAGGGAATTACAAAGTCCTGCCCTTGGGGAGGAACAGTAGGCACAGCCAACCCAGCGGAGGAACCTGAGAGCTGCTATGACCTGCTGGTGGGTGAGATGTTGCTTGATTTTACAGAATTTGAATAAAGATGCAGAAGCTTTTGCATAGCATCCATTTCAAGAACAAAGCACAAGTTACTGCAGGGAAGGCTTTTCAGTCTTCTCCCCTCCCAACCAGGACAAAGTTTTCTAAGTCTAGCATCTGCTAGTCTATCTGTCCTGAAGACCTGCCTGGCAGTTTCCCACAGACAGAGGCCATGCTGAAATCCCTAGCCATGCTGGAACCTCCTGCTGGTGCCTTTGCACCCAAACAGCCCTTGTCCTCTTCTAATCATAGCCCTCTAAACCTTTCCCTGACACTTCCCTAAAACAGCAACCCAGCTATTGCAGCACCAAACACTGTGGGTGGGAGACAGGAAGCATCAGTTAACACTCTTTTACATTGAGGATGACAGAGCATTAATATGTGTTGCTCAGCGAGTTGATGGAGTATCCACCCTCGGAAATCTTCAGAAGCCAGCTGGACATTATGCTGTGCAGCCAGCTATAGGTGGCCCTGCTTGTCAGGGAGGTTGGACAAGATGACCTACAAAGGCCCCTTACAATCTCAAACATTCCATGATTCTGTGATGCAGGAGCTGGCGCTTTTAGACTGGTAGATCTTTGGGATTCAAGAGGAAATAGAACTGTATTCCAAAGCAGAATATGTAATGAAAGATACAGACCCATCTTGTTCAAGTTACTGAATTACTCAGAATTATGTAGCTTAGGAACATTATCCTGTCTTCTACTGCTTTCCCTGAAAGTTCAACACAGCATATTAAAAAAAAAAAAAAAAAAGAAAAAAAAAGTTCTTGTTCTTTCCTCATTCTCAGTTACAATAACTAATGTGCTGGCATAAAACTGCCCAAATACTCATCAGTTGCACCAGGATCATTAAAGGAGTGCAATCAGAGGAAACTGTTTTAAGAATTTGTCAGTCCTTCTTGTGAAGTCATACTTGCATGATGTACTCCCACACTTGCATACTTTGACTGTAGACTAAAGTAGGAGAAAGTGAGAGTACTTCTCACACTTCTGCAGTCAGTGAATGAGACACTTGCAGAAACAGAGCTGTCACTACAGGATGCAGAAGAAATGTGAGAGAAAATCTGACACTTGCTATGGTTGTTAGTTTGCTTACTTGTAGGTGTTATATCTACTGGTTGTAGGTAAGATCATGGAATTATAGAATCATTAAGGTTGGAAAATACCTTTAAATTCAAACATCAGCCCAGCACCACCGTGTTCACCAATAACCATTGTTCCAAGTGCCACATCCAAACTCTTTTTGAATACTTTCAGGGATGATGGTTCCACCACTTCCCTGGACAGCCTTTTCCAATGATTTACAATGCCTTCTAAGAAGTTTTTTCCCTAATATTCAATCTAAACCTCCCCTGGTGCAACTTGAGGCCATTTCATCTCATCCTGTCACTTGTTACCTGGGAGAAGAGAACAACCACCACTTGTCTACAACATCCTTTCAGATAGTTACAGAGAGAGATAAGATTCCTTTTGAGCCTCCTTTTCTCCAGACTAAATACCCACAGCTCACTCACCACTCCTCACAGGACTTGTGCTCCAGACCCTTCACCAGCTCCATTGCCCTTTTCCAGGCTCACTCCAGCATGTCAATGTTCTTCCTTGTCTTGAAGGGCCCAAAACTGAACCCAGAATTCACAGTGTGACCAGTGCCAAGTACAGAAAGACGGTCAGCGTCCTTGTCCTGCTGGACACACTATTTGTGATCCAGGCCAGGAAGCCAGTGGCCTCCTTGGCTACCTGGGCACACTGCTGGTGATGTCCAAACAATAGCCCCAGGTCCTTTTATCCTAACATCTTTCCATCCACTCTGCCCCCATCCTGTAGCACTGCATGGGATTGTTGTGACCCAAGGGCAGGACATGGCACTTCACCTTATTAAACTTCATACCATTGGCTTCAGCCCATGGATCCAGCCTGTCCAGGTACCCCTGCAGGGCCTTCCTGCCCTCTAGCAAATCAACACTCCCACCCAATTTGATGTCACCTTCAAAGTGACTGAGGGTGCACTCAATCCCCTAGTTCACATCATTGCTGAAGATACTAAACAAGACCAGCCCTATACTGAGCCCTGGGGAACACCACTGGTGACCAGCCATCATCTGAATGTAATTCCATTTACCATCAATCTCTGGCCTGTCCATCCAGCCAGTTATTTACCCAGTGAACAGAGTACCTGTCCAAGGCATGAGCAGCTGGTTTCCCCAGGAGAATACTGTGGGACAGTGTCAAAAGCTTTACTGAAGTCCAGGAAGACAACATCCACAACCTTTCCCTAATCTACTAGGTAGGTTATTCTGTAATAGAATGAGATCACATTGGTCAAGTAGAACCTGACTTTCAACAATCCACTGATTGAATGAATGGCATTCCACGGCAGAAGGGTTGGAAAGAGATGATCTTTAAGGTCACTTTCAACTCAAACCACTTCATGATTCTATGTTTCTATGATCCTATGATTATCTGTAGATGTGCTGTTGGGACTTCATCGCTGCCTACCTGGAAAATCAGCAGCAGGTAATAACCAGTGGGTTGCACCAGGCTGGGAAGCTTTTTGGTGATGTGGCCCAAGGAGACAACATACTTCCCTATGGGTTGGATTCAGTCAGCATACTGAGCCCTCTGCTCTTCTCAGATGGGTGTCACCAATGACAAGTACGCTTCTTTTTTTTTTTAATGATTGAAGTGGTCATGATACCCTGCCCTAGACAACCCTTCCAACCTGGATGAACCTTCCTCCACATTCTCATTTCCCTGGTCCTTGTGTTCCAGAACCTCATACTTATTGCATAAGGGCATCTGGGGAGGTGAGGTATACCAAGAAAGACTTGCCTGCCTCTCCAAGCAGGAAACTGTTTTAATCCCCCTCCATGTCTAATGTCCCCTCCTACTGCCTGGTGGTGAGAGGGCAGGGGTTCGTTTGCTTCTTGTACTGTGGATGGCAGGTATGTTTGTCTAAGAGGTAGTAGATACAGGTCTACCACTCAATCTCCTCCTCAGAGTCCCCAGTACTTCTCAGGCTTTCTCCTTCCTCCCTCAGCTCTATTACCAGGCTGAGCAGAGAGTTCTCATGATCACATCTCACAAAAATGTTTTCTCTGCTGCCTTCTGAGAACAGTGCCAGGTTCTGGCACTCCCTGTACCCTGAGACCTGGACAGCTCCATGATTCTGTGGGAGCTCCATCTGGGTCACCACATCCTTTTTGGTGCACAAAGAGAGTGAGACTTTTGGCTGAGTGGAAACCATGCAGGATGACCACCAGCTGAGCCAACTGTTTGACCTGGCAGTGCCTCAGCACCCACTCTGAGCACCCTTCCTTTTGAACTGCTGCACACACTGCAGTGGCATGCTCTTGGTTACTTGTGCTTCCTGGGAGTGGCTTTTGTATGTGTGGGGGACCGCTATCACTCTTAGTGTTGCCAACACTGAGTCAGAGCTGCCTCTGAGTCAGGGCTCCACTGCTTTGCACTCGGGGCAGAGAGGACTGACACACCTTCTTCTGCTCTGGTTTTGAGGCCTTGCTAGTTAAGAAAGCTCCTCTTGCTTCTGTGGCACAATCCTTGACTTCAGAGCACATCTGTCCGTGCAATTCACCTTGGAGTCTTCCAAGACGTTACTTTAGAACAAGGACACCGCAAGCAGAGTATAAGCACTTTAAAAGCAAAATTCAAGCATTTACAGGCAAATACATGAAAGGTAGGCAGGACTGAATAAGCTATTGGTTGACTTACCACACCAGTGAGCCAACCAAACAGGACTTGACTCTTTGCTAGCCTAGCAGGCACAATTCAGGGGAGATGATTTACTCTGTATTATGGTGCCATAGCAGAGCTGGCCTGGATTCATGATAAAAGCACTTTCCCCACCTGGGAGAGAACAGGGAAGCTCAGAGAACGGATTACAAACTGCTCATTGCACAGCAAGTCAAGAATTTCCTTATGAAGTCTCCTTTTTTTTTAATTAAAAAAAAAAGCCTATTTGTCAAAACAGTAGTGTGCAAATTTCTGTGAGACATAAAAACAATAATTGCACTATTTCAGAATTACAGCAAGAGACATATGGATCTGAAATTGTCGTAATTCAAGTACACATCGCACTTAGCTACCGTTTTCAGCTGAGGTTAGGAGCTGTTTCACGTGCCAGCACATTTTGTAATCTTTCTGCTGCCTGATTTAGAACTTACCATTCTGTCATTCCTGGTTTTCTGTTTCCGTTAGTGTAGAATCAAGGGGCTGAGAGGGGTGAGAAGGGCTAAGCAGGTGCAGCTGTACGCCAGCATCATGATCCTTTTCAATGGTTCCTTTGGTGGCAGTCCCGAGGAAGCTGCCCCTGCTGGCAGTGTCTGCCTTTCTTCTCACTGTTAACATTATTTCTGCAGTTCTATTCTCTTTTGTCTATAAACCAGACTGGAAGCCTCAGCTGAGGCAGACAGTGAACCAATGATGGCTGTTTCATAGTTCTCAGCTGGAGGGCAGTATCCAAGGAACTTGACTATGTCAAGTTGCAGTGTGGGAACTGTAGCTCTGGATGAATTTCAGTACCAAAAGTCTGACAAAATGTTTGTTTTTCCAATGCATGTGTATATGATCCATTGGGTTCATATACAGTCTAACTGACTGTACATTAAAAACAGGAGTTCGTTCACAGAATAACAGAATCACTTAGGTTGGAAAAGACCTCCAAGATCATCAACTCCAATCTTTGACTGATCACCACCTTGTCAACTAGAACATGGCACTAAGTGTCACATACAGATGTTAATGTGCTGTTACACATCTGTTAAATAAAACTCTGGTCCTAACATTCACCGTATCTCTCTTTCCTATGTACTCCTTTGTGCAGTAAAACTCAGCATTCACATCTTCCTTGAGTAATATCAGTAATATCTACAAGCTTTTGCCATATGATCACATCCTGCTGTTTACACATAGGTGGTGCCAGTCATGGGCTTGTTGCATTTCGTATTCTCTTGAGCATTTCAGCCTTTAGTCCATTACTTCATAGTCTTTAATGTTCTCCATAACCACTGCACTACAGGAAATAGAGCTGCCTTGCATTTACCAAATGGAATATGAAGAGAGCATGTGTACCACCTTAAAACACAGACACTGATCTGTAAAAGGCAGATATCAATTTTAAGCTTTGAAAACTAAAGCTAGCCTACTTAATTCAAGAACAAAATTATACTAGTTTCACTGTTTCATTGTTGTGAAGATCTTAAATTATTTCTAGTCTTGTTTGAAACACAACAGTATAAAAATTATAACAAAGACAGAGCTCTGTGTGACTTGGGATTTCTTATAACATTTTGCTGTTAGCAGAGATCCTGCTTTTTAAAAAATGAAGCATACACTACAAAGCAGTTGGAAAGATAGCATTCAGTACCAGAATATCAAATGCCTCCTTACATTGGGCCACAACCCCGTAATACCTGGATGGAGTAAATGGTGAAGAGGATTTTGAAGTGGTTTGGGGTTTCTTCCAGGTAAATTGAGTGTCACTTAACGCTGGGAAGGAGAGTGATAGAGCTGCTGGGTGTGCACCTGGTGTCCAGCCAAGGTCAACCCCCCCCATCACATTTGTCCTGTTAACTGAAGCAGAAGATAAACTTTGGGCACGATTTGGTTTTTGGGCACAAAAGGTTTCTGCAGCAGAAATACTGTTTTGGTGGATATTAATTGCTTTTCTCCTTTTGTTCCAGGGTCCAGAGGTGTGGAAGAATACCTGGAAGAAAAGCTGATGGCATTTTTTTCACCATGGATTTACAGGTGTCCTAGAAAGCTCACACTTTGAGGAACTATCTGATTTATTGTTCTGTAATTGCCCAAATGAATGGCATGTGATCAGCATGCTCAGCCTATTCATACTCCACTGAAGTTGCTGAACGTGTGCAAAAATAACTGCAGTACCATGCAGCAAGACTGAGCCTTCTGCATTGCAATCACAGAATGCAGCACCAGTTTCTGGTGGAGAAGCACATTAAAGCAATATATGCATGGCCCTGAGTTTGAAAATGGCAGTTTTTAACTTGGGGCTCAGTAACAAAATATGATTTTTTTTTTTTAATCCCCTAAAAAATGACCCAGTTTGACTTACAAAATCTGCTCTTAAAATGTAGGCAGTAATGTTCTTTCTGTACTTGGGCAGGCTATTAGCATGTGTTCCTGTGTTGCTCTGGCTACAAACTGCAGAAAGCTCTTTATTTATCTCAACACACATTCTTTTCTTTGAAAGAAAAGCCCTCACTTGATACATTAAATAGAGACACAGATTACTTCTTAAGCACTAGCAGTCATTTAATAGTTATTTACACTGCTAGTTGAACATCTCACTCAAAATACTTTTATTGATATTTATTTCAGAAAAAAATCCTTCATGGAAGGGAATGATCCTAGTAGCCAGTTTGGGACACCAACACCAGTGGATTCTGTTGGAANTTTTCTTTTCTTTTCTTTTCTTTTCTTTTCTTTTCTTTTCTTTTCTTTTCTTTTCTTTTCTTTTCTTTTCTTTTCTTTTCTTTTCTTTTCTTTTCTTTTCTTTTCTTTTTTTCTTTTTTGAAGACAGCAGGGACCAGACAAACACATATCTAACACATAGTAAAGAATATGTAAAATAATTTTACTTCAGGATGTAATTCTCTTCATGGTGAATATGAAAATAAGAGTTGTGGGAATACATATGCACTGTGCCTTCTGAGCAGGGCTCATGAAAGAACAGGAAGCAGGTTTTTACAACCTCAGAAGGCTTGGCTGTGAGGTGATGTTCAGACAAAGGTCTCCTTTTGCCAGCCCCCATATTAAAAGTCACACTGGCTTCTTGCTTATTCAGCAGAAGCCAGTTGTCTCCTGTACCCATTGTGGCCAGGGTCCAGGTCCCTATCCCTCACTCATTAGTGGCGTGGTAACAGTCTGGCAGGGTGAAATTCAGCTAACCACTGCATTAACAGTGCTATAAGTGACTTACTTCTCTGCTTGCAGCACTGCTTCTTCAAGGTTGAGAAGAGCATGAATTAGAAATACAATGTGTGTAATACAAGTCCTGAAAAAAGTAAGAACTTCTGCTGATGGCATGCTTGCTACCAACACCAAGCTGTGTGGTGCATTTGACACTCATGAGGAAGAGCATGCAAATCAGAAGGGACTTCAAAAAGCTTCAGAACCTAGTGTGTGGGAACCTCATGAAGCTCAACAAGGTTCAGGGCAAGGTTCTGCACCTGGGTTGGGGCAATTCCAAGCACAGGTACAGGCTGAGTGGAGAATGGATTAAGAACAGCCCTGAAGAGAAGGACTTGGGGCTGTTGGTGGACAAGAAGCTCAACAAGGTCTGATGATGTGTTTCCAAAAGACCAGCTGCATCCTGGATTGCCTCAAAAAACCTTGGGCAGCAGGTCAAGGGAGGGGACTCTGTCCCCGAGGTCTCATGAGACTGCAGCTGGAGTAATGCATCCAGTTCTGGGGCCCCTTCTTATGAAGGACATAGACTTGTCAGAACAAGTCCAGAGGAGGGTCACAGAGATGATCAGAGAGCTGGAGCGCGTCGCCTCTGAGGAAAAGCTGAGGAAGTTGAGATTGTCCAGCCTGGAGAAGAGAAGGCTCTGAGGAGATCTTAACACTTTGCAGTACCTAAAGGGGGCCTGCAAGAGAACTAAAGAGGGACTTTTCACAAGGACATGTAGTGATAGGACAAGGGGAATGACTTCAGATGGAAAGAGGGCAAGTTTAGATTAGATATTAGGAAAAATACTTTACTGTGAGGGTGAAGCACTGGAACAGGTTGCACAGAGATGTTGTGGACGCCTCATCTCTGGAAGTGTTCCAAGCCAAGCTGGATGGGGCCTTGAGCAATGTGGTTTTGTGAAAGGTGTCCCCGCCCATGGCAGGGGGATTGGAATGAGATGATCCTTAAGGTCCAAGGTAGGCATTTGTTTCATTTCCTTCCAGACTGTCCTCCTGGAGGAACTGTGCTGACCACACTGCAGAGTGGTCTCTGGTCAGCGATGCTACTTTGCATTGTGGCATAAAATTGGACAAGCTCAACACGAAAAACATGAAAAAATGTTTCACTGAACTAGTGAAGTACCTACTAGTTCCAGCATGTTGCTGGAAGCAGAAGAGTTGCTATCACTTTCTTAGTGATTCTGTGACTGTCTGAGCATACTGGAATTCCCTGTAGCTAGTAAATCTATCAGCAAAATGGCAGCAATGCAATTGTGATTACACCACAGAATGTGATTTTTCAAAATCAAAATTAAACCTCAACATGCCAAGGGCTCTACTTGTTAGTCTGAAATTAGGATAATTTGAAAGATCCTAATTACTTTCACATTACTCTTAAATCCATCTTTAAATACCTACTCAAGCCCCTGAAATGCTAACAGAAATACTATTTCACATGTATACCACAGACAATATAACAGCACTGTTGATTTAGCAAAAAATTACTGGTACTGTGCCTTATTGAGTCTCTATCTTCTAACAGACATGGTGATAACATGCACACAGTTTTCAACAATGGTGGTGTTGGGGGTGGTTAATGTACCTGTTTCTAAAATAAGGTGTCACTTGGCTGTTTTCAGTACAAATGGTACTAAAAGAACAGCTAGATCAAGAGCAGAGTTCTTCCTGCATGCACACACATCACATATGCTGCAATTTGCAGCTGCATTACCAAATTCCCCTGCCTGATGTTGTACGGAAGCATTAAACTTGCTCTTGAGCAGAGTGATCTAAGCAAGGTTTGTAGATCAATGCCACTGATACTAGCAATATTTCAGTTCAGCACTATTTTTACAGTAGAAATTAATGCTTCCCTTTTTACAGTCAAGCCTATATTCTCATTTGAGTGCATGGGGGTTTACAAACCTAATCTAAAAGCTGCTGAAGTGAGAGGAAATTATTCCTTTCAAGGCAATGTGTTTCAGATCCATCTGATTATCTATTAACAATACTTACATTGTTAGGCATAAGCCTTTTTACTTTCAGAATGAAATAAACACCAGATTACTGGTGAACTCTTACAGAGCTTTGTGTAACTTTTAAAATGTTGCTCCAAGCATGGAATGATGACTAGACTGTGTACATGTACCACACAACCATGAAGTCTTAGTTCCTATCAGCCAAGTTAAGTGACATCCTTTGCTGGTTTTGAGGTATTTCTAAATGCTAAACTAATCAAGCACAACAAAAACACAGTGATTGGGAGTTTTTTGTCTTTTTTTTTTCTATTATATAGTTAAAAGCTACAATGGTCAGAAAAAAAATGGATGCAGCAAACCTCAAAATCTCAGTTCATCTGAATGCAAAGTTATATGGACCGCACCATACATTCAAGTGTCTGAAGAGAGTCGCTTTCTGGAAAGTGAGTTCCTGAATGTCATGCCCATCAGGCAAGTAAAAGATGTCCCTCTAAGCTTTCCAGAGGCAAGAGAGTTTGCACTATTTACTGTAAGTCCAAGAAGCTCAGCTGCCACTTTCAGGGTCTGCTTTCTTCACTAATATGAAATTTCTCCTTATACCGAATCTTAACTTGTATGTGGTTTCTGTTTGGTGTGCATTTTGTTCCATCTCTCTGAACAGGGTATTCTTTCTAGGCATTTCTTCATCTGGCATAGTTTAATGCAGACCAGATTTAGACATTCAAATTAGTACTGTTTAAGCTCTTTGAGTGACATTTCCAATTAAAAATAACTTATTTCTTTTTCACAAAAACAGTAACACAGTTTCTGATACTGCCCAATCTAAAACTGAACCTTATATAAAATTGGAAAGAAAACAGAGTCAGGCCATTTTTTGAAATTTAACCAAATATTAGTAAGAATAAGGTGTCTCCAATAAAAACATTTTGTCAAGCTCAAATGTTGGGGTAGTACCTGAGTAGCAATGTGTGGCAATGGACAAAGCTTTCATTTTTTGTTTTAAATCTACTAATTACTAATACACAGTTGCCTTTGACAAAGCATTTTCTTTTTGCCTTCAATGAAAAAAAATCCAAATGATTTAATGTAATTTTGTTCTCCTTTTATCATTGTCTCTCCCCCTCTCAGTATATCATGCTGGTATCTGTGAAGTAATTCTTCTTTTGAGATAGCATTGACGAGGATGAGGAGTACACAGGTAAAAATCATCCCAGTAGTGGAATATTTCAGGCTTATTTCCAAGTACCATGTTAAGCTCTGGAGGTAGCCAAACCTTCAGTGAGCTCACTGCCTGCAGAAACCTGAGGAACACACCCTGCTGACACCACTGATCTGTCTCTTAGTTTATCACCATCTGCTCTGTGTGAGTTTCCAGCCTACCTTCTGTTGCCTCCTCCTCCTCAGCCTTCCTAGTAATGCTACACCAAACACCCTTTCTGTATTTCTTTCTCAATTAATCCTGAACCTTTTCTCACCATCCTCCACACCTCTACAAAACCCTCACTTGAGCCAGCAGGGCACAATCCTGCTTTTTCACTCCCCACTCTCCCGGGCAGGGACTCAGAACTGGCACCCTTTAATTGAAATGCCAGCAAGAGCTCTGGCTTAAAATAAATGACAACAGGATCTTCTTCGTGTTGACTTAAACAGGGTCAGGCTTGCCTGAGCCTGCTATGACAGTGTGGACTGTGGCTCCCCTGGGACACCAATCATACAGCAGGCTGGAACAGCAAGCATATGCCTTGATGGTGTTAAATCATACATAAACCAGCAGCAGCAGGCACCTTCTCTGACAATAAAAACCAGAAGCTTCATTGTAACTCATTTAGCTTCTCTTTTCAGACTCAAACTCTCTCTATTAGACTCCTGAAATCTGTTTTACTTCAGGGAGTTCAGCTGAGCTCAGAAATGCGTCTGGCAGCACAGCCCCTTGAGGCAGAGATCTCCAAAGAAGGCACAGCACAAGAAGCATTGCCTGCCTGTTTAAGATTAATTTACCCTCAACACTCACTGGAGTTCAGCACCCCTGGCATTCGTGCCTTCAGCCCTTGGGACAGGCGGAAAGACAGCCATACTACTGATGTGTGAAGTGCTTGGAAAAATGCTTTGAAAAAGCCAACAGTCAAAATCAGCATCCTATTCCTTTGCTAATATCAACCAATTTTAGCCTGCCTGTTTTGATGGCCCTGAAACGCTGCACGTCACTGTCATGATGCTGGTGCTAGTGCAGGCAACAAGAGAGCAGGGCAGATGTAGGAAAATATACACAACCCTGAAATTAGGAGCATCATTTTTGTAAGACCAGAGGTAAAAAGCAGTGATGGAAAAATGGTGATCCACAAGGTCCTGAGCAGAAACATTCCTTTCACCATTAAAACCACTTAACCAACAAACTGAGGATGAAAAACATAAGGGAAGACTTTTATCACTACTATCAAGTTTCCTTACACATGTGTTTCATGAGTAGCTATTCACAGGAACAGATATTTACTGACACAGTCAGGTAGATGTTAGTCTGCTGTGAGCACCTTAGGTGGGTGTGCTATACTCAAACTTTACACAGCTGATACAAAAACTAGTTTGGGACGCACTCTTTTTGCAAACATGCAGGTTTTTAAGTCTCCAAGTTTTCTTAATTGATGCATTTAAAGAGTTGGCAGACACTAACACAAGATACATTAACCTGCAGAATGTTTCAGTTGTTGAAATTTTTACACATTTTCTAAGTCAGTCGTCTTGGATTCAGGCTCTGACTGCTATGGCAAACGATGAAATGATGACTTTCACATATTGCAGTGAGAAATGCATTTATTTCATACACAGGTTCATAATTAACTTTAAAAAGACAGCTAGCACTATCATACCTAACAAAACTTCTTTATCCCCTTAGAAGTATTGCTGTGTGTATCACTGAGTGCATTGCATCTCCATCTGAAGAAGTTGATTTTCTTTCCAGGCTCCAGGTGATTACGTGTCTGAGCACTAGCTACAATTACTGATGATGTGAGGAAGAGCCGTGCACATAGCGTTCATCAGTGAAGACTAGACATCCCTTCCTGGCACCCCTCTTCTCCTCTCTATCCCCTGATACTATAATTGTCAATTTTACGGAAAGTGTGAAGAAGGATATCAGCATTGCTTCACGAACTCGGGCAGCTCCATTCCTGTGCACAGGGTAAGCACTCCTGCCTTCTCCAGGGCAAAGGCTGGGTGAGCAGCATCAGTGAATTTGTGCCTCATGGCAAACAGCACTAGTCCTTTCTCTGCATTGAAGAACAACAGTCTCCCACTACTGTAATCCAACAGGATGCCAATCTTGGCCAGGTGTTCTGTCACATGGACATCACTCATCACACCAGTGTGAAGAAATCTGTAAAGAAAGCTGTGGGAAAATGGAAACCAGAACACAGTGAGCCTCCTCATGATAATTTACCAGAAATAACCTGCGGCTTAATTCCAATCTATTAACAGGTGGCTGCATACATCAGCTTACCACATGGCAACAGCATTTTGCTCAGTATGTAGGCAAAGCAAATGTGGCATCACTTCAAAGCCCTGCCTGGCATGCTGATGAGCCTTTTCACTTGGCATCTCTGGACTCTCAGAATAAAAGCATATTGGATGTTTCATTTAGCTAGTTGTGTTCATACATCTATATGATTTCACACTGAAAAAAGCACACTTGTTTAGATCAAGATCACCTTTACACCATTAGCAGGGTGACACCTTACAAACCTCCAAGCAGCCTGATATTGGCGTGCTACCACACACTCTTCCAGCACACTGCAGTCCTGCCACAGTGGCAGGTGAGTGTCTATCACGGTGAAGGAAAAGGTAGGAGAAAGCATTCTCTGTTGAGGCTTGACATCTCTTGCAAAAGGAAGTAGATTATAAAAAGACTGCACTTATGGAAATACACTTGCTGGGGTTTAGTGAAGCAGTTCAGGATATGAACCTGGAATGACAAAGCAGGAGCAAACTAATTCTTTAAGTTTTATTCACTGGCTAAGTGAATAAAGGGTGATAAACCCTCTGTTTGAGATTAATTTCATTTTTTAAGGTATTTTTCCATGGAGGTGTTTTTAAGGTATTTGTCAAGGAGGTCTGAAGACCTTTGGTAGTTGTTCTTTTCTTATTATTCAAATTTTCATAAAGAAAGCAGAAGAATCTTTTCTGCTTTTATGATTCTTGAAGCTGTCTGGCTTTATTTTCATGAATGACAAGTAGCTTCCCAAGCAGCTAGACTGACTTTTCTTCACCTGGTTTGTGTAGGACAGCACCGCATGCACCAGGAGGTATCACTCAGCCCCAGGACACTGCTCTGTGTTATTGTCTCATAGCAAATCCCAATCCTGTAGCTTCTGCAGGCAGAGACAATAATTTCCCAGTAATGATATCCTTGAGCAGGCAGCAGTTCACCCAGGACTGAAGGAAACCTGTTTGTGAAAGAAGCATGCAGTAAAGTAAGTGTGGTGGTAGACAAACCATATTGTGATATTTCTTTAAGTCACATGATGAAGCATCACCTAAAATTACTAATGAATTGCACTCTGTTGTTCCAACTGCAGGGTTTTAACAAAGATTTAAACGTTGTCACTGAGAGCCTTTTCATCTTTGCACTGAGATGGTCTCACCTAAAAGATGTCAAATTTTGAAGGCTTATTCAAACTAGAAAGCGTAGTTGTTTGAGTAGTCATAGTGATAAATATCTTGTGTACATTCAGTTGTAACAGTAAAAAAGGTGCTTAAACCACTAAATCCTCATCACCTTTAAGAAGCTATATCACTATGTCACAATTGTTACAAGTGGACCTGTGTTTATGATAGGATTGATGTCAATATGTCAAAAAATCCCCCAGGTTCACAAAGTATATAGCCAGCTTAGTACAACCATGCTAAACATATCCCAAGAGCACTTCCTAGTTCTCTGAAGCCACAAATACTTTGGAAAACATTACCAATAATGCCCTCAGGAGAGGAGCAAAGTACGGAAGATGGATTGCTTCTATCCACAATATATTAAAAAATAAGCCCACAAATCTGACCTTTTCAAGGCAGCAAAAAATTGCTTTGAGACTGAAATGCTCTGACAGATTAAGCAGTGACCATGGGCTGAAGCAAATCGAGCAGTCCCAGAGATACCACTGCCTTTGACTTCCTGGCCATTCTAGAGTGTAGCACTGAACTTTTCCTAGCACCTACGTCAATGCTACCACTGTCTTTATTGAGATGTTGCAATGCTTGAAAGGGGGGGAAGGGTAAATCGCACAAAGTCCAGGGGCTGCATGACAATGATTCAGTTCTTCTTCACAAATGGTATCATGCGAAAGCTGTCCATAAGCAAAAATACAAGTGAAGGATCTATCCTAAACCCCCTTGAGTAGTTATGCTCATCATGCTTCTACTCACCCAGTGAGTTTAGTTTTCTCAGGAAGGTGGATCACCGTTGCATTGGAGGAGATTTTCAAAGCTGGATGGGCTGTGTCACTCAGCAGGCGAAATCGAGTTCCTGGTACAATTGATGACAAGGAAAGACCAAAATCTGAGAACCTAGCTACTTTAACATGAGACAAATCATAAAATGTCAAGAAACAATAACTACTATCTTAGCTGGACACAGTTGTGTCTACTGGCAGGTAGGAGTGACAGAAAATTGGGTACAAATGCAAGGGGGTTTCCAAGCTGTGCCAAACTGGGACATAGTCTAATATTCAGAAATGCAGGTGGGTGATAAAGAGGTCTTCAATATTTAAAAAGGCTGAATAATTTTCAATAATTTGTTTTTTGAAAACAGCAAATTTGAATTTTGAGGCTGATTTGGAAGAACCATACATTATTTATCTGGGAATCTTAGAGTTTAAATCATCCATTACATTTTAAGACGCTTGCTTTGCATACTTCCTCACCATTGAAACTCAAAGTCCATCAGGCTTTTATTTGAATGTGTTCTGCCAGATTCATGACAATGAGGTTGCCTGAAAAACATTTAATCACTCCATATCTGACAGAATTCAGTGTTTTTGTTTCTGAGGTCACAGCAGTTTTACATTGAGATAAATATACAAACTTCAAGCAAAGTAGTCCTGATTATGCTAATTTTAAGCAGAAAAAAAAAAGATATAAATTTGAGTTATTGAGATAAAAATTTCAATAACTTGTTTACTCCCCAATTGGGAACTTCAGATATGATTTTCAAAGAAAAATGTTTGGCTGCTTTGGCCCTCCATCCCATTGTTTTGACATCAAGAAATTATGATCTACCTTTAGTTGAGATGAGAGCTGCTTCACTTTGTTCACTTGTTCCGAACGGGTTGACAGCCCTCAAATAGAAGAAATAGTTCACATTGGGCTCCAGGGATACTTTCAGTTCAGGTTTCTTTATGCCAGCAAAAGATCTGCAAATTTTAAACACACATGGAAATTTATGCACTTACCCAAACTAGGAAAGACTAATTTAAGAAAACAGCTAAGCTGCCTAACATTATTACTGACTACTGAAACATTAAGCACCACACAGAAATTCCAAATCAGAAAGGTGACTACTGTTTTTGCAAACAACTGGGTTATGTAGGAGCTTCACTGTGGAACTTGAGGGATTGTCCTCACTTTGTCTGACAAATTTTCAGGCCCTTGTTACTGTACTACCTTTTCACTCAGTGCGATAAATTGGATTAATGATCACTTTGTTTGGCATTATAATCACCACATAAATTTCAAGCAGCACAGAGGCAAATCCTCATCTGCCTCTTGTGAAAAGTCTGCTTTACAAAACGAAGAAGTTTCTGAAGAAAAAACCCACCCTTTAAATAATTCAGTTGCATGACAGTGAATGCACATGTGTTTTTACTGTTTGGACACATGCTGCAAGTCCAAAAGAATGGCTACCCTTATCTGAGGCCACAGAGAAATCACATACTTCGTTATAGAATTATCATAAAATATTGATTCACTTTCTTATTATGAACTCCTTGCTCACAAATCCTTCAACAGCTAAGTCTGAGCCCTGTCTCCCTCATGCTGCTGTGCATTCAACAGGGCAGTTTTACAGGAGGCAGCAGCAGAGGAGCTGCCTTCATACAGTGCCCGGCTTTGACTAAGTCTCCCCATTGTGGTGCTTCAAAAGCTCCAGACCTCATATCCTAAACCACTGGTGTCTTTTTGCTGGAAAGCGAAGGTCAGCACCTACTCAATCTGCTTCACAGGTGCTTTGAAGTACCAGTGAAAAGATTTTAGATGGCTAGAAAGATGCCAATTTTATTTTCTGTTTTGCCAGAAATATGAAAGATTGGCTTAACAAATTCTCATGCACTGGATCTTGATTTTCCTTGTATTTGCCTCATATGGTAACATCAAAGACAAACAGGATATATGTACTGCATTGTATGCCTGCAGGTAAAGACCGTTTATAAAGTAGCTAATTTCCTCCAAAAATGCTTTCAGGAATTTTCAAGGCAAGTATTTAAATTCACAAACAGGAGACCTGCCTTTGGAGAGTGTGCAAGGCCCTTTCCCTTCCAAGTTAGCTTTTAGAGTGGAACCCACGATGCTCTGCCCCCCGCAGACAATGCCTCTGTCAGAAGCTGGACTAAACAAATTACCTTTCTCAGCACAAATTTACGTGACCCCGGAGGAGATAAGGCAGGCGAGTCAGCAGTCGGACCCCCAGACTGCTGCTATTCATTTCGAATGACTGTTTTTCCCCCTATATCCCACCAGAGGGCAGTACAAACTGAAGTATGATCAATGATCATCCATAGTGATTTTTCATATGTCTGCCTCTGTTGCATTTATCACGTCAAGGTAACATCTCTCGGCTCTTAACACACCAAATTCCTGCTAACACCACAGAGATCTCTTTCTAGGAGGATCCCATCTTGGGAAAAGTCTGATGCATCATCCTTATTGGTCTATAATATGTATTTTACACTAACAATTCAATCACTAAAAGTGATTGAAAGCATCTAGAAAAGCACTGGGTGTTCCTGTGATCTGTTCTTTCAAATTAAAAGAATTACAGGGTGTTCAGGGCTCCTGTGTAATCAGCACAGGACTATGCTACCTTTGGGGACAGCATTACATTAACGCTGGAACAGATGCAGTAGAGAGAAGTGGTAGAAATTGCATGCTTTGCTTCACCCTCATGACTCTCTGAAGCCCCGACCACAGGAGCACTTCAGCAAGGCACTGGGAGTCCAGCAGACTGGTCAGTTCTTACTAGAAGGTTTAGGGAAGAGATGTAATCTGATAAATTGCCTGATAAGAAACCTGAGCTCTTTAGACTTGAGAGAAGAAAAAGACTCATCTGAGTATAGAAAACAAGAGGAAAAGGGAAGATAAGATGAACAACAAGATGGGAACTGAGAAGAGACGCAAATACAAAATAAGTGAGAGAAAAGAAAAAGAGGATAGACACAGAAGTAGGGGAAAAGAAGTAGGCACCTAGGCTTTGAAGTTTGCTCACGCTTCCTAGGCAAGATTCACCCAATCCTTAAAAGGACCATAGTGACATCTTGGATGTAAATCTGAGAGGCAGACCACTAGAAAGGAGTTTTTGAGCAAATACTTACAAGTGAGATGAATTAATAACGCACTAAGTTATTCCTCAAAAGCTGTTTGTGGCAACATGTAATGGCCAGTCTTCGCAACGAAGAACCGGGGAAGGTCTTTACACCTTCCAGCCTGCGCATTGGATTTTTTAGGTGAGACACAGTGTGCGCGGAACTGAGCCCACCCTTTAATCCTGAGGTTCATCTGCCGGGGCCAAGCACGCTTGGACGGTGGCAGCGAGGTCCTCAGGACGTAGATGGATTGCCTTACAGGGCTAGCGAGCTCCATCTGCTCGGGGAGTGGCCCCGACCGGGAATCGAACCCGGGTCTCTGCAGTGACAGTGCAGTGTCATTTCCCCTAGACCACCGGGGGCTCCGTGGCAACATGTAGTACAGCACAGTAATGCCCTGTATATGGCTCCTTCTTCTGTCTTCTAAAAAAATGACATACAAGTCAGTATCCTTCCAAAGAAATTAGATCTTTTTCACTACTTGCTATTTATCTGAGGGTTAACTAACAAAACACAAAATTCTAAATTCAACTAGACAGTTACATTCTGGTGTAATGAATAGACATGGGGTATTCATATTCTGGAACTGGATCCCAGAGACTGGGTATTTAGAGAACATTTTGGATCCAGCCACTTGCAGAATAGGGTCAGCCATCAAAGTTCAGACTAGGGTCTCTTACAAACATGAAATTATTCAAAGAGGAATTTGGATGCATGTTTACATCAGAGACCAATA
Organism: Empidonax traillii; assembly: GCF_003031625.1. NCBI lineage: Eukaryota > Metazoa > Chordata > Aves > Passeriformes > Tyrannidae > Empidonax > Empidonax traillii. The sequence continues at coordinate 1,388,001 of NW_020955201.1, forward strand.
GAATGCCTATTTTCTGTTGTAATAATCAGTGAGACAGACAAATTATGACTTTAAGTAGATCTGGTCTGTAAACCGGTGATCAGACTTTCGCATAGCGTTCTCTGCTTGGTAATCTATTTCAGCCAGCTTTAAGCTGCCTAAGAATTAGAGCCCATCAATTTTTGCTATGATTAAGGCTTAAAAATAGTCCTGTTCCTGCCAACTAATGAAAGAGAATATGCTGACAAAAAGGAATTTCATTTGCTACATTCTGAGCCGGGTCCAAGCTCAAAACAAGTTGTGTGCAAAGAAGAAACAGGTCTTGCTATCTATTGCCTTGTTAGAGGGTAGGGTGAAGTGGGAGAGTGAATACTGAGGACTGTAGTTTCTCATCCTTCAGGTTAACCCTGAAAAAGCGAGGATGAGAAGAAGGTATGATTAGTGGTTAGCTTACAGCATCCAGGTTATGTGTAGGAGAAAGTGAAGGAAAATGCATCCTGACAGTGTTGGTGGAAGCCTGTTTAATTTCTGAATTCTTGTAACAAGCACTGCAGCTAGATCTTACTCAAGCTCACCTTAAGTACTGAACTGTAATTTTGAAAGAAAAAGAAATCCACCTACAACATTTCTAATGTCAGCTATTTTCTACTTTATCTACACCTGCCCACTTTGTAGATGATTAGAAATGCAATGATTCAATCAAACCATGAGGCATCCTGGCCTTTAGATTATATGTTATCTTATTTGCACTGTCCTCTCAATTTCTTGGTATCATGACACAAAAAATAGCGCAGAGAAATTTAAGAAACATTGGAAGTCAAATATTTTAAATACCTCCTCTCAATCCCTCTCATTACAAGAGGAATCTTTAAGTCTGAAAATACTATCTCCAAATTTCAGGTATGTGCTATTCAGAGGAGAACAAAAATTGCATATTTCTTCACCTTTAAATTGTCAAGGAATATTTTAGTAGCAGTTGTCTGTTAAATCTGCGATTTCACTGATTTTAAGGAAATCTGATGCTGTGTTTTGATGCACATTTCTCTCATCAGCATCCTCATTTATTGAAAGGAAACAACATCTAGGGGATTTTTTTTGCATGAACACAGCAAACGATATCCCTTGCAGTGATTCACAACACCCTCTGTGCTATAATTGTCATTTCCACCACCAAGATCCCACTGAAACAATACCTCCAGAGCTGTGCTGGTACCACTGATGTGAAATCAGAGCTGAAAGTACGCAAGCTTCTCAAGATACATGTAGAAGCAAAAAAAAACTGTGCACCATGAGTGGAAAAAAAGCTCTTGAAGGTAAAAATGATGAGCTGAGTTGGCTCCCAGCTCTGCCACATGCTTCCTCTTGTCTCCTCTGTTCCAGGACCACCTGCAACAGTACTTGCTGCTACCTGTGATGGCAGAACCAGAAGAAAGAAAGATTCTGTATTTCCCATACCCTGTTTTCTGAGCTAGCAGGACAATCATGGGGGCAATGCAAGAGGAGAGAGGCTTGCTCGTCTTGTTCCGACATTAGACCTGCTCCATGAGAAGCCTGAAATTTTCAGCTGCTAGAAATGCCGGTCTTGCATTGTTGGAGAGGAAGACAGGCACGGCACTTCCACTTCTACAAGCCCACCACATACTGCACTAATTCCTGCCTCCTTGAGTCTTACAGATTTCTCATGATGTGATACAAGCTTTCCATCTGAACAGCCCACACACCTAATCCCTGGACTATATTTCTCACAGCTTTCCATCTTCCACCCACAACTCCATTGACTTCTCAATACAAAGAGGATGAACGATAAGAAAATAGCAGAGCTGTGGAAACTGAAAGAAAGATTTCAAAGCCTCACTCATAAAGATTCTGAAAAAAGATTCGACCTGGGAAGGAGTTTTAAAACCACAGCATCAGGCCATTGTTGCCAAAGACTTAAGATGATTCTATATGAAAGCATGGCCCTCAGGTGGGAAGCTAGCAAGGAGAGAGAATGGAGAAGGGAAAACATAGATTTGGGTGAGGTTTTGGTTTTTTGGTGTGGGAGGGTTGTTTGGTTGGTTTGGTTTGCTTTGGGTTTTTGTTTTTGTTGGTTAGTGTTTGTGTGTGTGTGTTTCGGGGGGGGGGGGGTGTACTTTTTTTTTTACAATATTTGAAAGGAAACTTTAGTGAGGTTTCCTTTCCAGATGTGCATCAAATTCTCTCCCTGGGGAGCTGGGACTGCTCCAAGGACCTCTTTTGAGATGTTCAAAAGCCTCCTGGACAACTGGCTCTGGGTGGCCCTGCTTAGTTAGGGATGTTGCTCCAGGTGATCTCCAAAGGTCCCTTTCAACCTCAAGCATCCTGTGATTCTGTGACATACAGAAGGTTACAGGGAGCCAGCTCAGATCAGGGACTCCACACGTGTCTCCAGCTGTTCAGTGGGGACATTTTTTCCTGCCTACTCCCTTGGCAGTGTCCTTTACCTTGGGTGAGCTCCCAGAAAGATACCTGTGAAAGCAGCACTGTGAGATGGGGCTATGCTGCTTTCTTCAGGACCTTTCTTGGGTGTTCTTCCTTGACCTCTGCTTTCAAGCTCTGCTTCCAGCAGCAGCTGTATGAACCTTCCAGAGCTGCTGAGAAATGTGTTTGAACTTCCACCCAGGGACTAGGAAATTGCTTAGCTACAGGGTTGTCTCAAGCAAAAAAGCCACAGGCTGTCTGTGAAAGGGCACCACATTTGTCTAATCCCCAAAATGAACATTACTCAGGAAACCTGTGAAGGACTATCTCCAAGATTTCAAGGAAAGAAGACAAGAAACGGCAGCATTTAAGGCCAAAATTCTGGATGTGCATAGAGACTGAATTATTTCACCTGATATTGGCCTCTAGCCAAGCTGATTGACTTCTAGACCTTAATTTCACATTGGGGCCCTTGGATAGGAGCGTTGTGTGCTCCATCCACCAGTGTGCTCTATCCACCAGTAAGCTCTTTTTCCCTCAGCTTTATACAAAATCTTAAACAGAAATCTTTAAAAAAATTTCTCCATCACTGACACAAGCTGTGACATTACAGAAAATTTCCAGGTTATTCTCAGGGGATTCATTTTGGAAAAGGAGAGAGGAATATTTTTCAGGAAAAATAAGTGGCAAAACATTAGCTTTGACATGCAAAAAGAGGTCAGAGGCCTTATGCAAACAGAGAATTTTAAACTACAGCAATTCTGAGAAAATTTGTGATTTTGTCCTGTGGGAAGTTTTCACACTTGTCACAGTAAAAGGCCAGCTTCTGCCCACAGGGAGGCCAAAAAGTCAAATGTGACTCAGTATAATTATAACCATGTTAGATTTTGCATAAGGTGACTTAAGAAATGAATGGGTCAGTCCTGGAAGCTTTTTGCCACAGTTATCAGCACACAAACTGCTTGGTGTTATCAACACCTTTCTCATGGATTACAGGAATGAGCACACACCCTGATTCTTTGAGAAAAAGAGTCAGTTTCAGTTAACAGCACAGAAACTTGAGGGCAAAAATACAGCAGAGTTTTTGAGAGCTGTTACATTTTCTTACTCCCTGTTCTCTTCAACATCTCCATAAGTGGCTTGGACACAGGACTGGAAGAGACACTAAGCAAGTTTTCAGATGACACAAAACTGGGAGGAGCTGTTGACTCCCTCAAATGCAGGGAGGCCCTGCAGAGAGACCTCGACAAATCAGGGGACTGGGCAATCACCAACCCTACGAAGTTCAACCAGCAAAAGTACTGGATTCTGTACACATAATGGGGCAACCCTGGATATACAGAGAGAATGGAGAATGAGATGTTGGAAAGCAGTGCCATGGAAAGGGACCTGGGGTTCTTGGTCAATAGCAAGTTGAATCTGAGTCAGCAGTGCCCTGGCAGCCAGGGGGCCAACCGTGTCCTGGGGGCATCAGGCAAAGCATCGCCAGCCGGTTGAGGGAGGGGATTGTCCTGCTCTGCTCTGCACTGAGGCAGCTTCACCTTGAATATTGTGTGCAGTTTTGGGCACCACAATGTAAGAAAGATATTAAGCCATCGAAGAGTGTCCAAAGGAGGCCAACAAAGATGGTGCAGGGCCTTGAGGGAAAACTGTGTGAGCAGCAGCTGAGGTCACTTGATGTGTTCAGCCTGGAGAAGAGGAGACTGAGGGGAGAACTCATGGTAGTCTACAACTTCCTCATGAGGGGAACAGGAGGGGCAGGCACTGATCTCTTCTCTGTGGTGACCAGTGACAGAAACCAAGGGAATGATCTAAAGTTTTGTCAGGAGAGGTTTAGGTTAGACATTAGAAAAAGATTCTTCACCCAGAGAGTGACCGGGCACTGGAACAGGCTCCCCAGGGCAGTGGTCACAGCACCACGCCTCACAGAGTTCAAGAAGTGTTTGGATGATACTGTCAGGCGCATGTTGTGACTCTTAGGGATGGTTCTGTGCAGAATCTGGAGTTGGACTTGATGATCCTTGTGGGTCCCTTCCAACTCAGCATGTTCTGTGATTCTGTGATCCCTGACCAACAGCAACTTTAGCAGGCTGACAGGGGCCTGATGGTCCCATGAAATATGTACGAAACAAAGCAGGTCACAGCTGTCCTCTGAGAGGCAGGAGAGCTGGACAAGACTTCTTCTTGGTTGCATTAATACAGCACACTGGTACTGCATGAAAAGAAGTCGTCCACTCACAGAGAAATTTTATTTCAGTTTTCAGCCTACTTTTGTAAGGAGCAAAGCATTACAATTTCACTGTTGTACTGGTCTACTACAAACCTGTAAACCCTTCAGTCCAGTTAAGTAATTTTGACTGCAGGGAGAGGGGCTCTTCCCTCTCTGCCACAGCTCCATAATGGCCACGTGAACTAGCCCCTAGGTGAAGACCTTATCAGGCTCCTCAGGAAGTGAAGACAAGAAGTGAAGTGAAGAGCCTCACTGAACTGAAGCTCTTCCACAGGGTCCTGTAGTCAGTCACCCCTCTCCACTCCCCAAAATTTCTCAGACCTTTGCAGCTGTAATCTCCTGGAATATTGTCACTGTTTTTAAAAAGCAAACTAACAAAAAACCCCAGGCCCCAGGGACATACAGACCACAACATATTTCCCTGCCCACAGCAGCAGGATTGGAACTTCATGATCTTTAAGGTCCCTTCCGCGACCCAGGTTATCCTAGGATTCTATGATTCTAAGATAATTTTCTCTGCATTTCAACAGTGTGCTGTTTCATGGCTCAGTGGTGCCTAAATTCCTCCTCGCCCTCTCCTCTATGCAGCACAGGCTTAGTATAGGGGAAACCAGAGAGGGTTTGGCATAAACAGACACCGCCTCAAATTTCAAAGCTACTCTCAGACCCCTGTGGCACGCCTGCACAGCCTGGCAGCACTGAGCTCATCTGTGCTTTGAGGGGGCATCTGCATGCACATCCAGACACCACAGATGGGTCACCAGCATTACTGGGACACCCTTGCTAAGCCCGGAGCTGACTCCACAAAGCAGATAGCAAACTGGTCCAGGTACCCCATCACATGACTCTCCATGGAGCTGAGCTGCCCTCCCTTGCCCTGCCCCGGGGCCACGGCAGCTGCGGGTCAGCGATTGCTTCCCCGGCCAACATAGCCCTGAAACTTCTGGTTGATTGCAGACAGCACAACATCTCCAGGGTTTTGGCTCCAAATGAAAAGGATTGTCCGGTTAAGCGGAATAAAAGGGAAGTACTTTTGTGTCTCAGCCTAATCTCATGGACTAGTGTCTGTCCCTTAAATTCCTCAGCACACAGAAGCAGATTTCTTCCTCGCGTGGCTGAAGGCAGAATAATCTCTTGCGTAACGAACCACGGCCTGGGGGACGGTCATTAGCGGCTGCCTAATCTGACCAAGGGGCTTTTATGACCGCGGCACTGACCTGAGACCTTCTCCTTCCGGCGAGTGCTGTCGGCAGTACTCCAGGATGAAGGACTCCGCTGACACAGAGCCGGCACGCCAGCGGACAGTGGCCGTGTTCCAACACACTGTGCAGTCCTCGGCCTTGATGGTGGGGACAGCGGGTGCTGGGGGACACAAGGACACGTTAGCTTTACTCCGAAGACGGTCCCAGCAGCTGGAGGGGAATGTTTCAAGGGAAAGCAAGAGTCACCTCCTTGAAAATCCGTGGGATAGTTACTTTCCCCCCCTCCAGAAGTGATCTTTCGCTTTTGCTTCAATAGCAAAGGGGCACATTACAGGTAAAAAATAAAAACATGCTGGGAAGGTAACTGTGAAGATCTGTGCATTTCTACACATCGTTAGAATGGCAGTGTAAATTTTTATGCCTTTCCTCAAGAATATTTTCCTCATTTCTGCCAATCTTCAAGAAGCAGAACACAGAGGTAGCACTGCCTACGGCTCCCCCTGCATCACCTCAATCCTGTCCTCAGCAGTGACTGCATGAATTGCATCAGAAAAAAAATGTGGTGCTGCAGGGAGATGCTGACTTTCTGTTTAATTATGTCCTGGTTATTTTTGCAACGCTAAAATTTGGTTCTGTAATGTCTCCTTTTAAGAGACTCAGTTTAAGAACTACAGGGCCAACTGCAAGACAGAAAATGGAATGTAAAATAATGCACTAGATGCAAGTAATCAAAAGCTATTGTGTGAAACTGCACATTCACCATTGTAAGTTGAGAATGGATCAGTTGTATTTTCTTGCTTTCTCCCTTTCTGGGAAATAGCAACTTAAAACACCTTATGGCCTGTTGTGAAACTCACATAAATTGTCTTAATACCAATTCTAAAAGAAAGGTTACTATTTAAAAAAAAAAAAACAAAACAAACCCAAACAACATAAAAAATCATTTAACTTCTGAAGACAGAAAGTTGCAAATAGGAGGCTTAAGTCAAAAGGCGAGATGAGACGATTTTATGACAAGATAATCTAATAGAACTGCAACAAACATTCTACATGCATTCTGTCTTTTAAGAAAAATAATTCGTTGTTAGTAGAAAAGGAAAGAAAACCATCCAGAAATATGTAACAATTTCCTGGATAGTGAAAATCTGGCGGGTAGTAGTTCAGATTAAGATTTACTTGATGTTTTACTACAGGAACATCTAACGTAGGTATTCCCCAGAACAATGAATTTGTGGGATAGAGTCTCATCTGCTAATACCTCTTTGTAGCTCCCTTAGCAATAATTCCTTTACTCTCCTCACATATATTTGATTATTATCTGTTTCTAAATGCATCTGTTCCTAAAGAACAAAAAATTATTAACTGAATCCCCTAACACCTGCATTCAGCAACTCACACACATACCTACATCTGTGTATGTGTAAGCAGCTTATTACAAGACATGAAGCTTTTTTTTTAATTTTAATTTGAAAATATCCACCTAAAGAATAACTGGAATGAACATACCAGAAAAAGCTGTTACTGTGCTTCTGAGATTTTTTTCTAACAAATTAACTGCAGCTGGAGTACATATCTAATTTAATCATAATCTTTCAGAATTTATTTAAGTGTTTTTATAACAGGCAAAGAGCCAAATAGGGTGAGAATCACATGAGTTTTGAGCAACAGCATAAGGTGGGTTCACTTCTATGTCCTTAGGATTGCAAAGAGCCTTCATGAGGAGAGAAGTTGTAGGGAAGGGGTTGGAGGGTTGACAGATTCTCCCTGCCTTTAGCATCATTCCCTCACAGAAAATACTCCTTGGAAACAGCATGTTTCTCTGTGTGGGGAAAGACAAGCTGTGAGGAGCACAAGTCAGGAGGTGCTGGGGGAGTGCCTCAGCAACTCCCCCTGCATTGTCCACAACTTCCCAAGCCCACTGTCGCCTCCACGGGTACAATACCAACAGAGAAACTTTGTGAGGATTCCCAACACCTGGATGAGTCACAGCTTCTTCAAGCATTGGTGTGTGTTTTCACATACCTGCATATACCAGCAAATTATTTTCTTCTATGTGCTAAGTTTTAACCTGAACTACTAAAAATAAACTCTAAATTCTTGCTTCTGAGTTCATTGGGCTACTTGAAGAATTGAAATATTTTTTCTTTATATCAAAACAGCTGGACTCCTTTTGAAGAACTCTTTTCTATTACTGGTGCTTATCTTTCTGGATTTGGTGTTGAGGAGATGCAGCAATTTTGTACCAGTTAGTGCTCCGCAGTGCCCCACAGGTCCATCTGGTTTCACTCCAGAAGTAGTTCAACTCAGCTTTGAGAAAAACTGTTTAACAAGACCATATTTATTTAATTTATTTGTTTTCTTAAAGAAGTCGGCCAAAGGAAGTAATTAGAGACTCACGGAAATTAACTTCTTTTTAGAAGGCTTCCATTTTGAGGAAAAGTGTGGTGATCTTGATGCCAAAAGACAAAGTGATTTCTTAAGAATAATAGCGTTAGAGGGGTGGAAACCTTTTTTTTTAAATTATAATTTATTAGCTAATAATAACAACTCATCATTATTTAGGCAGAAAGTCTGCACCATGTTCACAATTGCATTTTTGAGGCCATAAAATATGAATTTCCACTTTGAATTATCCAAAAATTAATCTCTCTTAAAATACAAATCCCAAATTAAGTAATTAAGAGAATTATCAACACATTTGAAGTCTATTAAATTAGGCAAAAGGTTTGAAGCTGTCGGTGCTGTCAAATGATTTCAACAATACTCTCAGAATTTTTTCGTTATAAAATTTTTAAATATCCTTCCCTGTATTCTTGCCTGCAGGAATAGAATAATTGCTTTTATCCTGTAGCACTGAAAAAATTGTCTGGCAGGAGGGCCTCAGACACAAGGACGCTTCACCTTGTGTGTAATTTAAGAAGCAATAGTTTTGTCAATACAAATTATTAAAGAAATTAATACTCAGAAAAGTGAATCAGTCAGATGAAGCTCATAAGAAATGCTCATCTAATTACTCATCTTAATTTATATACTGCTTAAACAACAGCAGAGCCTCTCAGCCACACCTGAGATTTGTGTCCCACTGAGCAAGACACAGCATGTAAACTTGGTAAAGCAGGCCTTCCTTTAAAAAATTAATAACTTAATGCAATGTAGGTGTATTCAGGAGGATGGCAGAGAGGTAAAACACACAGCTGTCTTCTCCGCTGTGTGCAGGAAAAGAAGCAGCAGCAGGGAGCAGGCAGGTGGCTTTCCCAGAGCTTCCCTGGGGCACTGCAACACACTCGGAAGAGAAATACATAATGTGCTGCCCCAGTGCCCCAGCCATTTGGCCTGAAACTGGAAATGTCTTCAAAACTGAATGCCTTCAACTTTCCTCTCAGGAGCAATTACGCCTCTATCTCCTAGCAAATGGGGAAATGACTCTGAGCTGTGTGCTATCTGCCAGATGGGCTGAATGAAGCAGTTTCTTCTGTTTCAATAACACTTTGGACTAGAATTTGTTTTTGAACCTGAGGCTTGTAATAATCAAATGCCAAAATGAATACATACCTGTTTTAAAAATGGCTTTTTCACTGGGTAAGCTACAGCCTGTGCCATTCACAGCCATGACCCACACACTGTAGCAGTGATCTGGCTCCAGGTCCTCCAAAATGCAATGGCTCTCTTTCACCGTCACTCTGTACTCTTCCACTAGGGCTAAGAGAAACATACACAAGCTTGGAACATCACACTTGTGTTGCACTGTTAGGGCTTACAGTTCAGTCTCTCGACTAACATATTAAAAAATTCAATTTAAAAAATTCAGAAAACATTAGTAGCCCAGATTGTCATATCTTACACCGACTCGGTTCTGACAGAAAGTTTTTGATGTGCCCTTGAACTGAATGTACACAAATGCCATTGATGCAAGGGGAGATTATGGCCCCCAGTCCTACTGAGGACTAGACTGCAAGCTCGGGATGCACAATCAGCAGTTACCAACACGGGCTCTCTAACATTATATATATAATATAACAGGCTCTATAACATAATAATTTCTCATAATAAACTGTATAGGACTTAGCTATAAATTACCTAAAAAGCCCTTAGCATCCTTTAGCCTGCACACACATGCACACATGGATTTGTGCAGAGCCTGGTTGCTAAAGGTGACTTTATGATCAGTCTGAGCTTTTTAATGAATGAACATTTCAATTCCTTTTATTCAATTTCACGTTTAACATATGACATTTTTTTTTAAACCTCCATCTACATGTGGAAATACTGATTACCTTTTCCTGCTGCTTTTCTAGTGGATACATATTTCAGAAGCACTTGCAGCACTCTAAAGCTTAATGAAGGCTGTCCTTTTGGGAGATCTATCTGCAGTCCCCATGAGTACCCAGGAGCAGCATGGACACATCCTCTCTGGAGGTCAAGCCACTTAGTAAAAGGGCAACTCAGCAGGTGAAAACAACTGTCCTTCATTTTACAGACTATGACATTTATCTTGCATTTTGGAGGACAAAGGGGAGGAGAAGAAACATCATTGCCCATCCTCAGTCCTATATGTGATGTCTTCACAGCCACTTTTCTTTCTGTGTCCTTGTCACTCCCCTGCAACTCGTATCCCCCTCTGTTTACCCCCTCTGTTTAGGGCAGAAGGAACTCCTGCAATTGAGAAGGCGAGATGTTACACACCCCCTGCATCTTTGGTGGTTTGCAGCTCCTCCATACAATAGACCTGGAAGAAGTCGATGGCATCCCCGTCATTCACAGACCAGTAGACAGCAATGGAGGTGCTGGTGGCTGAGTTTGGCTCCTGGGGTACCACAGTTGGTGCCTGTGGGACTGAGAGGAAAGTCTTCCATTGTTATATGTGCTCCTGCATTTTCAGGCACATTACCTACAGGTTTGTGAGGCAACCCAGTTGCTTATTTTCATTCAGATTGCTTATTTCCCCAAAGCAAGTACAGCAGGAAAGACAAAATACTGGCACAGTTTTAGAGCATCAGGTCCTCCTAAATTAGGAGCAGAAAAAGGTGTCTGCTCAGCACTGAAAGCTGTCCATTTCCCTCATAATCTGGACAAAACAAGATCTAGTCCTAGTACTGGGACCACCCAAACCCAGTATAAAGTGTGTGCCCACACCCTCATCCAGAGACAGATGTATGAACTGATCCCAGCAATGTGGGCACGGGAAAGGACCTGTCACACCAGGAAGGGATTTCTCCAGTGTGTTGATTCTACAGATATTGACAGCAGCAGGAATGTGCTTTAGGCAGAGGAAGGCTCTAACAGCACTGGGGAGCAGAAGGCTCCCTGAAGCCTTGGATCTGAGGTGGACTCCCACAGCACATGCACAACTCATAACTCCTTCCTGGCATGGTCATTTTTCCACAGATCCAAGGGACTGAGAATCCTTGGTGTGCAGGTGAACCTGAACTCTGCCAAAGTACCTGAACCCCACAGTACAACCAGTATCATTCCTCACAAAGAATGCTTCGAAGACTTTCAAGGCTCCCCAGATTTAACATAAACTTTGTTTCCTGATTGACACAGATCCACCCCAGATGAGATATTGTTCTCCTCTGTGATTATGTCTTAAAAGAGAGAGAGGGGAAAGAAAGAGGCAAAAAGCCCCAAAAGATGTTAATTGTTAAAATGATTGCAGGGAACGAAAATACATGGTTCTATTTCTTCACCCAGTAAATTTCCATACTGCATGAATTCTCTTAAAATCTCAGCAGAAAGCTTTTGCTTTCTTTCCAGTTATCTCCACAGTAATGATGATGATCCCCTGTGGCATGAACAAGGCAAATGCAGATGCTGGCTGTTTTCTTATGACTTACACAGAGAGCTACCAGTACAGTAGGATTACATCTGCTGCCCATTGAAAAAAAAAATAAATTATCCTTTTCATTGCTAAAAACAATCCTCATTTTGTCTTTTGACTGTAACTAGAGTTGGCAATTAAAAAATCTAATATCTTTAGGAAAATACTTCCTTTCAATGGACATAGTAGGGAAACCATTTTTCTTCCCCATGAAGTTGCCTAGAAACTACTATTTATGGTCACAGTTGCAAGATTTATTATTATGCCAAATCTGAACAGAAGCCAGTTTATTGAATGAAAGTTCTGAGGGGAAAAAAAAAAGGAAAAAGAGTGATAAATCAAAAGCAACACTGAAAAATATTTGATTTCTAATTTCCTTTTGCATAATATTAAACAATTTGAAAGGAGGTAATTTCAAAGCAAGAAGTTAAACTGTTCTCCTCAGAAACAGAACATTTATGGGTTGTCAAAGTACTGGTCCCTTTTTAAGTGTATTTTATTTAATAAAATGAGATATTTGCAACATGAGTTTGAATAAATGATATTTTTCAACAGAAAAGCGGGAAATGTTCTCATCAGTTCACTTTTCATTGAAGTGCTGTGGTGTAAGGAAGTTTTCCTTCTCACTACCTAACCCCCACTGCCCCTGGAAGAGAAATAATAATCCAAAATATTTTCCAATGTAATGAGAAAAACACTCCCTTGGTTTTGTGGACTTGAAAAACGAGAACAGTTACATTCCTCTGTGACTCTATTGGAAGACTTTTACAATCAGTAAAGGGCCTTGCCTTACCAGATGGCTTTGGAAATAAAAATTTTTAAATTTTTAATTTTTTAAATTTTTAATTGTTTTAAATTTAATTTTCAAATAATAATTTTTAAATTATTCTGCCACTCTTCTCGTGGCAGAACCTGAGTTCCAATATGCTCGACAGGATGCTGCTACAGTTTTTTTATGCTAATGCACTTGTGAATGGGGATAGCTCACATGAAAAGAGGAAGAATTTGAGGGAAAACAGCTTTACATTAGTGAATATGGAAAAATCAGGTTCTATGAAATTGTTCAGTAAACCACCACAAAGGTCTGACAAAGGTCTTCAATATGTGACAAATGAGGTATTCAAACTATTCAATTCCAAATCAAGTTTCTTGTAAGCATATAACTCCATTGTCCTTCAAGAAGAGAGTAACTTTGAAAAACAAACAATCAAATGAAGATAAAACACCCAAATTTTTTTGTCTTCTGCTAGTCAAAGTAAAAATCACAATAGCAATTTAAGTACTTGGTCGTGGAAGTGAAGAATAAAAACCAGCTGCCCAGTAAATATAAAGGATGAGGAACTTCAAAGATCTCTTGCTAATGGACAGTCGTTCATTTGCACTTTGTCAAAGTAAACTGGTCTGGAGTCAGCAAACACAATAGCTAATGCAAACCAACCCAAAAAGCACATTTCAGCAGTTTAGGGAAATACATGTTGGAGTGGCTTGTGGGAAAAAGAAACATAGCATGACAAAATGGATCTGTCCTCCTGTACGACCTTGCTAGTAGGTAGCAGCCTAGGAGGAATGAATGGTTGCACCCATGGGATTTCAGGAGGAAGTTTAGGAACTAGCCAAGACGCATAGGCCATTTTCACCAGCAAGTTGACAGAGTGGGTTACAAAAAAGGTCTTTTTATCTCACTTCCAAAAAAATGACATTGAGATAACAATGCATTCACTAGTGCCTGTCCAACTTCACCTGAGAAGCTTCCAATGCCATAGGCAAATTCATATAAATCTGATGAGGATTTTAAGGTCTCGGACATATTCAAGTTCCTCTAGGTCTAAGTAGTGGTGTGAAGAAGAGAGACAGTCTTTCCATAGGAACACTTCTAAGTGCACTCAACACTTTTTAGACACCGGAGTGTCTGCAAAAGGTGGCATTTCTCCAATGTCCCATTAGTCACCTGAAAATTCACCCAGGAATCAAAGCACCTTAGGGAATTTGATACTCTAGTTTCAGTGCTCAGGAACCAAACATATGAGAAAGAGGCTTCACTTCCAAAGCCAGGGAGTGACTATGATGGCAGTGGTGCATATGGATGGTAAATGGGAGGCCACAAAACACGACAGTGAGATGCAAGGCTCTAAACCAATGTTCTCTTGAAAAAAGAAATTGAGTGAGTTCCATTATGAAGAAAATTAATTCACAAATTGGCACTGACAAGATCTTCACTGACAGCTGTCCAGATCTAGATAATATACACTTATATGTGCAGGCAGAGCAGAAAGCCTGAAAGCAGAAAGGCTTTTTACAGGACATGAAATACCACGCGCAGTTTTCACTACTACCCTGACAAACCATGGCTGTTTCCAGCTATAGTTAACCACTTTCTCTTCACATCCCTTGGGGATTTCAGGTGCCTCCATTCCTTTGGCACAAGTTCAGAGACCTCAGCCATCAACCAGCCCCATACTCTCTTCCCCATACCAGGCATACTGGGGCTGCCACCCTTAGAGGAAGAGAGCTCAGGAGAACCATTAGGTTGCTTCTTCTGTCCCTGCCTGCAAGGAAAACCAACTTCTTTAGCCCTGGGAGATTTACAGATCAAGACTTTCAGATAGTCTGAGGTACAGATGTCTGAAATGATGCAAGAATTCCCCAATTTAGCACTTCTGTCTCTGTTGCTCATCCTACTGTCCCTACTACAAGCCAAACACTTGTGCACAATTAAACTTCATTTTACATTCCACTCTGATTGCTAATTACATGGTTTTCAACTTTATACTTCTCAATAAGATTCTGTTTTTAGATTCCTAAAATGTCCAAAGCATTGCCAAACTGTTAGCTTTTGTAAAAATTATATTTAGAGATTCTTACCAGCCACGTGTTGTGAGGACTGCTGGTTGCTTTGTCCTGGACTGTCTGCAAAGTGCTCAAATAGTGAAAAAGCACTGGGCACCTTCTCTAAAGGGAGGGTGGTATCCATTGCAGAAAGTAACCTATTAGGAAGAAAACACATCTAAATAATTTGGGTTACTGCATAGTTTTGCAAAGGCCAGACGCAAAGACTATATGACATATCTTCTGTAAATATTTCCCATGAACTTGAGGATGACGTGCATGGAGAATCTGTTTCCCTGCTTTTGAATTTTAGACCACACTGCAATTTTAGATAAGGAGCACAGTGAGAGACCACATGGTCTGTGTACACTTAACCCATAAGAACATGAAGATCTGAAGTTCACAGAAAGAGTCCCAAGAGCACGGGGGTTTGGGTTGCTAATGCAGTGCCTTTAAATGTTACCTTGGAGCTAACTTCAGCAGCTGACTCCAAAGATGTAACATAAAGCAGCTGCTTGTGGCAAGCCAAAAAGACATGACAGGGAAGATAGATTCCACTTAACTAGCCTGTATTTGCTGAGTTCATTATAGAAAAAAACACCAACATATTTTTAATTCTGTGACAGAAGCAGCTTCAAGAAAATGATTTCTTTTTAATTCAATTGAATTTTATCTTTCTCCCCTTCATTTTTTTCTAATCACTGAAGTAGTAGTTAATTATGCATAATTTTAACAAAGCACAATAAATATAAAATATACTTTCTTTAGAAAAGCATGCATTGTTAAATAGACTTGTTCTTAACCTTTTTTAGGTAGTCAGGTACTATCAAAATATAGTAATAGCCAGTCCATGCACAAAACAGAATTTTAAAGTTTATTGTGTAAGTAAACAAGTGGAGAGAAAACTAGGAAAATTGTTTTGTCTCATTTTACCTGCAATAAAGTAAATGCAGATAAGTGGCCAAAAAGTTTGACTTGCAAGAAGTGAGTCCAAATTTACAGTCCTAGTTCTGAAGATGATTGGAAACCCTGAAGGGGTGTTTGGCACATTGTTTTGAAACCACTCTCCTGTGGTTGTAATTTGACTGGACAGTGAAAACCTCGTGTCACTGTTATATTCCAGTCTGTGTCAGCACACATACCACTGCGATGGCAGAGGAAGTCCTGACAAGGGTATGTTTGATGTGCACTGCACAATGCCCAGGTCCCTTGGGAAAATCGGCAGGGGGGTGGGCAATGCAGTTTTGGGGACTTGCTTAGGAGAAGCCTGCAAGCCAACCACTCTGAATCTTTTTAGTTCACCCTGGAAAATTTATTTGGGGAATATGGGCTTACAGTTGAACACTTCTCTCATAAAGGATGGGACTCACCCAAATGACTCCCTTGAGAAAACCCCACATGGCAGAGAAATGTTTGTGATTATATGCATTTACTGGTATGTGCAGGTGGACCATGATGCAGCCGTGATGAGGCACCAGTCCTCTGACACACCCAGAATCAGGCACTGGTAGTGAAGAGGCATGGGAAAACATCAGCCCATAGTCCCCTGATAATGTTTTGAAATTTACTTAATCTCATTTTTTTTCTGGAATTATGTTCAGAAACATAGTCCAACAACACGTAAGTGATGCTTTGTATTATAACCTTTCAGAGACTAAGTGACACAAACCAGACTAGTGAAAAAAATGAATATACCAGTGATGTCTAACAGGCGGAAGCAGGGTTAAAATGGTTTTTAGTATATGTGTGTATAATAATAACTACGAGGAACATCTGTTTAGAAATGTCTGGGTAGAGATTTAAAATTGAGCTGATGTTTTAGCATGCTATTTGTATAACTGCTGTCTTACAGAACATGTGCAAAATACTTCAAAATCAGTCAGTTACAGCAACAAGGATAAAACCTCTTGTCTTAATTTCATTATTTGCAAGGTTTATAAAAGTACCTCTGAATATTAGAAGTGTGCTTTCAAAGCTTGAAAATACTAAATGAAGCATCCAGCATGCTAGGCCTAGTACTCACTACAGTGCGCTTAACCCATACTTCATGTACCTTTTATTCAACTCTTTAGATGACTAGAAGAAGAAAAAAAAAAGTATTAATAGTTTTCAAAACCCCCAAAATGTTGAAAAACTGATCATCTAACAGTCTTTCTACTTTCCTTGGACATAAAATACACATGGTTTTACTGACTTGATGCTGTTTGGAATGCTGTGCATTCACACTAGCAGAGGATTTATTTCCTTAGGAATATTTCGTTTCAAAGCTCTGACTCAGCAGGGTATTAGAGTATAAATCTGGTTTTAAGTTCCTGAGGGGTCAGTATTCAAAATCTAGGTTTAAAGACTGAAACATATTCAAGTACTCTCTTAAACCAAGACTTTTAGAGAAAAAAATCACTTGCACAGTAAGAATAGTTAAATTCTAATACTGGCTAAAATCTGCCTCATAACTTCTTATTACTAGAAGCTGGGTGAGATTTTTACTTTTGGAGTGAGAGTTTGGCCCATGCTCCATGAATCTTCAGCTAATGCTTCCTAGTATGTGGACAAAAAAGTTCTTCTCTTTTATCATTAACAGAAAGGAGAAGGGAATCCAATGATTTTCACACCCCAGAAAATAATTACAGATCACAAAACTTTTTTTTTTGCCAAAGCATTGATCCTGTACCTCACAAAGTTCAGGAAAATAATCCATTTTTTTTTGTCCATCCCAAAATAGCCAATCTACCACAATATTCACTTGATTACAAGACATAGTGTAGCTTGGAGTAGGGAAGAAAGCCAAATATTGTTCCATCATTTCTATAATTGATAGGGCATATATGGGCTGGGTACTTGCATTTGGAAAGCTGGTTTATTTTGCATCAACGATCAGTCTTTAGAGAGTAATTTGACCTTTTTATTTCTGGCATCCCAGGATAGTTTCTCTGCAACTTCTAAACTACATGTTCATTCTGTAACAGGAGATTATTATCCCAGAAAATCCATCCACTTCAAGACTGTTAATAGTTGTAGAGTATTTTTGCTTGTGTAAAGATATATATACTTGTGTAGAGAAGAAAGTAGTATGGCTCACTTATGGACAAGTCTTGCAGCACAAGAACAGTACTGGAGCACCCAGGACCTGCAAACACCCTCTGAATAAAGTTTAAGATTAATGACTGTAGACTGTATGAGCTAGGTAGGTCCAGTCCCGCAGATTCACTGGAGATGTCTTTCATATCCAGAAAGGACCATCAAATGCACGTCCCTAAGCCGACCCCACTGTTGTGGTTTCACCCCAGCCAGCATCCAACTACCACAAAGCTTCTCACTGCCTTTCAGCAGTAAATATTTATCACAGCCCCAGCAATTTAAGCGCGTAAATACTGTTTGTGTCTGTTTATTGTAAAATCCAAAAGCAACAAAAAAAAAAAAAAAAAAAAGCACCCTACAACCCAGAAACAATTCTACTTCAGACACTTTTCTTGTTTCAGAAATCACTTTGTTGTTTTTATCATACAAAATATGTATTTTATTTTTATACAGTAAAATACCTAAATCCTCTAATATTTCTCATTCCTCAGTGAACAATTAATTCTAGATAAATTATCCAACTGTCTTTTTACCTCCTCCTTATAAAACAAATGAGAACCATTTTAATAGCATATCACATTTTCATCCTATGCATCATCTCTGCATTTCTCTCTGAGAATTCCCACAACAAATGCAAATGATCCAGCAGTTTCAGAGAGGAATAGCTGAGCTAGCAGGATTATGCTAATTTAAAAAAAAAAAAAAAAAGTAAATAACTCATTGCCAGCCTAGATACAGAACTCCTTCCCTAACTAGCATTGTAAAAACTACAGCATGAAAGCCATTTTTACTTACATTTAGGAAAACAAATCCATCCACTTCATCTGCTTCTTTAACTGTTGTCTCCAAAGTTTCCTTTGCTGAATCAACAGTTTGCTGGAAATTAACCATCTGCTCATACAGGTACTCCATTTTCATCTTCTTCACTTCCTCGAAGTTCTCTGATTTCTCATCATACTGTGCTACCACTTTCTTAAGCATCTCTTCATTCTGCTTTTCCAGTAAGTCTGCACTTTTCTTACAATTTTCCTGCAAAATAAAAACAGATGTAAATTGTTCTGCAGAATAAAATTACAACATTAAACAAATACACAGAAATTCTGAATGACCCACATATGAGTCATCCACCAGATTCATTCTGGCATACTGACAATAAGATAATTTTATTTCTGCAAGCAAACTCCTCTGTGAGAAATATCACTAGAGAAACGCATTAAAAACAATGGCAAGTTTTTTTTTACTGTTCAAAATTAAACTTAGATATTTAAGCACTGAGACAGGACATCTGACTACAAAATAGCTAAAAATTCATACTTACAACTGAAATTAATACAGTTCTCAAGGCTTAAGAGCTTGGGTAATCAGAACTTAAGACATTGGGCAACTAATTTATATGCTTCACACAAGATTCTAAATAGAGACACATTATGAGCTTTTCATAGGCTTAAGCAAAATTAAGGGAACTTTTTCTTTCAGTGCTTGACAGTTACATATTTCACTTTGCACTGATGTGCAAGAAAAAGCAGTCTTTTTCTTCCACTAAAGTTAACACCTTCAAGTGGAAGAAGCCAATTTGAGGACTGGAGAAACAGCCCATTTTGGTGAAAGCAATGATGTTATAAAATAGGGCAAACATATCTTAGAAGTACAAGGAGAGAAAGTGTGGTAAAACACTGGACTTACCTCAACTGAGTTAAATCGCAATTCAATATCACTCACAAACTCCTCGATCTTTATTGACTTTTCTTCCAGTGCTATCAGCAATTCACTTAATTGATCCTGAAATTTAAAATCTAAACTTAAGCAGGTTATTTTACAAAGCTTTTGCACAGAACTTATTTTAGGTGAATATTTTCCTTTAGCCCTGAGTCACCATTGCAACAATTGATAAATAAGTTCAAGTATCACTTTGGCTACAAAGATAAGCACCAAAAAAGCAACTGGAACAGTCACAGAACCGTTTCCAAACCAAAAAAAGGGAGCTCAGTTAGACAAGATGCTGAATGTCTATACCAGTTTTTGAAAATTATGAATTTCAATGCAACTTTGCTGGCAGTGAAGGTACTTAGACTCTCATGAGGGTCCTTGAGACATTACAGGAACAAGTGCATTAAAAGGGATATAAGAAAGGTAATGATGAGGGTAATAAATTATGCACTATCATGGTTTTTTTTTTAAATTAGAATTTGAAAGATATTTCTCATAAACAAGAATATATCAAAATCACTGGTTGAATTAGATGTGGAAACAAAAGCAGTTCAAGTGACAAC
The DNA here is from genome assembly GCF_003031625.1 of Empidonax traillii. Classification (NCBI taxonomy): domain Eukaryota; kingdom Metazoa; phylum Chordata; class Aves; order Passeriformes; family Tyrannidae; genus Empidonax; species Empidonax traillii. Next base: position 1,407,843 of record NW_020955201.1, read on the forward strand.
AGGCATCAGAGACAACTCAGAACTTTTTCTTAGTCCTTCTTGACCTTTTATGAAAGAAAGCTGTCCATCTGCTCAGGTGCAATTCATAATTTGTAAAAATGCTTACTTTTAATTCAATGGCATAAATCTAAAAAAAAAAATGTTAGTTTTCTTTTGTCACAGCTTCGTATTATGGCACAATGTTACAGCTAAATCTATAGAAAACAAGCTTTTCATTAATTTTAAATGTCACATTGGACAGTAAAATTGAAAGCTCACTTTATAAATATTTAGGGCTAATCACCAAAATTTGGAGACTAACTTCTGTTTGTCAAGATAACCTATAAAATCTGACAGACGCCATCTATAGCTCATTTCATTTACTGCGAAGCTATGATTTTATGGTTTTCATGCAACAAAAAATTCAGGCAAAAAACATGTTGCTAATTTAATGTTTTCTCAGTAATTATAAAGAGGTAACAAGAAACATAAAAATGCAGTTTCTTAGTAACCTAAGCCCTAAGGGTTAGAAATCACGTGAAGCTAATGCTGTGCTGTGGCCAGATTTAATATTGGCTTCGTATCCATGCTCCACAGCCAGGGAGTGATATTGTGGGATGTTTATTTGCAGCTTGCAACTGACTCGTTGTCATGCAGGTACATTTGAGGAATGGCTGGGGTCTGTGACTTTATTACTTACTAGTGTCTAATTGTCACTGCTAAGTCAAGTGTGAGCGGCCGTACATAAAAAGCAGCTCAGATATCATACCATGCTCAGATATCTGCATACCATGGAGACAGTTTTTATTTCATAGATACTCCAACTTAGCTTCTGGACTGCTCTCTGAAGCCTCTCCCCCTAGCTACACAAGAGGACTGGAGAAATTAACTTCCTTAGCTCTTAACTCTTAACCAAATTAATTCTTACCTTCATCTTGGCTGAAGCATCATCTAGTGTTGTGACTTCATGGTCTTTATGCTCTCCAAAAAGCTTGTCAATAGCAGATATTGGGCATTTGCAGTGGTAACAATATGTGTCTACTTGTGCTTTCTTCATTTCTCTGTGGGGGCTCTCAACCTGAGGAATGTTTGTTGTCGATTTTTCAGGATACATCACCACAAAACCTGAATCTTCAAGCTCAACAGGTGTTCCTTGTTCTGGCTCATTAATAAATTCGTAACTATCAACAACATGCTCAAAAGAGTCCCTGTCTTCAAATAATAGCTCCTCATGTGTAAACTGAGACGATATTTCGTCTTGCAAAAGTTCTTCTTGCGTAATCACATCATAGTCCATTGACTCAGAGAGATCTTCATAAATATCAGGGTGCTGCTCCTCTCTTTGAAAATCTGGTTTCTCTGTTTGCTGAATGGTAGGGACACAGGAAAGACGTTCCTGAGTATACTGATCACCTACACTATCATCAACAAATGGAATGTATTTTTCCATTTGAGCAACAGCTGCTGTATTGTGCTGTTCTTCCTCCTTTTCTTCCTGCTTATTACCAGCTTCCTGATATGCAGCTCCCTGATTATCCACTAGTTGACTATATGCTTGTTGACTTGAATGCTCTGGCAACTCCTCAGTTGTTTCTAGAGATAAATTTACTTCTTCTCTTTGTTCTGTGGTATCAGTTCTTGCACCCGAAAGGATTGTTCTGCTTCCAAAAGGAATGGCATGCATTGGTTTACAAATTGTTGCCTGAATGTCACTGTCAACCTGGATTTTGTCTCTCTCCACAACACCCCTTTCTGGAAGAACCTCAGTTTTGACATACTGAACATCACCATATCCCTCCTTCTGCTTGTTCTCTGAATTCCAAGTCAAAATTCCTCCACTAAAGGATTTATCCTCTGATGTCTGATCTTTTTGAGGCCCTATGGCCTTATTCGGAATTTCATCTTTAAGAATATATTTTTCAAAATATATTCCAGTTCCATCATCTGTGTCTGAATTCCTACTAGGGAAAGACGCATTAGAATTACCACTTTCCTCATCAGAGGGAGCCTCATCCTTTGTCTTTTCTCCTACTGCTTCTGCATAGAGGTCCTTGTATAAAAATGATAGAGCAGGTGGCTCCTCTAGAAGCTCTGGATTAATTGCAGCAACTGTGGTAGGGAACAAGAGAGATCGTTCTAGCACTCCTTCGTCTGAGTCAAAGAGTGGGGTCCCTGGTGACTTCCTTTCATCTTCTACATTTGTAATGCTTTTACTGCTAGAATCAACTGATTTCTGCAGAGGTAAAGGTTTTGAAACATCTGCATAGGACTGCATTTTGCTTTCTCCTTTCATGGTACCATAAAAGACTTCATCCAGATCCTCAAGTAAGGAAAACTCTTCCAAAGTATCTCCCTCAGTGCTTTCTTTAAAAGATTTGGCTTTTTCAATAGGTTCGTTGGGATCTTCTGTCACAGGAGACAATGAAATTGGTCTTTCAAAATGTGGCTTAATTGGGGATTTGTCGTCAATCAATGTATATTTTTCAAAATAATCCATATCAGCAGTACCATTATTAGGATCCAGCACTGCATAATTATTGTTCTCTGGCAAAAAGGGATTTTCTTGTTGTGTTTCTCCAGTTTCCTCAACATTATCTTTTTTGACCAATTCTGGTATATCATGGCTTGCAGTCTTTCCACACACTGAGCCTTCTGAAATTTCTGTGGTTCTTCCAGAAGCTGGGGTTCTGTGGCCATCCTCAGCTAATTTTCTTTTAAATGAAGGATTTGTTTCCAAGTATTCTAATTTATCTGGCATGTGTTTACTTTCTTCTTGATCAACAGAAGAAATATGTGTAGGAGCATGAATATTGAGTATTTCATAACCTTCTGAAATTATATTAAATAGATCTTTTTGTTCAGTAGTCTCTGGAGCACATTGACTGTCTTCTACAGCACTCACATGTTCCATTTCTTTCTCTTTTCCTCTCAGGTAATGTTCAGGCACTTCAGACACTTTGCCTACCTCCAGATGTTGCATTACTTCCATTTTTGCAGGTTTTACAGTACTAGTTTCATACTCCACAGTGTTATCTGGACTTTGATTATCTCCTACCCAAGGTGGTAAATCATACCTTTGTGTTCCAGGACCAGTGTCTGAGCTCTTCCTGTGAGCAAATTCATTTGACACTGATTCAGAAACTCTAAATGTATGCCCCCTTTTCTCTACAGTCCCATCAACTGTAAGTTCTGTGCAACTTCCAGCTGGGAATTCACTTGGAGAAAACTGAATTCCTTGCCTGTCTACATCTGCAGCCCTTATTGGACTAATTGAGCAAGCTTTCACCTCTTCTACCAGCCAGCTAGCTAGCCCAACAGATGAAATATCTAGGTTCTGCTTTTCATCAGAACTAGAGCCAGCAGACTTAATCTCTGCTGAAGAAAGACTGTCCTGTCCACAAGAATAATGCTGATTTTTGTGTGTCACAGTTTCAAAAAGATCTGATGAAATAGCTTCCAAATGCTCCAAGGTTGTGTGCTTCTGTTCTTCAAAACATAGTTGCATTTCACGTTTCCGCTCTCCTTCAGTATAAACACCTGAAACTATGTTAGATTGCTTTCTAAGCATGCCTGCTACATCAAAAACAGGTGATGGAATATTTTGTTTCTTTTCATCATCAGTAAAAGCCACAGATACTGACCTTACAGGTTCTGACTTTCCAGGTAACATATGAAAAGGTACAAATGACTCTGACTCTGCTTGCTGGTCTGCTACAGCAGTCACCTCTGACTCTGTGGTCATTGACCTTGGCACTGTCTGCACATCAGGTTGCATTTCTTGCTCATCTTGCTCAGTAGTGAATTTAGGGGAACTTCTTAGCTGCTCTGGTGACAAATATTTTCTGTTGAGCAAACAAGATTCTGGCTTGTCTTGATCTTGTGTGTGCACTGGAGATAGACTCTCTAATTGCACTGTCTTTGAGCTTGCTGTTTCAGCCAAACTGAGCTGAATTTTTTGCAATTGTTTTTCATCATGGGGTGGAATTGCATGTTTACATTCTGATTGTACAGGCTGGGTAATAAGTGGCTGCATGCTTTGCTTCTCTTGTTCAGCAAGGGACCATGTGGGAACCAAATATTCAGAGTCTGGTTTTGAATAAGGTAGAATTTCTTGCTGACATGTTTCATCAGCTGAATAAAATGAGACTGAAGGTCCAGAATCCAAATTTGAAGGTACAGTCAGGTAATCCTGACTTTCTAAAGTTTCTACTTTATCTGTAGAATATGATAAATTTGATTGTTCAGATTCTAATTGTGTAGCTGTGTGAAAGTAATGTGGAGTCAGTTCTCTCTCTGCTTCAGGTAAAATTTCATGTTCAGCCTCTGACTTTGCAGCCACAGGCAACTGTAGAAGACTTTTTAAATTCTCTGCTTCTTTTCTTGGAAAAAAGGACCTTAACTCAGATTGGGCAGTTTCTGAGTGCTCTGCTTTACAGCAGGAGTAAGATAAATCTAAACGTTTGGGTGACAGGTCTCCAGTTACAGGTGAGGACTTGTGGCTTCCTTCTCGGTTTGTTTCAGAAACAGCATGTGAAGCACCCAAAGGTACAGACACTCTTTTTTCAGTAAGAGATGAGTATGGTTGAATTTTTTCTCTCTCTGCTTCCTCAGTGGAAAATGGTAAATCTTGTTGTTCAGTTTCCAGCTGAGCAGTTAGAGATGAAGTAGCCCCAGTGCCTCGCTTCTCAGAATGTCCTGCCCTTAGCAGGGCCATTTCACGCTTTTCTGCTTTGTCAGTACAACTTAATGAATCTGACAGTTTGAGCTCTGGTTGTGAAGTTCCTTGCTCCCCCATCCTGACAAAGGTATATGATACAGCAGGTGTTTCTGGTTGATCTGTTTCAACATCAGAGTACTGCAAATTAATATGTGGAAGTTCAGGTTGGGCCCCATCTCTCTGCTTTATTTCACTCCCAAATGGTATCTCTGGATGCTCCAGCTGGGCAGTCTGTGGTTGCTCTGACTCACTGTAGGAATACCATGAATCTGGTGGCTTCATTCCACGAGTCTCTGCTTTGTCAAGAGAGCATGGCAAATCTTGATGTTTTGATTTCAGTTGTTCTGGTTGCAACTGCTCTGATTCTCTGGTGTAATGTGAAAAATCAGAAGGCATGAACCCTGCTTGTGAAGAGTCCTGTGTTTCTGTTTTATCAGAGGAATAGAAGTCTGGAAATTCCCTTTCCAGTGGGGACGTATTTGGTTGCTCTTCTGGGCCATGAGGACTTGAAAACATTGGTTGTTCCAATTTTAGTTGTACTGTTTCCTCTGGATGTAATGTATAGCTTTGCCTCTCCTGCTTGACCTCCAGCTGTGCACTTTGTTTTTCTTCACTAACAGACAAGGGCAAATCTGTGTGCAGTACTTTGCCCATGGCATCCGAGACATCTGAATGTTCAGACACTGATAAGCCAGCCTGAGATGTTTTTACAAAAGAATACAACAAACTCTGTTCTTTCAACTCTGGCTGTGTTGTTTCATGAGGTTCTGCTGTGCCAACAGAGAAGGACAAATCTGCATATTCTGATTTTGCTTGGGAATTTTTCAGTCCTTCTTTTTTCTTCGTAGAGCACTGAAACTCAAGGTGTTCTACCTGCATTCCTGCATCTTCCAATTGCTCTTCTTTACTTAGAGATGATGAAAAATCACCTATTTGTTCCTGCTCTGGTTGAATCTTCTCTTGCTGTACTGTGCCAGTGGAATGTAATAAATCTGGATACTTCGAATCTTCTTCAGCAATTTGAGTTTGCTGTGTTCCACCAATTGAACATGATAAATTCATTATTTCTCCCTCTGGCAGTATGATTTCATGGTCTTCTAATCTGCCAGCAGATAAATCTGAGTGGTTTGATTTTGTATTTAAAGTTTCTTGTTCTGCCTCACTAACAGAATAAGATAACTCTGAATGTCTCAATTCTGTCTGTGCTTTCTTGTCTTGTGCAGCTTTTTTGTAAGAATGCAAGAAGTGTGGCTTCTCCTCTTGAGCAGTTCGTCTTTGCTCTGTTTTGCCAGGCCAAGATGATAGAACTGGTTTTCCTGACACCAATTGTGTAGTTTCTTGAGGTTTTGCTTTAGCAAAGGAATACAATAAATCAGGATTATTTGGCTCTGGTTTTGCCATTTCTCTTTGCTGCTCTTTTCCATCATGAGATGATGAATCCAGAGTTCCCTGTTTCTCTTTGGCAGCTTGTGGATGCTCTGCTCTGCTGGTGGACTGTCCCTCATTGGGGCATTCCACAGCTGTGTGTTCCACCCCTTCTTGTCCCACTGCAGCAGCTGGGGGTGCCAAGTCTGCGTGGCCCAGCTGCGCAGGTGGAAGTTGCTCCGTTTTGTCATGACTGTACAACACACCTGGCTCTTCCAGCCCCAGCTGGATTGTTTCTCGCACTTCATCAACGGAACACGGTAGAGTAGAGTGTTCGGGTTTCGGCTGTGCTGTTTGCACCTCCCCTACTTTGAAAACAGAGTAAAGCAAGTCAGGCTGCCCCTGCCCTGGTTCTGCCATTTTTGCTTCTGCTGAACCTGCAGAAGGGGACAAATGTGAAATTGCCACTTCTGGCTGAACCGTTTTGTGTTCTGCTTTTCCAAAGCGGTAAGTTTGCTCAATTTCTTGTCGTCCTTTTCGTTGCACCTCTGTGTTATCCAGAGGAGATATCACATCAGTGTGCTCTGTCTCTGGTGGCATTATTTCATCATCTGGCCTATCAATGGAAAGTGATAAATCTGGTTGTTCCAAGCCCTCCTGGCCATGTTTGAAATGCTCCATTTTACCAGGAGAATGAGATAACTTTTCTTGTTCTAACTGCTGCTTTGTTGCTTGCTGTTGTTCTTCTCTGCCAACAGAAAGTTTTCTCTGTTTCTGATCCAATGGTGCTTCTTCTTGCTGTTTTGTCTCATCAGTGGAATGTGACAAATCAGGACTCTTCACTTCCCACGGTGCAATTTCTGGATGTTTCCACTCTATTTGTGCAGTTGCTGGGAAAGCTCTTTTTTTGGCCACTTTAGGCAATTCTTGATGTTTAGAATCAAACTTCTGAGTTGTTCGTTCTTTGCCTGAATATTTTGAATCCAATTGTGAAGTTTCTTGCTGATTTCTTTGGATATCAGAACACAGCAGATTTGGGTACTGAGATTCTACTTCCATACTTGCATCTTGTGCTGCTTTGCCCAGGGTTCCTGGTGAATGCATATGTTCTGATTGTTGCTGTATTTCTCCCATGGAATATGAGAGCTCTGAATGTCCTGGGTCTTGCTCTACAGTGCTGCCTGGTTTCGGCTCACCACTGTCATCTGAAAAATCTGGACGTTCAGTTTCTTGTTGCTTTGAATGAAGTGGTAAGGTTGGATTTTTCAATTTTTGTTCTTGTTCAGTTTCATAAAAGGAATATGACAAATCTAGGCATTCTGAACTCATTTCCATTTCCAGTGGAGCTTCTTTTCCACTGGAAGGTGGCAAAAACATTTGCTCCAACTCTGGATGTACTATTTCTTGTTGCTCTGCTTTTCCAGTAAAACAGGAAAGAAATGGTTGTTCTGATTTTTGTTGCATTGTTTCCTCCTGTGTTTCTATACTTACATAAGATGTTTTTTCTGGATATGCTGGCTCTGTTTGCATTTCTTTTTGCATTTGTTTACTGAAAGAATATGGCAAAGATGGATGCACTAAGCCTGGTTGAGCCATTTCTTGCTGTGCCAAATTAATTTGGTCTACGACCTGTGTCATCTCTTTACCCAAGCTTTCTGACAAATCTGAATACTCTGTTTCCATTGGCACAGGTTTTTGTTCATCCGTTTCCTGTTGCTTCAGCTCTCTTTGTACTGTATCTTCTTCTTCCATTCTGCCAGTGGAACGTGATACACCTGGCTTTGACACATTCAGTGGTGGTGTTTCTTGTTGAGTGCTAGCAGTGGAAAAGGAGGGAAAAGACTGTTCCTGCTCCATTTGTGTCATTTCCCAGGGCTTTGCTTTGTCAGTCAAATGTGACCCCAGAGAGCCGGACTCTACTCCTTTTTGCATTACTTCTCCAGTGATAAATGAGAAATCCCTGTTTTCCAAAACTAGTTCTACATTTTCATGTTGTTCTGCTTCACTAATGAAACACGTTGGCTCTGGACCTTCTAAGTTTCTTTTTACAGCTTCCTGTGCTGTTTCTCCCTGGGAATAAGAGGAATCTGTTTGCTCCAGCTTTGTTTGTAATACTTGATGCTGTTCTGTTTTGCCAGGAGAGTACATTGTCTCTGTCTGTTCTGCCCTCAGTTGTGAGGTTTTATGTTGCTGTTCTTTGCCAGTAGTATATGACCAAATTGGATGCTCTGGCTGAAATTGAGTAGTTTCTCCTTGCACTCCCTTGTCACTGGAATCCAGCTTACCTCCATGTTGTGAATCCTGCTGCACAGGCTGTGGCTGTTCTCCTTTGTCACTAAAATATGCGTCAAGAGAATTTTCTGGATCTGCTTGCAACAATTCTTTCTGCTTTGTTTTATTCATGGGACATGCTAAATCTGAAAGTGCTGTTTCCAGATACTCAGTTTGCTCTTTCTCAGCTCTTCCAGTGGAATCAATTTTGTCTGCATGTACCAACTGGAGTCCTGTAGTGTTTTCTTTCTCCACTTCCTTCCTCAAACATGATAAATCTGAAGGTAACAGTGCAAGCTCTTCTTTTTCTTCATGTTCTCTCTCTTTGGGGAAATAAGATTCTGGCTGTTGCAGTTCAAAATTATCAGATGTTTGTTTTTCTGTTTCTTGCCTGGAAATTAAAAATTCCTGATGTTCCATTTCCAGCTGTATACTTTCTGATTCCTCCACTACTTTCTCAGTAGCAGCGGAGTCTGGATGACCCATGTCAAGCTGTGCACTCTCCAATTTCTCCATTTTTTCCCTGGACAAAGAAGAGTCTGGATGATTCCCCTCCAGCTGTGCACTCTCTGATTCCTCCATTTCTTCTATGAAATATGATAAATCTGGACACTCTGTCTCCAGCTGTGCACTTGCTGGTTTCTCAATTTCTTCCCTGGAAAAAGAAAAGTCTGGATGCTCCATGTCCAGCTGTGCACTCTCTGATTTTTTTATTTCTTCCTTGGAAAAAAAATCTTGATGTTCTCTCTCCAGTTGTGAACTCTTTGATTTCTTTGTTTCTTTTGTGGAAAAAAGCAGTTCTGGATATTCTGTCTCCAGTACCGCACTCTCTGATTCCTCTGTTTCTTCCCTGGAATATGAGAAATCTGGATGATCTGTCTCCAGCTGTGCACTTGCTGGTTCCTCCATTTCTTCCCTGGAAAAAGAAAAGTCTGGATGCTCCATCTCCAGCTGTGCACCCTCCAACTCCTCTATTTCTTCCTTGGAAGAAGAGAAGTCCAGATGCTCTGTCTCCATCTGTGTTGTCTCTGATTCCCCAATTTCTTTGCTGGAATATGAGAAGTCTAGGTGTTCCATCTCCATTTGTGCACTTTCTGCTTGTTTGGTTTTTTCAATGGAAAAATCAGACTGATCCAAATCTACTGCTTTATCTATAGCTGAAGTTTTCTGAGTTTCTTCTGTTCCTGTATCAATAGGATATGAAATGCCAAAATATTTAGAATCTATATTTTGTAGAATTGGTGGATTTATTGCTTGCTCATCTGTTTCCTGAAGGTAGGAGGAAAAGCCTTGTTCTGACTTTGTTTGGTTCTCCAGATGAATATTTTGAGTTTCTGAGAGAGGGGTCTCTTGACCCTCTTTTGTTTCAGCAGAATGTGTTAGACCTGAAGTCTCAGATTCTGACAGTGCAGTTGTTGATAAGGGACACTTGGTCTCTTGCTTCTCCATTTCACCTCCAGAATGTGGTAAAAGCACATTTTCAGACTCAGATTGTGCAGTTTCTGACGGCTGAGGAATAGTATCTTCCTGTCTTGTTTCAGTTAGAGCAGAATATTTGGATTTAGCTGATGGAGCACTAGCCAAGTAAGACTTCTGCGCTTCCCTCTCAGGGTGTTCTGACACGGATGCCATAGGCAAAATATGCTGAGTATTTCTATATGCAGAATTGGGCTGAAATTCCTGCTTTTTTGCTTCATCCAGATGACCTGATGGTGTCAGCACAAACTGGTCTGTATTTTCAGCTGAAGGAATCTGCATCTGCTTCTCATCAGACTCTAACAATGTGGAGGTTGTTGGCTCTGTTACTGATGTTTTGGCCACAGGTGAATGACTTAGCTGCTTCCTGGCTTCTTTAGGAGGGCAGGACTCCAGGGAATGACCTGATACCTGATTTGGAGTCTCCAGAAGAGGTTGTCTGTCTTTTCTTTCCTCATGTTGAATATTTTCAGATGAAACATTGTTTTTCTTAGTAAGCTGTTTTTCAAGTGTTGGTGAAGAAAAGCTTTGATTTGTGTGTTCTGTGAGTTGTTCTCTTTGCTTCCTTCTTCTCTCTGATGGTGTTTGAAGAATTCTACTTCTTGCTCCCTGAAAAGATTTTGGACGTGTTGCTTCTAAGTGTGAACTGAACTTCTGCAATCTTTCTTTTACTGACATTTCAAGGAACTGTTCAGAGTCTCCTGAAACTGAGCTACTTCTCCGTATTCTGGTTTTCTCTGATGTTTCAGGGGGTGGACCAGTCCCTCCAAAAATTGAGTTAAACAGCTGGATTCTAGCTTGTACTGGTCCTCCAAGGATTGGACCAACTTTTCTCAGTCTGCTCTCCCTAAATATTGATCTTATTGGAGCACGTTTTACTGGCTCTTCTGTGATGTTCTCTTGATCCTCTTTGTTATCCAACATTTCTTCATCCGTGTCTTGTGCTTCCACCTGCTCAATGTTCAACACAGAGGCCTGCACATCTCCTAGAACAGTTCTTGGTTCTTGCCTCTGCATTACAGATGAGTCACGTTTTTTATTGCTCTGACCTCCCTTCAGGCTTGTAGCCACTGGCACCTTATTTGAAGATTTTCGTGTCCTTTTCCGAACAATCTTACCTTCATCCATAATAAAGATAACTTTTCCTGGAGGAGAACCTACTGGTGAACTTTCCATACTGTAAAGATCAGAAGTTGTACTAGTTTCTGAGGTCCAGGGAGTAGAACATCTGCTCGAGCTTGTTTCCCAGGTTATTCCACTATCTTCACTTTGACATGTTACCATAGAAAAGGAGGGGTTAGTCATGATGTACTGAAGCTTGGGTTTCACATCTTCGCTTTGGATAAGATCTTTTAAACTACATTAAAAAAAGAACACAATGGAAAAAAAAAATAAAAGCTGTAAAAACTCACAAGAAATTAAATTATTGCTGTATTGTAAAACCTGATTTTTTTCATTACAGCAAAAATACTTTTCAAAGTTGTAAAACTATTGCACAAGCATAAATTTTGAAGTACAAGCATAAAAAAGGTCCAATTTCATCTGACAAATATATTTTAGATGAATTTGTGTAAAACTGCATGTTGCAGGGTTAGTTCAGTGAAGGGGAGGTGTTTAAATGCTTTTGACAAAGCAAGAAAAACAGTCTTTGATCTGACCTTGTTTTGCCAGTGTGAGATTGAGCTGATTCTGGGGCTGGTCTCCAGAAAGTATTTATTTCACAGTATAAATTAAACCTTGTATTAAATGCTTAGGAGATACTGTCAGTGTTTTAATAGCTCCACACTTGCTTTGCGCAAGCGTGAATGATTACACAATGCTCAAAGGAGTAGGCAGTCTATCCACTGGTTTGATTCTGTCTTTTCATATGTTTCATCTCCTAAGCACTCTCAGTATTTAACAAAGTAATTTAGAATACATTCAACAATAAAAAATTACTGTACTCTCCCCAGATGAAATAGTAACATTTCATAAAGCTAGCTTTAAACCTTATGATGTATAATCAATACACTATCTTATGCTGCAATCAAATTTTTCAGTTAAAAGAAAAAGCTGGAGAAATGTTTTTCAAGGAAGCTTTAGAAAGGAAATTGGTCTTCAAAATAAGAGTGTAAAGACTAGCAAAAGCAATCAGAAGACATAATGTAGCAGGGGAGGGGGAGTATTTTTAGTTACAACATATACTCCCCAAAAAACCATAGAAAATGTAAGCAAAACACTCAACCCCAAATTTTCTGGAGTAGACAGTAGTTCATTTATGGACATCACATTTGTAGCCGACAGAAAAAAAAAGACAAAGCATCTGCTGGACAAGGCATAGTCTTTAGTAGAGCAGAAGTGGTGAAGTCTCTGTTGTTCCAATGGAAGAACGCACACCTATGCCCATAAAACACCCAGCTTCCACTGAACAGAGGGAAGGCTCACTTTCCAGTTGATTAGGATAAAGTAATCAAGCTACAGTGCTACCTAGCTAACTCAAGCTACCTAGCTCCTGACCATGGGGTCAGAGAAGGAGAACTGACATGTGGCTGTGACTCAGCACCACACAGGTACCAGAGATTCCTGCAGGCTACAGAGACAAAGAGACACACCCAGAGAGCAATCGACTTTGCTCCAGAGGGTGCTGAGTACTAGGTAGAAGGCAAAGGTCTTTGAAGGAGGAGAAGAAGAAATCCTGTGGAGAACCATAACTGCTCCATCAAACAAACTCTCTGAACTGTAAGGTTTTTGTAAAGGTCACTCAGCAAAACTGCTCAGTGCCTAATGGAAACAGAAAGGTAATCCTGCTATTAGCAATGCTAACCTTACCTTTCATAAATTTGCTTTCCAGAGCATGAAACAAGAAGGACTACCCTGGGCTGGCCCATGCTCAGGTCTGTGCAAACTGAGGCACAGACTGTCTCTTCTCTGATTTCCTTGGTGCAAACTGAAGACTGAAGACTTAGAGTGGTCTGACCAGCCAGAGGTGGGACAACACAATACCAAACTCTGGTCATGAGGCTGGCCTGGAAACAGTGACTAGCAGGACACGTTAGACTGAAGCCTACAGTTCAAAGCAAGTCTGACAGTGCAATATTAAATACTCACATTATAACCAATCCCCACCCCTCCTCCCCCAAGCCCAGCCCTTGAACAGATAAAAACCCAGGACGTGGAGCCGATTCTCTGCCTTGATGTAGTACTCTCTATCAAGGCTAGCTCCATAAGCAAAAACTCACAGGTTGGAGGAAGAGGCGCAGCAAACACATCTATACTTATTTTTCTGCTAGCTTTTCCTTTGCCATTTCCATGGCTTGGCATTAAATTGACTGGGGGATAGCAAAATAAAATAAATTTAAAAAAAAATAAAAATGAATAGCAATAGTACTAAGAAAGCTTAAAAAGATGACAAATCTTTTTTTTCCCCAGATATTTCGACATCTAAATCACACTCATATTTTTAAACTTATTTTTCTGCAGTACCTGGTACTATTAAATAAAACTTCATGCAGAACAGAGTAGGACACCCACTTTAGCTGATATTAGTGAATACAAATGGGTTGCCCTGGACCTGCCTATGCAAAAAGCTTGAATTATTCACATCATTATCTCATTTTCATGGTCACAAACCGGTCACAGTTCATATTTCTCTACAGTGTGATGAGACAGTGCTTTATACTTTAAAGATCAGAATGAAAGATACATAACTCATGCGTTTCCTCAACACATTCCAAATGCTGAACAATTCGTATGTTGCACAGTATTAGTTAAAAGACCCTTCTCTCTAGTAAGAGGAAGTGTTTGCAGTTGCAAAAAGATGTTTGCAATGTTTCAGCTCCACAGATGCAGATATGAAGCCACTGATATCCAGGGACAAAAGCCAGCGCTGTCTTTTCCCATGTACATATTTGACACCCAATCCTGTTGACACATATGTTATCAGTTTGTTATTTCACTGCTAGGACATCAACTTAAACTTTTTACAAGTCTTGGAGACAATGACAACCAGTTTTGTGCTTCCTGCCAAAATAGCTCAAAATCAGATTTATCTTACGTCCTCCCTCTTTTTCTCACATTCTGTGTCCACTGAGATTTCAGGTTTCTAGTCCAGCCTCTCAGTCTTGGGACATGTTCCCTCATGTACCATTCCAGGGAAGACTTTTCACCTCCCCAGATGCTGAGCAGTTGTGTTTAGACACATGCTGAGTGGGGTGCGCACATCCTTGCACACCACAACTATCGCAAAGAGATGTAGCCAGCCCACAATCTTTCTAAAATCCTCCATAGCCTCTCTTTATCATCTTCACATCAGACCTTGCTATTACTGGTATCATCAAAACTGGTTGCTGTTTGCTGCATAGCACCTCATAAGCTGAAAACAATGAAGATAAAATGACCAAGATGTCAGCTTAGGGCTGCACTGACAAGATATCTCGTTCTCTGAAGTCTCCTACTTAAGGAACAATGCAGGGGTCATGGAAACTTGTAGTGGCCAGTTTGCCTTCCCAGGAGAAAGGAACTACTTATTTTGCTGTGCTTTTGTTTTTATTCTGAATATTCCTGTAGTATCAGTCTTCACCATGCTGTCCTTTTTCCCCTACAGAAACCAGTATGCTCAGCAAGGTCTCTGCCTATTGCTCTGAGGGTTATAGCTCATCCATCCCCTTCTTCTAGGGCTAGGAGAATTAGGAGCTATAAAAAAGTCACCATTTAAAACCTAGTCTTTAACTTGATAACCTATTGTTGATTTCCTTCAGTGTAAATGATGCCTCTTCTGGCAACAGAGTAGCTCATGCATTGTCCAAATTCAGATAAATAATTATCCTAAAAAAAAAAAAAAGACAGCTGCTTGTCCAGCTACAAAGCTGATTTTTATTATGAGTAGCAGGGAGACAGGAGCTGAGCCTGTCTCACATATTTTGTTCCATCCCCAACACTTAGAATGTCTGGGAAGGGACACAACTTTCTGCAGTGCTGATCACTTTTCCAGACACCAGGTCGTGGCATGTCCTAGGGCATTACCAGTTGCAGGATCAGATGGTGCTTGAGAAACTGCAGCACCTCTGTGTCCCAAAGGTCTGCCCTGCTCCTGCAGTTTGAATTCTCCACCATACGTGCTGTGGAGGCAGCACAGGAATCAAACGCTTGAGTCTGGATGGGAGGCTTCTTTCACACCGTAATTTAATCACTCTGTTGAGACTCAGTGGGGAACTTCTTGAAGTCCAAGTGTTATTTTAGATCCCAACCTTTATTAAGATTAATATTATCCAAAACACTGAAGAGAAAGAAAACATGGAGTGCCCAGTTGGAGGAGCCAGCAGGGGCACAGGGTGTGTGGTGGGGTCACTGGCTGTACCCTTCTCACCTGCTATGCCCCCACCTCAGCATTTTGCCCCATTTGGATCCTCGCAGTAACCTCTTGCTCAAGCCTCTGCCCCGACATTCTTGACATGGCCTGCACAGCTCTGCTTCCCAGCACCCTCACCTTCCCTGCCCACGTGCCTGCTGCATGTGGCAGAAAAGCAGCCCTGCTGGCCCCTTCCACCCAGGGCCAAGGCAGGCACTGCCTCATCAAGGAAACTAAAATCTCACACCCTTTCCCCACATCTTTCTCTGCTTTGAACAGGGTATGGTAAACCTTTTCTTGGGAAGACAAATCCCTAGCACCCCCCTTCCCACCCCTTCTTTCCCACATCCCATTTACAGTCATTCCACTCGTTTGCTCTCCTAGATGCTGCAGCAATCCCCATGTGGCAGGCAGGCAAACCCCTTCTCCATTGTGCCTTCTCTTCTACCCATTTTCACCAATCATTCCAAACTAAACCTAGCTCTAAAGCTTACACACCTCTGATCTTGTGGAAGGACTGCTTCACTTAAAACAAAACAAACAAAAAACCCAGAACCAACAAAAAAACAACCAACCAACCACCAACAAAATAAACAAAACAAAACAAAGAAAGAAATAAAAAACAATTCCAGAACTCTGGGATTTCTCTCCATCTACTGGTTATAGGTCACCACTAAATGAGCAGATAAAATGAACCCCATACCTATTCCAGGCAAATGAGCTATTTGGAAACACTAAATTGGCTGTAGAGCCATTTTTATGTAAACCCTGTGCACAGATTCATCCAGAGACCAGAGGCCTTCACACTGCAAAAGGAAATCAGCTGGGAATAGTCTGAGAGACAGAACTGTGCCAGAACAGCTCACCCACCGTGTAGTTGTTAGAGACACAGACACTCCAACAGGTATGTAAACCAGTTAAACAGTAAACAATTTTCATAGACTTAAATCTCACCATTACCAACACAAAAATGAAAACCTATTAACTTCATACTCATGCTTGCCTTAAAGCAATACACACTTTCAAAATATTTTCCCTGTTAAGATGATTAACTAGATACACAGAGATAGAAACAGAAGTCATCTGCCAGGATTCATCTATCTCAGATAATAAAATAACCAAAGGCAAGAAAATATTGCAAGAACCCTGTGCAGATCAGTGAGTTGTTTATGCTGACAAGGATATGAAGCCCTTATCCCATCTTTTTAGTAGGTTGTGATGCTGCATGTTACTCTCATAACTTGTATAAAAATCTGTGCCAGGAAACCAAATTATTTAAACATTACATTAAAAAGGATAATAAAGATGTGAAACCCAAACTCTTCCGCCTTTTATGTGCATGCATCATAATTTTGGGACAAGTCATAAGTTCTGCTGCAGCTTCTGGGATTTTATTTGCTGCAGCTGCTGCACAGTGTGGAAGTGCAGCTGTTTAGTCAGGGCTCAGGGGCTGGTGTCCCAGAGGAACACCAGGGCTCTTCTGCTTCTTTCACATGGGTGCTTCCTGACCTTGTGCCAGCCATCTTGCTGCATGACTCATATAAAATGGGTATAAGGCTATTTAACAAGTTGGAAAGGTGGAAATAGGACCAGTAGGGACTTTCCTGCTGACTGCGACATTGCACAACAGGTGCTCTTCAGATGCACACAGAGGAGGAAGGCAGAAACAAGAGAGAGCTTGGTGTTGTCAAAAATAAACTGATGACAGCAGAGCCCAGAATGGTCTGTCTTCAGCCAAGTTTGCATATTAGTTACACCTCCTCTAAGCTATGTCTTCATAGCGCATGCACACAAAAAAAGCCGTTCTGCAATGGGGGCTTGAAAACCTGTTTGTCAACAAATAATTAGTGTTCAGCCTAAGTATGTCATAGGGGCTCGACCTGGCTGTTCTTGCCAGGAACTCTCCCAGGCACTGAGCACAAGAGGAGGCCTGAAGCTCAACAGCCCTGCTGATATTTGTGACAACACCCAAGCATATAAAAAGTCCGTTTGATTTAACTTCTCTAAGCTATTGCTGAGCAGTTGGTGCAGTTACCACATCTGTGCCTCAAAATTTTACATCTTCTTGAACTTAGTTAAACTAATCAAATAGATTGAAATATGTTCAATTACCACATAGCAAAGCTGCTAAAATCTGCTCTGGTAGAGTCTGAACTTTCTTATTAGTAAGACACTTAAGGATAGAGATAAACTCAGCTGATTTAAACAACAGAGCTAAAGGGAATGTTTGCTGAAATTTAAATAAGTGGTGAGACTCACTGCTCAAGTTTGCGTTGCAGAGGCTTCCAGACAGAAGCAAGAGTCAGCTAAGAGAAGCTGCTAACAGGCACTTGTGGAGAAGTCAACCTCCAAGCTACAAGTAGTAAATATCTGCAAGGCTCCCTCCCTTTTTAGCTGTTCCTACTTATGTTTTACAATTACAGTTTTATTATTAGCCATTTCATTGCAGATTGCATTAAAAATTATCTAGACTGTTGTTTTACCTGTCTGCAGTGACTAGCTCTGCTCCATTAACTTTGTCTGATTTTCTTGTAGAGTTACAGACAAGTGCAAGCAGTGTTTATTGGCACATAACCCCTCTGCCAGTATGGGACTGAAAAGTGAACTCCACCCTTGGCAATAAAGCAGCATTACACTGCTGTCACTGGGTGTCCCTCCACTGTGGAAAACTAGCTCTCTGTTCCCCATTCAAGGAGGTTTTCCTACAGTCCTGGACTACATTTCCCCATTTGGTTTTTCATTGCTGCAGCGCTTCAGTTGGGTTAGGCTGTACAGAGTTCCCCACCCCACTTCTGCCATCTTTTTGCTCCCAGTGACCATCACCAATATCAGAAAGTATTTTGAACTGTGATACACACAGAGTGGTGGAAAACGCAGGACGGTTTCACAGCACTGAGGAACTATATGACACCCATTTCTTAAAATATGGGTTCTTTCTACAGTACCTACTCAAAACTGATGGACTCTGCCTGAGAGAAGGAAGAACAAGGGGACTCTCAAGCCTCACGGTCTCTTTATGAAACCAACTGTGATGGCACAGCCAAAGGAGTCTGTCTGCATGGGTCGGGTTGCAGACACCTACACATCCTGCACAGGAACATTGGGCAGGGCACTGGGCCACTGCCTTGCTCGTTATTTTCTGGATGGTAGGACAGCAATATCAGGACAACAAACTGTATCAGTACAAGAGTTATTAACAAAACAGAAGTATTTTAAAAAAGAAAAAAGTCAAAGTTGTAGAATATTTCCTATTCCACCACAAAAATGAGCCACGCACACACAAATCATGACCAGCAATGGCAAGCATGTACAAATTTTTCCTTTTTTAGGAAACATGAGACTGAAGAGGGAGGGAGAAGTGGGAAGGAAGAAAGGACCATAAAAAGGAACAAATTGTAATGCACCATTATAATCTTTGAGCATTTTCTCCCTGACAAGCATATCTGCAGAGCATTTAAGATCTGTATGTGACAAAGAGCCAGCCAAAGAGGGAGGAGTGAAAGGAGATGCCACTTGAGCTGGCACATCAGAGAATCTTTAAATAGAAAAGCTTTCAGGGAACTCGGGGTAGGCGCTTACTGCACAAAACTTAATTGAGCCATACTCATTTGAAAAAAAAGAAATATTACAGCCTCCTACCTCCCCCCTTTTTTTTTTTTTAAATCTGCAGCAATTGGGTAAGGGAAGGGGGAAAACCACTGAAGACAGTGTAAGACCCCAATCCTGTCATCCTCCGGGGCTGGTGCTTCTGGGGTGGAGCTGCCAGCTCTCCCTGAGGCTGTGAATCTCTAGGGAGACAGTACCTGTTAGTCAGTTCCTCTGCTTCTTCTGGGTCCACAGTCTCCTCCTCCTCCTCCTCTTCTTCTTCTTCTTCCTCCTCCTCCTCTTCTTCCTCTTCTTCTCCATCTCCTATGAAGGACGAGGTCTCAGATGCCCTATCACACTCGGTGCCACGGGAGCCCTCCATTTCCTTCCCAGCTCAGGCCTTCTCCAGTGATTTTTACCCCCAACCCTGTCCTCCCCAGGGTTGCCTGAAGCAACTGTCATCCCCAGTGGCACTCACTTGTCCTGACTCAGGGCAGTCCTTAAATAGAAGGCAGTCAAGTTACAGCACAGAGTGGCTGCTGTTCCTACCCTGGGCTGTAGCACCAACCGGGTGCCAGGACACGTGTCCAAACCAAATGGCCACCCCTCCAGCAGCTCACCCCCCTTGCCCTCCCACCGCTGCCAGAGCTGTTTCTACAGCAGACAGGGCAGCCAGGCAGCAGGAGGGAAGCAGGGGCTGGGGCCCCAGCAGACCTTCCAAAGCCACCTCTAGCAAATTTGAGGTGGACAGCACATTTGAGGCAAATGGAGAGTTCTCCTGTGGCCTCAGTAAAAGGTGCATTTAGCAAGTTCCACCCTTGAGCACACACAGAATGCCTCAAATTTGACCTAGAAAGGTCCAATACAATAACTAGTGGATAAGCCTCAGACAAACGCATTTAGTAATTAGTATCGTACTGTAAGAGGCATCAGACACACTGTGGTATTTAACCATAAAAAAGGGAATGTATTTAAAACCCAAATTTGTTGCTGTTTTTCATCACAGGACATTTAAAATTTCCTCTTTGAGTGGACTTGGACCAATTTTAACTTAAACCAAAGACTAACTTTGCTACCATGCAGAATTTAGATTAAACCATGATTACCCTTTATTATTCTGCATTTTACACAAAATGCAGTGCTTTTCACAGACAAAATGGAAATATTTCCAATATGTACCAGCCAAATTAATTAATGACAAATTAAACAAAAACATTTTCAGAAGAGGAGGAAAAGCACCTCTGATTCTAAATAACAAACTTCCAAGGTAATTCAGGTATAAACCACTGTATACACAGCATAACCCTAACATCCCCATTATTTTTATTGTTCTTCAAATAAATAGGTGGTTATAAATCAGTCAGCAAACTCTTACTTATAAGTATAGAGACACCCAACCAGGTATTTCTGAGGACAAACTATCTCTGTGAAGGTAAATTAAAATCCCCCTGACATTTCAAAACAGTACATACAGGCAAAATCCTTCTGCTCTCTTGACCTACCCATCGATATACACAATTTACAAGGTGAGAATGTAATTTTTTGGAAAAGTGTATTTGAAAGTAATATTAAGCTAAATTAAACTCTACATTTTATCATGAGCAGAGACAGTGTACACAGCACAATGAAATTTAAGGTAGAGTACTTCACATTCTTTACACATGGAAGGCAACAGCATCACAAATTTTCTAGAAATGCTTATATATTAAGCATACATATATTGCACAAGTTTTGATTCAGTGGTCAGCACAGTTAAGAGAAAGGTGAGTACCCTTTTACCAGAACCCCTTCAAATTATTTCCAGACCTAGTGCTCTCTCTTCTGTACTTCTCACAAGTTAATTTCATCTGTAAATTGACAAAAAATAGCATATTTTTTCATGCTCTTCCTACAAGCATCATACTCTGTAAAATCAATGAGGGAAAGATTTGTATCAAAACACACAAGGATTACAGAGAACAAGACAAACATAAATAAACTACAAAATACAAGACAACCCAGTGCAAGTAGAGACCAATATATCAAGAGTGACATTCACTGATAGACTTAAATTTAACACCAAATATACTGTGAATTCAGTCCAGTGATCCAAGTATAAGTAAAGCACTGGTTCCAAAGAAGCATTCACAATTGCTAACTTCAGGTTTTCTACAAATCATCTTACATCCTTTTATCATGGCTGCCTGTTTCTCCCAAATTATCATGTCACCCTGTAATGTGAGTCTTAAAATTGATTTATATTGATTTATTTTTTTAAATAACCCCTTATACTGTCAGAATACCTTAAGATACTGAGAGTACACATACATTCACATTTTAAGAAAGGTGAGAACAAGAGCTAGAAGAGAAACTTGAAGTTTCACAGTTCACAGCCTATGCCAGTTCTGCATTTCTGTCACCAAAATGGAAGCTCTTGTTAACGTCTGGTCCTCCCATGCACCTCTAAGCCTGCTCATTAAACGCACTCCTAGAGGACTAAAGAGAGTTCCTAAATTCCCACAGAAGACACTAGTGGTTTCTGATACATAAGGTGAGAAAAGACAAGCAAACCCAATGCCAAAATGAGTAGGCAAGAGCAGTCCTAAAATAACAAAGAGCTGAACTAAATCATTTTTACTTTGAGGCAGTAACAAACCTCAAAGACAGCATCTTGCACACACATTGAAACCTTGGTCAGCCATGAAAAACACCTTTTACCAAAGATCTCTCAGAAACAACTATTCCTGCTAGGGTGTATGCCAAGAGGTAAGTGGGTGAAGGTTTTTATTTTGAAGATGAGAAGGGAAAACTTCACATTAACGCAAAAAATTATGATAGCCATTAGCCAGTTTCTTCCTCTGGATACTAGCCCAGAGTAGATGAAAATCTGGGTCATTAAACTTCTGAACAACTTCAGACTAAGCAGAACTGAATCAAAGTTAAAGTTCAGTTCCTACTCACTCCCCTCAAACCATTTATTTTGTGATATTATATCTGAAGTTTTCAGACAAGAGTTGCAGCCCACCATTTAACAAATATGCTATAAACAGGCTTGTCTTTAAACAACTGGGGAAACCGACCATCTAGAATTTATACTTCTGATTACAGATGCAGTTTATCAGAAGTACATCAACTTCAGAAAAAGACACAAAAGGATTCTTTTGAAAGACCCAGACCATTGTGGCTACAGACCTTGACTTATAAATTTTTACAGAGTTGCATGTAGGTATTACAATTTTTTTAACTAACTTTTTAAAAACAGGGAGAAGTGGTTTCAAACATAGAGCATTAATAATTAATAATGCAAACTTACAATTTTGTACCTGACATCCAGCTCACTTAAAATACATTTTTGCCAAGTTTGAACATGTATGTTCTTCTACTTATCCTAAGTTAAGAGAGTTTTAAATTTTCTAGACAAAGGTACAGCCAACACCTTTTTTAAAAAAGAAGCAGCCCTCTCCTTTCCCCCAAATCCACCTAGGGCTTGTAGAGCATCTTTGATTCCAGACATCAGCCTGTCCTAAAATCTTGTGTTTCAATTTTACACAAAGCAGATCAGAGTGAAGGTTTCACTGAGATCCAAGTCCACTGTCTTTTAGAGGAAGGGTTGTCAGGGGGAACATACACATGGAGGGAAAATTGTTCAGTGGACTGATAGAGTCAGATTAAAAGTGAAAGGCTGTTCAAATTACAGAAAGAAGTGTTTTAAAAAGCAAGCCAAATCGTATATAGACTAGACCATGATGAAGTGTGTAGAAGTAATCATACATCAGGCAAATAGTTTACAGTTCCTACAACTCTGAAATAAACTAGAACTTTAAAATTTGCACAAGAAGTGATAATGCTTGTTATTTTACAGTTATAAGGATTTTTGCACTATTGTTAGGGAATGCAATTAATCAAACTTTTACCTCTTCACAGATGCACTGCAAAATAGCCATTATAGATGTTTACGATTTGCAACATGGGCCCTACCTTATTAGGCATTTCCTATTCTACTTAATTATGGGAAATATTTTAAATGTGCAGTAGAAAATAACAGAAAGTGGAAAAATACCCTGTACCTTCCATATATAAATTTTTATTTCACTGGACAGCATATAAAATATTAACTTAAAAAAATGGAAGTATGAATTTGACATCAGTGGTAAGTACAGTGTTAACAACTAATTGGTCTTCAATAGCAAATATAAGAGAGGCAGAAATTGTGCTAGAGGAGGTCTAAGAGAGGGTGTGCAATTTTTTTGGAAGAGCTCAAATTGTCAATATTACTTATTTAAATTCAATTTACAGTGACTGACCAATTTACAAATATTTACACAAAATCAAAAGAGAAGCCCAGCGTATTGTAGCACTGGTAGGGTTGTGAGGTGTTTTGATTTGGTCTTTTTTTTTTTTTTTTTTTTATCCCAGCAGGCATCACTACTACTTCAAATATGTAAAAGGAAGTACAAAATTTTTTCTCACTTACTCTTGTATGAATATGAAACATTTATGTATATTGAATTGAGCTTTTTTATTTCAACTTCTTTGTAGTAGAAATGTTGCTTGAAACTTCCAGTTTAGATTACAGTTCTTAATATCCAAGACACTACCAACCATAATCTAGCTTCATTTTCATAAACAGTCACTTCTTATTCCAAGTGAAATAAAACTGGAAAGTGCCAAGTTGAACCAAAGTGCTTACTAAAATTAAGCAGACGTAAAGCATAGGCTCTCTGTTCATCAAGAAGTGGGTACTGTGCACAGTGCCTTAAGGATGTAGTCAGATTCGCACACTGATTAACTTTGAATGTCTGTGTTTCATCGTTAAATCTGTCTGAATTAATGGCTACACAGATTACGCAAACAACAAGTCAATATATCCCCATACTTTCCCTGAAATAGATTTATTCTTGTTGTTTGCTGTGAGTTTCTTCTAGAAGCCAGCAACACAAGCATTTTCAGAAAACATATCTTGAATGAGCATCTGTATTACAAATGTCGGTAATAAAATATGCCACATCCTTATAACAAACATTTCCTTAACAAAAGTTTATAGAGAAAAACAGGTTGTAAAGAACCATTGGGTAGATGCCTTCTGATTTTGATACTGTTCTTTGTTTCAGCAGGATCCAAAAAAAAAAAAAAAAAAAAAAAAAAAAAAAAAAAAAAAAAAAAAAAAAAAAAAAAAAAAAAAAAAAAAAAAAAAAAAAAAAAAAAAAAAGTGAAAGAAGTTGGTTATCTTTTCATTTCGTCTGCTCTTAAAGGTAATATACATTTCAGGTCTTTCTTATCTCGTAATACCCGCCAAGCCTGGGGAAAAAAAAGCACAAGTTTTTTAAAAAATACTAAATAATCTTTGCTGTTAAAACTTAAATACCATTATAAGCAATAAGCATCACAGATCCAAAAAAACAAGGTTGAAATTTTTCCCTTCTTGAAAAGACAGTTTGTGGATTGTTTTTTCTTGGTTGGCTGTTTTTTGGTGTTTTTTCAGGGAAGCAAAATCTAAAAGATGCATAAAACACAATGAACTAATGAGGAAGGCAGAGACTTTCAAGAAGTGAGTGGATTTGTGGGACAAAAAGATGTTAGCAATATTTAAGTATTACACGGATATTCTTGCTGCAAAATAATTGTCTCAAATACACATATCAAAGTTCCTGATAAACAGTATTATCTGTTGTCATTTCCTGGATGTAGTTGTGTCTTTAAAATAGGTTATTTCAACTTTCTTCTGTATTCTAGTGTGAATTCCAAGAAATCTATCAAGCCATGAGCCTGCAAAGAACTGTAGCAGTCCTCCTGTCTTTACATAGAATTCCTTTAAACCCCGAAGTGTAGTGAAAACCAGAGAAGGAATAATCTCTCAAGGACAATATAGATTCCTTAAGCTTTTTAAAAAATAGTGCAAGATATTAAAAAGTACTTGCACTTTTAGAACAACAGTGATTCTTATGGTACCTAATAAAGAGGAGATTTTTTCAGGGCTTATTACTCTAGTATGTGGCTTCCCAACAGCTACAAACAAATAGCTCCTTTTACATTTTTCAGAAAACCACACAGGTTTGAACAAATTTTGTTCACTGAAAACTTGAAAAGAGAAGTTTCACTCTGATTCCACAGAACAGTGACAGAGCCCAAACTACTTTGTAAACATGACTTATAGCAGATTCACAAAATCAACTCTTTTATGTACAAATATGTGAACCAGTATTTTTTATGCTAACATGGTTAAATAGAAGAAAACTAATGGACATTTCTGAACAGATTTACAAAGAAAAGGTTATCGTTTTCTGACTAAGGTAATCTCTTATAATATTTGTTCTACTACAAGTATCTGGCATTGAATTACTTTTTGCTGGGGAAGTATTCAATGTATTTAAGGACTTAATAACTGAAGTAAACAGGAGTCTCCAAGGACAGCATAATAGGGGAATCTTAACTGGTTAAAGCTGGAAGTCAGTTCTGTGCACTAGTTCCTAGTCATAACTAAATTTTCAATAGTGAGAGATCTCAGAAAACTGGTATTTCTGAGATCTCAGAATTGTGATTCCAAATTCAATGCCTATGACTCAATTCTATGATAGGAGACAGGAACAAAAACTGGTAGCAAAGATTTTCAGAAAAAGGATGTTTAGCCAAAGTCTAAATTTATTCTTACTTCGAAATATCTTTTCCTCCCCTGCCTGGGACAGTGAAAGCTCCAGTTCAAAATACTCATGTTCTAAAAAATTATGAGTGTGGTCTCCCTAAAGAAAAGTATCAATTTCATTAAATTGTCAAAAATAGGAAAAACCCTATCATTTGGGGGTGATATTTATTAAAAATGGGATACTAAGAAGTATAAAACATTGTCTATTACCAGTCAAGTTCATGTAGGAATAAATAATTAATGAAGACAAAGTTGTAATCCTAAAGCTATTAACCACTAATCATTAGAATTTTATACACACAAGACAATCTAAGACAAAGGGTTTATTATTTCAAGTACCCATTTCACCTGAAGCATGATGCTTAATGGCAGACATTATTACTCTTACAAAATAATTTCCCAATTTTTTTTTTTTAAATTCACATTTCTATTATTTATATAGTGCAAAGCATAAACTATCAGAAACAGGCAGGTTTAATGACTAGAATTTGTATATTAAACTGAAAAACAAAGTGACTGGAAAAGTTAAATGAGGTGTACTTTTTACCTGTGTAAATTCACCTCTGATCATATCGAACTTCTGTTTCTCATGTACAGCTCTAGCAGTATTTGTCCCATCAAAAGGCTCTGCAAGATCAAACATAAACATTGATAAAAATACCTAGACTTAGGCTGTCTCCCCTAAGCAAGTAATCAGACAAAAACCAGTAGGGTCAACATATCCTTGCTTTCCAAGAGTGTTTTGAATAGCCAATGCCACTTTGGTTCTCAAGCTTTCTTTCTACATAACATTTATCAAAACAAAACACAAAAACAAACAAACAGAGAAGCGAAAAAAAGTCCCAAACCCTGGATGCTCTCAATGTCCCAAATGGAGTGCACCCTCAGAGAGTTTGCAGAGATGACAAAGCTGAGTGATGCAGTTGACACAACAGAGGGACAGGATGCCATTCAGAGGGACCTGGACAAACCTGAGAAGCGGGGCCATGAGGACCTCAGCAAGTTCAACAAGTGCAACTGCAAGATGCTGCACCTGGGTCAGGGCAATCCCAGACATGAGTACAGACTGGGAGAAGAAGTGATCGAGAGCAGCCCTGCTAAGAAGGACTTTGGGGATTGTTGTGGTTGAGAGGCTGGACATGAACTGGCAACATGCGCTTGCAGCCCCAAAAGCCAGCTGTGTCCTGAACTGCATCAAAAGCAGTGGGGCCAGCAGGTTAAGGGAGGGGATTCTGTGATTCTGCCCCTCTGCTCTGCCCTCATGAGACCCCAGCTGAAGAACTGCATTCAGCTCTGGGATCCTCAGCACACCAAAGACATGGAGTGTTGGAGCAGGTCCAGAGGAGGGACAGAAAAATGACTGGAGGACTGGAGCACCTCTCCTATGAGGAAAGGCTCAGGGAGTTAGGGCTGTTCAACCTGGAGAAGAGTTAACACCTTATAACACCTTGCAAGGAGGCCTTATAACACCAACAAGAGAACTGGACAGGGTGTGTAGTGATAGAACAAGTGGGAATGACTTCAAACTGAAAAAGGCCAACCTTAGATTAGATATTGGGAAGAAATTCTTTACTATGAAGGTGATGAGACACTGGCACAGGTTGCCCATGGATGGTGTAGCTACCCCACCCCTGGAAGTGTTCAAGGTCTGGTTGAATGTGGCTCTGAGCAACCCAGCCTAGACCAAAATATCCTCGCCCATGGTAGGGGGTTAGAAAAAGATGACCTTCAAACCTAAACCGTTCTATGACTGTATGAATGCTCTAATGATATGTAATCCATAATGAAGTCAGGTTACTATTATCTGTTGAAGCATACTATGATTGTTCTGAATTTATGCACCAATAATTACTTGTTACTGCTCAACAGTCTAACATATCAGAATATAACATATCAGAATATTACATTCATATCAGGATATTACTTCGAAACTACTACACATGAGCCTTCTGGAACTATTCACTTTAGGTTCATCTCATTCAACAGCCTCTCAGTGAAATACTGAGAATATAGCAAAATATTTACTATGACTTTTTATATAAGACATATCAACTGCTGTAAAAATATATTTTATCACTTCATACCTAATCTGCAGAATCTGTTCATAAGTTAATTTGGGGCTTTTACCTTCTAACTGGCCAAAAATCTATGTGATGTTTTTATCCCCTTTTTCCTAGTAATTTTCCTTTTGTAATAGTTTGGAACTTTTTTTTAATTGCAAGATTAAAAAAGTACTCCTTGTTACTAATAGGGTTGCCAACATTAAAGCAACAGATACTAAAAAAATGATGATGCAGAGACTACACATCACATTGTGCTACAAAACTTATTTTATAGTCTTTTCTGTCTTAATAGAAAACTGCTTAAGTAACATTGTATATTTCACACTGGCAAAATATATGACAGACCTTAAGGGCCACAGAACCACACAAGTACTTGCTAGATCAGGCAGCTTTTTTGTTTAGTTGATTATGAATTCCTTTTTTTTTTAGGCAGGGACACATAGTAAAATAAAGCATTAACTATATGCCAGAAGGCTTATGCCATTATGGAGACTGGAATTTCAAATTTGGAACATGTTCCATGGCATTAGGTTTTTATTTCTGCTAGCTATTTAAATTCAGAAAGCATTTTTTTCATGCAATAAATGTTGTATATTTGGCAGTTTTCTAAAAGGCTTCTCTTCAAACTACCTGGTGTTCAGTGGACATTCACAGGCAGATTTATTTTATTTTAGGATGCATCATACCTTTAGGTTCAAACAAGAACCCGCAATGAAATAAAAAAGTACATAATCCTCTAATATCAGTAACACAATCTCACAGTGATCTAGTGCCATCAAGAATTCCATGTTCCTTACTAAATGAAGCAGTACAGAATTTCTTTTGTGTCTTAAACATGATGGTAACTGCATTTTTAATGCTGTGACCTTTATATACTTTATATTGAAACAAGATGTTGCTTTAACAAGAGCAGAACTGTACAATCTTCTGAAACCATCAGTGGGAAAAAAGCAGACTTTCCTTTCTTCTTCCTGCATATTTACTGATTGTCAAAAGACAAACTCATTCCCTGGAGCACAGCAAGAATAGTTTCGCAACCAGCTATGCTTTACACCACTAAATTTGCTAACCATTAAGACAGAGAGAGTTCACTGTAAGTTATTCTGTTCACACAGAGACATGAGAATATTAAAAGAATAAAGTAACACAGCTTTAACACTGATGCTTGAGGGAAAGGCTAAAGTGGATCACCTTTCCAAATGAAAATACAGGAAATCACACAACTTCAAAACTGCTGCCAATCAAGCCCTGAGGAATTCTTTTTTGAATTATTTTTAACATGTAGATCTGAAAGATTTGAAAGCATGTATCAGGTGCAGCTTTGATGGCTTCCAATTCAACTTCCCTAAATGACTATCCATTTAATTATCTCACAAAACTGTCACGTTTCTAACTTTTCCAAACTGTATCTTTTTCAATATGAGTGTATAATATTACCTGATATAGACAAGATTTAAACTGAAACTAGAATAGTTGCTAGCAATTTAGAATTTCTGAGATGGAATGTTCAAAATATTATCTAAAAGCAGCGTTCTCTGTATCTCTGTATCCCCATAATGATAAAAGTCTGACAGATTTTAAACTGTCTGCAGAGAGTGTCTCTACTGTATTGGTTTCTCTATCAGTAGAAATACATGTGAGAATTAGCCTTAAGGTCAATAACAATTAAAAAAACCCATAATTTTTCCTGAGCAAGTCTAAATACAGTGCTACATGCAGAACTATGGAAACTTGCAGACATGGACTTGTGTAATCTATAAACAAATATATTTTAGATATCTTAAAAATATATGCCATAATAACCATTACTGAAATTTTAGTCCACTAACTGGAAAATTTGACAAGATTTGGAAACCAGAATATGTTGATATGTTTAGCTAGCTTTTGAAATCTTCTCAAGGTACACATACTTTTTGAAAGTAGTTCAGCTTAACAGGTGTTATAAACATAAAGCTTACTTTGAGTTGAAATAGGAAATTTTATTTTTCCCTTCTGATTTAGAAGTAAAACTTTGCTATCTGAGGATAAACCTCACTAAGCCTTGAACTACATTGTAACAGGAAGGAATCAGATATGCCACCTATAGATAATTCTGCTTTTTTTTCATAGTTCAAATGGAAAATGCATTCTTAAGGAAAAGTTGCATGCAATCAAGACCGTTAAATGCAAAATCTAGAGTGGTGTTTTTGTATGCTGATATTCTATTTTCCAAACTGACAGAAAGATAACCTAACTATTCAACCACTTTGTAATGGCATAAAAAATTTGAGAGCTTGAAATACACAGTCCCCTGCAACACAGTGGATCAACATCATGGGACAGCAGTAGACACAGCTGCCCAGCATTCCCACCTCCCACATTCAGACCAGAGCCTTGGCAATGCCTCACTATCACTGCTATCCTGAATTATTTCAGCTGTGCAGATACTCTAATTCTCATATTTGTCAACTCTGAGACTACAAAGTTGAGTGGGCAATCATATTTCAGTGTGGGGTTTTTCTCCAATGACTGTTAGTTGGTTTTTCCCAAAAAGTCAAACAAAGAACAGGAATTCCATCATGGGGGATTCACACTGACATTCATACGATTACAGCCAAGTGGGTGAGCTCTAGGCAACAGAATAACCCCTTTCACCAGCAGGTAATTATTCTCTGCAGAGAGTAGCACAAATGCAGGAAATTACAAACAAACACACATGGGTGCATGCCTACCCTCAGCGATCTTGAGGAATGCCTGTCCAGCCACAGGACTTCTGCCTTATTCCCCTCCTCCCCCAGCAAAATTTTCCCAGTGTCTAACAACTCCTTCCGTAGCATTTGGCTCCTGTTTAATTTCTATTCCTCTTTTATCCTCAAACTTTAGCCCTTGATATCCTGATCTTAACAGCCTCCATTAACAGCCCCTCCGGGGCCCAGGCCACCTCTCCCTATATGGTAACTGTTTCCAGTTACAGAGCACCTCTCAGTCCCTTCCCTGCTTTTCTTTTCATTCTCCTAACATCTCAATCCTTCTCTTGGTCTATCAGCTCCTCTTTCCCTAGCGCAACCTTCATCTCCTATGTACACTTAACTACTCGTCTTCTCCATGTACACTCCCCACAGCAGTTGTAAGGCATCACAAGCACATGGATCAGGTTACTTGGACAGTGCTGCTGCCCATGTCTGCCATGAGACCTGGCTGAGACCTGCAACTCCATCAAGTAGCCTGGCTGTACCCTCCTGTTCTGTACAAAGTCTACATACACAAGCTGGCCAAAACGAGTATCCACAAGATCAACATACACATCACTGATAGGACTTGCAATGCCAGAGCATTTCTAGAACAAAGAATATTCCTCGAGAGTAATCTGAATATGTGCTGGGTGTGTTTTTTCAAAAGTTCAAACTTGGCAAAGCGGATGACTATTTTTGTGGAACAGAAAAACACACGGCTGGCATAAAGGCCGTTCCTTATCAAAGTCCTAATCCCTGTTCCAAAAGTAACAGGGCAATGAGTGCTCTTGAAGAAAAGGTCAGGAGTACTATTTTTAAACACTACAGAACTTAAAACTTCCTTCTCAAATGTTTTTGACAGGACTGTTTCCAAACTATTTACATTGGTTAAACTTCATTTTCTACATAACGCACAAACATAATATATTTCTCAAAACACAACCAGGGTAAAGTCTAATTGATAGATTTATGTATTTAATGTCTAACAGTTAAAAACTATAACGCAGCTTCACATTTTACCTTCTACACAAATAAATTTGTTTCTCCATTCAATACCATCAGGTCTTGGAATAGCTTTGGCTTCACGAACTGAAATCATTTGATGGCTCCAACTAGAAAAAAAGAAAACAATTTGCAAACATTTTTAACTTAATTCCAAATTGACAGTATCAGTTTACATTTTAAAAAATTGCTAAACTGCTATGTCACAATCCTGGTTAATGCTGTACTTTATAATATTGAAAAATTTACTTTAACAGTCTAATCTTCACAATTCAGTATATAAGAATATGAAACCGTGTAGGAAACAAGAAAATTTTTCCACAAACAGAAGTTTAATTACAAAAGCGTCTCCAAAATAGAGCATCATGGGTATTCATGAGTAACATATATTCAGAACAGAATAACTTTTTCAACCAACAATGTCAAACTGAATATTGACATCTACATTTATTTCTAAGTTCAAAAGAAATTATAAACTCAAAACTTTTAGAATTTGCTATGGGGAGAAAAGAAAGGCAAGGAGTAAGTGCAGATGAAGTCACATACTGCATTCCATAAAAATATACTCAAAAGTATCAAGATACTTGTATAAAAGTATCAAGAGACAGCTTGCTTACAGGCTAGCATTCCTGGTGCAAGGAACCTATCATTAAAAAGCACCAACACTTTGTCTATGCTGAATTTTAGATCTACAAGTGCAACAATTCCCTACCATTACCTGTGCATAACTTTATGGTAACAAAACAATAGGAAATTATCATACTGAAACAGGAACAGCAGGCAACCTACAGGGCAATATTTATCATGTGCCAACATCTTTATGATGCTTGGCACAACAACATGCCAAACCTAATGGAAGCCAAAACAACCAGTTTCAGTTTCATGTTCTTATCGACCCAGCCAGTTTTCAGCTGCTCTTAACTAAACAGAGCAGCTCATGCCCAGTGCCATCATGAGGCACATGCAGGGCAACTAGGGGATTGGGTTTGTGAAAGGCAGTTCCTGCTCAACCAACCAGATCTCTTGCTATGACAGGGTGACCTACTTAGCGGAGGAGGGAAGGGCTGTGGTAGCTGTCTATCTAGACTTTAGTAAAGCCTTTCACATTGTTTCCCACAGCGTTCCGGAGAAACCAGCTGCTCATGGCTTGGATAGGTGCACTGTTCACTGGGTTAAAAAGGATGGTTAAAAAAAAAGCTGGATGGATGGGCTCAGAGAGGGGTTACCTCCAGCTGGCAGCCAGTCACAAGGTGGTGTTCCCCAGGACTCAGTACTGGGGCATGATCTGGATGAGGGGATCGAGTGTACCTTTACACAGTTCACAGGCAACACCAAGTTGGGAAGGAATGTTGATTTGCTGAAGGGTAAGAAGGCTCTGCAGAGGGATCTGGACAAGCTGGATAGACCAACAATGGGCCAAGGCATACAGTATAAAGCAAAGTGCCCTTAGGTCACAATAACCCCAGGCAGCACCACAGACTGGGAGGAGTGACTGGAAAGCTGCCCAGATTAAAAAGGACCTGGGAGTGCTGGTTGACAGCGGCTGAACACAGCCAGCAGTGTGCCCAGGTGGCTAAGAAAGTCAATGGCATCGTGGCTTGTATCAGAAATAGTGTGACCAGAAGAACCAGGGCAGTGATTGTCCCTCTGTACTCAGCACTAGCGAGGTTGCAGCTTAAGTTCTGTGATCAGTTTTGAGCTCCTCATTACAAGAAAGACATTGAGGTGCTGAGGTGTGTGCAAACAAGGGCAATGGAGCTGGTGAAGGGTTTAGACAACACATTCTGTAAAAAGCAGCTGATGGAAATGTTTGGGGTTTTTTTTTATTCTGGAGAAAAGAAGGCTTGGGGGACCTCATTGCTGTCCACAACTACCTGGAAGAAGGTTGCAGTTGGCTGGGAGTTGGTCTCTCCTGCCACGTCTCAAGGAAAAGAGGAAATGGCCTTAAACAGCATGGGAAGCAGGGGAGGGAGGCATTAAATTAGGTATTAGAAAAAATAAATTTCACTGAAAGAGTGGTCAGACATTGGAATGTGTTGTCCAGGGAAGCGGTGGAGTCACTGTCTCTGGAAGTATTCAAGAGGTATCTCGATGAGGCACTTGGAAGTACAGTTTAAGAGTGTTTATGGTGATGCCAGGTTGGTAGTTGGACTGATCTTGAAGGTCTCTTCCAACCTTGAAGATTCTGTAAAGCAGGGAACTACTCTATCAACAAAATGCCTGGATCACCAACAATGTATCACCATATATCCTGACTAAATTGGCCTAAGAAGTAGGTGGTTAATGAGCTGCCAATTGTACTGGTGTTATGTACACCTGACGTGATCTCCTGACTGAATCATTTGACATAATGCAAAGACAGAGGAGCTGGGCTGGGTACATCAACTAGTTGTAGTAAATCTGTAAATATCAAATGGAAATTAAAATATCATCTATAATTCATCAGTTTCATCATTTGGAAGAAATCCTTGTTCCCTAGGCCACAGACCAGCTGCTGTAACTCCATTAAGTCACTGCTGCTAAGACAGCTAAAAATCTATGACTGTAATTCCACAAATTGTCTTGGATACAGCTCATAATTAAAACCACTTATGAAAGTCAGTTGTTTGAATAACTGTACATACACAGAAAATGTGCATTATTCTTTTATTTAAAAATATGAATAGGGCTTATTTCCAAAAAGCGCAGGATGTAGCACATGAAGTAGGTTTAGGATACCTCAGTGCATATATTTAGACTTCTCCTGATACATTCTTTAGAAAATTAGTATAGATGATGATGATTCCTAGCACTCAATGCAAACTAAACCTTTTATTCTAACCCATCACCCTTCCTCTCCTTAATTCACATAGTAGGCTACTTCTGCAAGAATTACAGATATTGTGAAGGATCAAATACTTTCCTATCATGTCTTTTAATAAATGACCATCAACAGAGACTTAATTCATATGAACTGTTCAAAAAAGAAAAACATGAACATATATAAAAAAGGAAAACAAACAAAATCCAAACAAAACCAAAAACCAAACAAACAAAACCCCCCAAACCAAACAAAACAAAAACAAAGCCAAAACCAAACAAAAACCATCCAAACAAAAAGAAACAACAACATTAATAAACAAATAAATTAAAAACCAAAAACACCTCAAGTTTTAACAGGAGCCTGAGGACACTGGTTGTGAGCAGAAGATGACTGTTCAACTCATCTGCTTTTTCTAAAAGCTAAAAAAAAAAGTCATGAACCAAAGTATTTGATCTGCATTTAGTTTAAGCAGGCAGTACTGTTTCACTTGAAACAGTAATTCTTCTCTTGAATTCTCTTTTTTCTAGGTTATACTCAATTCCTCAGAAAAAATAAATCCATTTATGAAACACTGGTTAAGCAAAAACACAACAAAAAAGTGACATTTCTAACTATTTAAACTTGAAAATAACTGTTTTATCTGATAGTCTCACTAAACCTGTCTTGGTACCAAAATCATACTGAATTAGAAGTTAATTACCAACAGCAAATTATTTGTGTATCAGTTTTAACCATTACGGCTTGCATACAAGAACTTCACTGATACCAACACAAAGCAAACATTCTCCACATACAGTTTTCCAATCCATAACTTAACAATGGCTCTTTAAACAGCTATTTCAATTATCAGTTATTTCTGTTGTCACTGCCTTCATTAGATACAGGATCTTCACCAGGAAGACAAGTATTTGAAAGAAAGATTAGGCAATTCCAGGTGTGTGTATAATACAAATAAAATAAAATAGAAAGCTTATCTTTTCCAGAGCAAACTTACAAATCAAAGCCACTTGTATAAACACACAAATTGCAAGCATATATAATTCAATGATATTAAAAATGATCCCTTTATTACTTGACCAATTCCACTGTGAAAAGCATTGCCAGCACCTGCTCACTGTAATTTTATATTTTGTCATTAAAATGTAATCAATCTTTTTTCACATCAAATACAACTTAATGAATGATCTTAAACAACTGCTACATAACTTGCAACAATAAATTTAAGAGAAGTACTCATAAAGGACAATCTCTAGGTTCCCTGGCAGCATATTCAGGGAAACAAGGCCTTGCTTCAAGGTCTCACTTTGGAAAGAGACAGCCAAGTGAAAACCTGCTGCCTTCACTCATAGCTTCAGAAATGAAATCAGACACCTGCTTTGAAGGGACTGGTAAACATGGACTAGTTTACAAATACTTTCTTTGGACAACATCTAAATGCATTTTTCACTCATCACATTCACTGCATAATCAGCAGACCTTTGACAATTTTAAATACTTAAAATGGAGTCATAAGCATGCTTTTATCCAGTTTCATCATAAGAAACATTATGCAGACTTGAGCTCTTATGGCAAGATAATTATACAACCACAAAGGCAAAACAAGCTCTGCCATATGTAGTGTGTTAGTCCAATGTATGTATCAATTTCCAAATCAAATTTCTTCAGGGATAGGGATGAAGGAGTGTAAAAGTTACTTCTTATGGACACATTGAAAGCCCCAAAGGAGAACTGTGGAAAGGGCATGGTATAAATATATGGCAATAAGCAGTTTTCTGAAACATCTTTCAGTCTAAATAAATCAAACAGGTGAAAAGGATAAGGGAAAAAAAGACAGCACAAGGAGATGAACTTATTCATGGCTGCACACCATGCAAGGTGCCTTTGTTTCTTCCTTTGCCATACTCTTTGGGCCCATCCTGCCTTTAAATATTATGCACTACCTAAAGTAAAATAAACCACAGATTTTAAATGAAATATCTGATGGCCTTTGCTAGAATGAAGGACAAGTTTAAAACAATACATCCCCATCTTCTCCTACACTCCTGACCAATACATTTAAAATAAATGAGTTGTTAAGTATTCTAGGCAGGTCGCTTCAATGACTCATTCTGTTCAAAATTAGGATCTTCTCACGTGATCTGATCATTCTCGATTGCATCCTATTCATTAAGCAAAACAGTTCCTGTGTATCAAACCTGATAGTGCATTTTACTCCTAAAAAAGACAGAAACCTACAACAACCACTTTTATGAAAATTGAAATAGCAGTCTCTTTATTAATCTTTTCATCAAGCACATTACAGTCCAATAGTGAAAGTTCACTGGCTAGGTCATTGAAATATAGCCCAGTTTAACAGTTGCAGTATCTGATATATATCTCAACATTTCAGTGCATAAAAACATTAATAAATGTTTCACGGGGAAAGCAAACCCTTTAGAAATTACTAACTACACCAATGAAAATACTCAACACATTCTAGAGTAAGATACGAGTTCTTCCATGAAAGGCAGAACTAAGAGAGCACTGTGTTGTGTGTATTTACAAGCTGAATGAGTCAGCAGTGCCCTGGCAGCCAGGGGGGCCAACCGTGTCCTGGGGGGCATCAGGTAAAGCATTGCCAGCCGGTCGAGGGAGAGGTTGTCCTGCTCTGCTCTGCACTGGGGTGGCCTCACCTTGAATATTGTGTGCAGTTTTGGGCACCACAATATAGGAAAGATACTAAGCCATCAGAGAGTGTCCAAAAGAGGGCCATGAGGATGGTGAAGGGTCTGGAGGGGAAGTCCTATGAAGAGTGGCTCTGGTCACTTGGTCTGTTCAGTCTGGAGAAGACTTAAGGGAGACCCATCAGGGTCTTCAGCATCCTCACAGGGGGCAGCAGATGGGCAGGTACTGATCTCCTGCCTCTCACAACCACTGACAGGACTTGAGGTAATGGCACGAAGCTGAGTCAGTAGAGGTTTAGTTTAGATATGAGGAAACTCAGCATATTCTGTGATTCTACCTATTTAACTCTCCTCATTCTGACTAGTACTGTTGTTTCCATCAGCAACTTCAAAGCAAAGATAACACATTTGTGCCTAGAGAGACACTGTTCTTTGGTTCTCAATGGCCTGCTCTCTCACACAAAAAAAACTTTAAAGACATGATCATGTTGCTCCATATGGGCACTAACTCGTCTTCTCCAGGCAATTACCATGTTTTAAGAAACTATACGGAAATTTACTACCTTCAAGACACGAACCCTATTCCTTTCAAACATGATTTATAGTTGTTAGGGATACACAGATGGTCAATTAAACAGTACACCTGACTAAGTTTTATTTCTGTAGCAGAAAGAGTTAAAAAAAAATAGGCTGCTGCATTAGGTGTATCATTTCCTCAAATGATTTCTCAGTTATGTAGCATTTTCAACACAGAAATTCTAATGGCTATTTTTTACAGAGTTTTTTTGGTGGGTTTTTTGTTTGTTTGTTTGTTTGAACAGAATATCATGAATGAAATGTTTAAATACTTAATAGATACTGGACGCTGGAAAAAACAGCCACATCATCGTTTTTTCAGTTGTTTTTTAAAAACATTTTCTTCCTTTAACATCAGCAACTATCCTATCTTCAATGTTACTTTTTCAAGGCTTGTTTTAACCAGAATTTAACTTGTGTGATTAAATTTAGGTAACATTTTTTCCTGATTTATGAAAATCACAAAGAAATTATATTTAGGGATTACCATCACTTCAAGTACTGATATTGCAGAAGTCCTCATATATCTTAACATATATCTGTCTAACAGCAGACAAAAACAAAGTCTTTCTGGACCAATCACCAACAAGGTAGAAATCTGGTCCTGACTATGTTTACAAGCACTCAAACCAGAAAAGTCAAATTAGGCATTTTTCCTGCATTTAGACAAGATCATCTCTACTACGTTGCCCAGGCAAACCAGAAAATTCTTCCTTATTGGAAAATATATTTACTTTCATATATGAGAAGATTAACAGCTTGTTGTTCAGATAAGTAGTAGAGGATTCATCTAGTGCTCAACATAAATCAGGAACCTGAAGTAACCCTTCAGCAGTGTCTTCTCATTTACCTCATTACCAAACATCACCTTGCCAGCTGAAAAGACAGGTACTCAGGAGAAACAATATATTATAGTATAACAAACCCTAGCAATTTGTAAAGGACAAAGCTCTCTAGCGTTCAGCAGCTATTTTACAGGACAGAATGCCTGGCTAAGTAGAAGATGTCAGATACTTTATCAGCATTCCTGTTGTCATTTAGCCTTTTCACCCCTCTCCTCTCTGTCAATTACCATTCCTTCATTACAGCAATTCTTTCTCTTCAAGCATTAGAAAGCATTGCTATATTGAATCGAAGGAATCAAAGTTTTGCGTGTTCCAAACCACAAAGACGAGCTTATTACTTACTCAAATTCTGTGGCATAATATTTGAAGAAGCCTATTAGCAAATCTCCAAGGCTTGATCCATTTTTTGAGATGTAAGGAGGGATGGTACATGGAGCTTGATGAACAAGATGCAACTGCATAGTAGGATCAAAACATTCCTGTCAAAAAAAAAAATCAGAATGTATATATATACACACACACAGAAAGCCTTAAAAAAGATGCATTTATTTTTCCCAGTAAGAAAGCTGCCTACCATTTGCTTATTAGAAGTTCAAGGACATTTGCAAGACAACAAGTATTTCTCTTCTGCTTCTCTCTTGAATACTAGTTACTCTCTCCGAACTCAGGTAGAATCATCTTGCACAGGAGTGTGTGACCACCCCTTGACTTCTGTTTACTTAAGAACTTTAACATGGGAGGATCTTTGAACTACACTGAGCTGGCTGCAGCTGAACTGAGATAAGGTAAAACTAATGCACCCATTACCAATTTCGAATACCTGTGGTACAGAAACAATCCCAAAGGAAGGCCTGACTTTTCTCCCACAGCATAGAGTTCAAATTATATGAATCCCACTGGCAATAAAATGAATCTGCATCCTCCCACATACTAAGTTCAAAGACTGCAGTCCTCTAGCCAAGCTATCTGAAGGAATAAAAAAAACCCCAACAGTGAAGTTATACAAAACACCTGAATACACAGAATGCAGCATTTTAGCTGAAGTATGATTTTTTTTCAGAGGGAAGGGCGTGGCCGTGATGGGGGTAAGAAAAGGTCAGATTTGCTGTGAAAAGAAATCACTATTGCCAGCTTAAAAATAAATCTATACAAGGCTAAATTAGGATGGTTTTAGATCTGCTCTACTGTTTCAGTGTCCACTGCATCCTTTAAGTTCTCATGATAAACTGGAGTATATGGAGGAAAACACATCTTCCCTTATTAGAGAAACAATTTTTATAACCTAGTAATATCAGGTTTTAACACCACTTTACAACAATGTTGTGTATTTCACTGAAAATTAACCCAAGATACAAAAGAGAAAGCTTTACATTCAAATAAAGGAACACATTGATGTAAATTTAGAGACCTATTCACTCATTACTATACCTCCCCTCTCCTCCCTTTCATTCGTTATTTTAAACAGTAGTATCAGGCATGACTCAAACTTTATAGTACTAGAACAGCACTAGAAGCACTACACACTGTAATGCTATTTCCATGTCCACAGCTGGCAGCTTTTCCTCTGAGAAAAGCACAGTTAGTGATCAAAACCAGTAGGACTGAAAAGTCTAGGACTTCTGTCCTCTTCTGCCAATTCTAGCAAAACTTGCTGGAACCTCGTGCAGTATCTTCTAGTAATGAAAAAATTTCAAGTGATGATCTCACATGATATAACTTTACATAGTTAGCAGAGCTCAGAATTTAACAGCTTATAATTCATCATAAGACACCAAAACAATGGAGACAGAAAGACATACAAGGCAGATAAGCAGCGCACAAAGATGTACAAAGGGAACAGCCATTCCTATGCCATACAGTGTAAACAGTTTTAACCCTAAAGTTAATCAGAAAGGCAGTAGAGTGAAAATTACTCCTTGCCCCTTCCTACAGAAAGCTGTAAGAAGAGTCACAACAGTTGAATTCAGAATTGGCAGTATACCAACTCAAAAAGAACATACGAGGGAGGAGGTGAAAGGAAGAACAAGGGATGCTGATCTCCAAACAATATAAAACAGAAATGCAATGAAACAACTACAACAGATGTCTACTAAAACCTGTAAGTAAATGTTTGGAGGCAGCAGACATCTTTGAAAATGAGAACAAGATTAATTTTTTAGAGATTTGAATATTTAAATGCCTGAGAACTTCTAAATTGCAGGAAAATTCTGCCAGCACAGTGAGGCTGGCATCCTGAGCAGCTAAAAAGTTGGCAATAAGATTTCAGACAAATCAAAGTTTTCCACACTCAAAAAGGCATTTGCCTTCAAAAAAACACATGTGCATTATACTATATAAGTACCCTTGTAAAAACGCAGGTTACAGTATATAGCAGCTAATCATTAAAAAACCCAACCACCTAATGCTATAAATAATTCCCATTTCCACTTGGTTTAGTGGTAATATCTCTATGAAAATTTTTCTTAAAAAAGCAATTAAGTATTGCAAAAGAGAAGGTATGACTGAAAGTACTTTTCTGGAAGAAAACAAGATCTTTTAACACTAACTAAAGCAAAGTATTAATCACATCCTTGTGATACTGTTAGTAAAATTATTTTTTAAGCACTGTCAGTTGCTGATCACCACATATAAAGGCAAAAAACAGTATTTCATCTTTCTGAAATACAGAATTTTTTTAATGGAAGAAGTAGCTATTACCACATTAGAAAGTTTTACATGTAAAACCAAATTAGTTATTACTTAAAAGTCAGTATATGGAAGATGTAATGAAAACTTCTGTCAAGATACACCAACACTCAATATATCAATAACCCACAATGTAATTTGTTTAATATAATTTCTTAACAAAGCAATAACTCAGTGTCCAGTGAACAAGAAGTCAGACCAGCCACAGGATACAAAGACCCATTTTTCTGCCTTGCCACAGACAACCCATGAAAAACCGCCTCAACTCCCCTCCATTTACTTGGAGTAAAACAGGGATAACAGTATGTTCATTCCTGTTAGAGGGATTCAGGGAATAACTAGATAAACATAACAAGGCAGATTCTGCACATAAAGGATGTTGGTTAAAAAAACAGATTTACAAAGCATCATTCAAATTAGCTTACTTTCAAGTAGGTAATCCCTGTAAGTTTTCCCTTCTTAACTTGCACTAAAAGGCAAAAGATCCAACTTTTATTAAAATTACTCCCTAATTTAGACAAATTCAACTGTCTTTGCCTCAAGCCACCTTAAGAGTTGGAAAGGAATTTCAGGATCTGATGGAGTAACTATAAATGAGCTATCCATTATCTCAAGGTACTTTAGAAAAAGGGAATCCAAAGTCCTTTTCCTTGTTTTGCTAGATCTCTAATCTTTCCCTTGGTTGGCTCATTTCTCAAGAAACACCAGTATTCAGCAACATGTTTCATGTTTAAGCTACATATTTACAAGTACACTCATTCCACCTTACACACTGGAAAGGAAGACAAGCATACATCAAAAAAAACCCTATATTTGAGTATCTTAATGCATAGCAAGTTTAACTCTGAATGTACAAGATTCTTTGTTCAAAAAAGTTTACCGTTGTAGCATCAGCATAGCATCTTGCCATTTTTTATATTCACACACATAAAATACCCTTCACCAGTCTTACAAATTAATATTTAGCTCATGTTTTTACTTTTTAAAAGTGCAACTCAACATGTCAAGCAAATTGTGTCTGTCCAAGGACTGACTTCTGCATTGAGCACCATCCCACCTTCTGCTCCACCGTTTTAAGACATGACATGAAGATGAGGCAGCAGATACAAAAATGTACTTGTGCAAAGTCCACAAAATTCACTATGCAGAGCACTCATGGAGACCCACTACCTTCTTGACTTAAGGTAATACACTTGAGGCTGCTTGAACACTGGAAGCTCAGGCACAGGTTTCCTTCAGACTGCCAGTGGCAGCAATGAGCACCAGCTGCAATGGCCTGAGCCATTACAGGCTCTCTAGAGCTCATCTATAAAGTCCTGACTTGGAGGCAAGTTCTACATAGACTTCAGAAGTGATCAGCACATTTTGTGGGCTACTGTCATCTACCTTATCTGGACAGTGGGGGCAGGAAGCCCCAGAATACAACCCTACATCTGATGTGGTCCAATACCCACTTTAAACTAGAGGTTGCAAAACATGTCAGCTTGGTGCCAGCTGGAGACTCACCCACGGCAACAGCATGTACCAGTGGGCAAACCTGATAGCCTTCCAGGACTTCTCACCTCTTCACATCTGCAGTAGGGACATAATAAGATACAGAATTTGCCTTTTGTCTCCTCCTCAATGAAAGCATGTCTCTCTCATGTGGTACCAACAATTTAAAACAGAGCACAAAAGTATTTTCAGGCTGTAGATTCAATTTTGAAAATCTGTAGGCAGAAGTATATAGGGGAGATGTAGCATTTATGTGTAGCATTAGCATGGAGACAGAGCTTTGACCAGCTACAACCACAAGAAAAACATACAGTTTCTTTCGATACTGACATTTGCCTATGCTTTGAAATTATTACTGCAAGGTACAAGACCAAATTTGTGTTGCTGTATTTTTCATATTAAATTTCTTTGAAATATCAGTATTCAGAAATTTTAACTTTCAATTTTTAAACACTTAACTATAATTATATTCCTAATGGAAACAGTAGACCAAAAATACATTTGCAAATCTGGGTTTATAGTAAACAAGTATAAAATATTCTTTTAATTCTGTTAGCAATCCTAAAATACTTAGTCCATTCTCCAAAGGTAAGATAACTGACAAAAACAAAAAAAACAAAACAAAACAAAAAAAATCGACATCAGAACTGGGTAAAAATTCAATTCTTCCAGTTGTGTTCTCAAAACACAGGTACCTGCAGGTGATTTACCATTTTGACATAACACAAGATAAAACCTTGAATTTAGTACAAATTTTTCAGATTTTTCAGGTTTTGGTACTGTACACTTTTGCTTTAATAAGGCGTTAATGTTTGCATAGTACTCTGAAGGCCTTTACACAGTTCAAACACTACAAATATAAATTTAATTTGTAAATGTAAACAATAATTTTGCATTGTAATTATAGAGGAATAAAAATTTACAAATTCTTAACAGTTTTATTTAAATAACATGCTACA
This sequence comes from Empidonax traillii, assembly GCF_003031625.1. Lineage (NCBI taxonomy): Eukaryota > Metazoa > Chordata > Aves > Passeriformes > Tyrannidae > Empidonax > Empidonax traillii. The sequence continues at coordinate 1,450,982 of NW_020955201.1, forward strand.
CAAAACTTAGAACACTACAGCATATGATCTTTAGGAAAACATAATTAACAAATTTAGCAACTCAAACCCTACTAGATAAAGCTCAGTGTACAAGAAATGAAAGACAACTTCAAATGCTTTTCAGCCCTCCCAGTGAAGAAATTAGAAGGTATATAGTGCCATAAAAAAAACAGAGGAAAAGATAAAGACCACAAAATGTAGCACAGGTATGCCTAAGTAGATTCACAATACAGAAATAAAACTGCAGGGTATTATCACTCAATGCTATCTTCTGCATCTTGATTACCCTAATTACCCAAAATGGCTGACACCACAGTATTTTCTCCCTGATGTACAGCATCAGTAAATATTCCCATTTCAGCATTATAGGAAATATATGCAAAAGATAGAATGGCTTTCTGACACTACCTCAGCACAACTGTCAGCAAAGATTACAGAAACGTACAGGGACAGGGACACCAAACTATGTGAACTATGAATTAAAAAAACAAAATTAAAAAGTGACACATGAGAGGAAAAGTAAGGAGGAAGGAACCGAGGAATTTCTGTAAATAAGTTATAGCATAGAACTATTCATCAGTAGAGCTGAGAAATATTTAGGAGGGTAGATCTTAGTTCTAGATCATCTTCCTTAGACTAAATCTCATTAATAGCAGTCCTAATTCTGGAGGGATCAAAGCATGCTAATTCACAGAGTTCACTGGAAGTGAACTGGATACAATAGTGAAGTCCCAAAAAGGTGTTTTCTTGAAGTCAAATTTTGTGATGTCACAAAAGTTTACATAGTAGACGTTTATCACTCACTCTGCACATAAAAATATCAGGCAACTCAACAGCTGTGGGAGGGTATGGAATTCTGAAACACCACAGTTGGCTGAAAAAACACTACTTAACATATTAAAAATAGGAATCAGAAAGTTACAACTGACATAGGGATATTTTCTGGCCAGCATAAAGGGAATTAGGCCAGCAGTTTTCATTAGCACTTGTTTCTAACTGTATATGATATTCATACAGTTTATTCATACATATTCTCATACATAACAGAATTTTCCCTACAGAAATTGTCAAAGGCAGCAAATAACCTCTTTCACACTTATGTTTAACAGATCAATGACCAGATTTACAGACTGTGCTCAACTTAATCCATTAGAAATAGTTAAGAATTGATACATTCAGATAAGCAGGATCATACACATATTAGTAAAACCATAAGAAACACTTACTGGGTAATTTTTCTGGAGGGATGGAAGGATGGGTTCAGGTAGGGCTATAAAAAAGAAAAGTTTAAAGTTGCTGTGATTCATGTAATTCATAGGAAGCATTATCATATCAACTACACCACAGGGTTAGGTTGAAATTTTGTCTTAAAAACATCTATCAAGAACTTCACTTTCAGGCATTTTTTAAAATAGAAGTTATTCAGCAGACATTTCTATTAGTGTATTTCCCACTATATAATACTATAAGAAGTTTATTCAGCTAAAGGAGGCTGTTATTAAGATATTACTATATGTAGAAGGCATCAAAAATTCTACAGTAGCTGGGTACAAATTCATTTCTCAAATTTATATTAATTTATATTAATTCATGGCTATAAGAAAATCACCTAGATTCCTAAAGAAAAAAATTAGAGTCACCCTTTTTTTCCCCTCCTACTTTTAATACGATTCCATCACAGCATAAGTCTACAGATACTGCAAAAGTATGCGTTTTTCAGCTGCAAAATAATACATACTGAACATCCAAAAAGTCACCTAAAGGAAAAATGTCCAACACACTTACTAGGCATTGCTAGCAAAATCTCCACAAAATACATAAATACAGTCTAATATTGTTAGATGGCCTACTAAATGGCAAACGTTATAATGATCATGCAGTCATTAACAATACAAACCTAAAATGAATTAAACGTTTGTCATTTTCACGAAAATCATGGATTGGGAGAGCATCTCTTGTACAACATAAAAAATAAAGAGAAAACTTATCACCCAGGTTAGATGACAGACAAAAATCCAAAGCACTGACACGCCACTCACGCCTTAGAGCAGCTACCAAATTGCTAGAGCACTCCTCAGACTAAAGCTTTAACATGATCTCTTTAGCATGTTTTTTTAAAACAACTGGTCTATATCATTCATTAGGGAGAATAATAATTAAATTCAGTACACAGGACTTGGGACTTAGTTCACACTTCAACAGGGTCTCACAGGTGATGAGATGTTACAGGGACTAAGAATCAGAACAGCAGAATTCTTAGAATATGCTTGGAGTATCTTCAGAGTATAATATACTACCTACCAGGTCTGCTAAGACAATGATCACAGCTTCTTTAATTATATTTTTATTTTATTTGCAGGTTTTTAGAAATATGCAAGAGCTCATAGTTCTGCAATATCTTGGATAATTTCCAGTTCTCTGCTCCACTAAAACAAAACACAACAAAATCTAACCAATACAAGCAATCAGGATATTGTATCTGGGCCTGCATGCTTTACTAAGAGGACAGACTTTAGGGGAAAAGTTACCACTTATCACTAACATATGAGTTCCCTTTTCTTACTGTATAAGTTAGTTAGACCTGTTACCTGGCAGAAAGTTCATGTACAAGATACTGAGGTATCTATAAAATAAACTGAAGCCACACTAAACTTGTGTATGAGGACATCCACAGGAGTATAAGAATATGGAAATTAATTAAGTAATACGGGACAGAAATTTGCCTAGTGAAGACAGGGTCACCATTTATTGCAAATGAAAGCCTTTGGTTTGTTCCCTCTCCAGTAACATGAACAAAAACACTATTAGAAGTTCGAGGATACAGGCTGCTTTCAAGAGAATTGCATGCATGTAGCAGGAAAAAAAGACCCTTTAAAATCTCCATGAGTAAAACACCAGAACCTAAACAGATGGTGCTAGATACATGTACAGACCCACATCTCAGGCAGGGGTTTTTTGCAGAAAAGGCTGATGAAGCACAGGTAAAAGGCTCCTCTTCGTAGACTTCTGATCCTCCCCAGACAGCTGACTGATCACAGTTTTGCATGAAAAGGATTATCTGAGCCTTTTTTCTCCTTCTCTAGAAGAGTTATGCCAGCCTCCACGCATGATTATAGCTATTGTCCTCATGCATTTTTGTTAACGACTGCTTGAGTTTATTTTATAGTTACATAGTGTTCTGCAGCTACATTTATTTAATTTTTTTTAAACCTTTTAAAGCTGGTAACCATGTTTCCAGAGAAGAGGTCCACTTGTTAAAGACAAATGCAGTACTAAGGAAATAGAGTAAATGCACTTTACTTTCAAATCTTTCTGTGTGGAAGATGATTACTATTTGATTTTATTAAACAGGAAAACTACAAAAATATGAACTTAAAAGAGGGAGTTCCGACATGAAAAAAAATACTTACTCTGTAAATAATGCAAAACCATCAGCACAAGACTGTAGCTGCTTAAAGTACCACGACTGGCATCATTTATCTCATGAAAACTTGCCCACTTCTTAATAACCAGTACTAATGGACGAACTCGATTCTCAACTGCAAGTAAAATAACTACATCTCAAAAAAAAGTACATTTAACTACACAGCAATTAATCAACATTTGTTCCTACTTGATCAACATATTTCTTATATACTAAGGTTACCTTTGCAAGCATTTTATAGAATTTACTTAGTTATTCTACAACTGCTAACCATCCTATAAAAATCAGAACCAAATAGTTGCATTTAAAAACAATCTTTTGAGTAATAAGATCCACAGAAACATGATAAATGGGCATGTCAGGAAATCTGCACGCAAGACAAAACTGGATACATCAGTCAATACAGTAGTGTCAGATTTGACTTCAAAGCTGTCTCCAGTTCCTTGTACTAATTTTCCCTGAATTAACTTGCTGTCAGGACAGACCCCAAGTTATTTTTTATTGAAGGCAGGGAAAAGAATTCTTGTTGGAAGACACAGATTTCATTCTTAAGTTTACCTCAGGATCCATGAAGGCAGTAACCCATGAATACAAATATAAATTTTAATTTTGCCTTGTCCTCGGTAGCTTTTCATGTAGATAAGATGTTAGATAAAATATCTCTTTAAATCAAGACATATGTATTTCATGGGGAATGACATAAATACAGTAAATATTCCAGGTATGATCTTCTGAATTTGTGGGGAATTTGATATCTTCTAATTAAGGTAGTATATCTGTTGTAGGGACGTATCACTCACCACAAAGTTCTAGGGATCCAGCAGCCTACTTAATTTATTATTTGCAGATACATGGAAGCATATCATCAACTCAGTCAAGTGCCTTACAATGGCCTTGAATACTTACATGTTCTGGAGTATCTTTTATAATCTGACATCATTATGCAAGGTTTTGTACTATGTACATCAGGACTTGAGGACAAAAGACATCCTAAAGCCACACCAGTCAGTTCAGCACCTAGGCCCATGTAAGTGCTACTCTTCTTTTCAGAATCAACATCCTAGGTCTGGAAGACCTCTTGGAAACAGCAAAACTCCTTAGCACCAGTGACCTTATTCCCAACATTGTTCATTCGTGATTGAAATAAAAAAATGTAACTATTAGCACACTACTGTGAGATGCAAAGAATTACTTTACAAACACCTTATGAACATGCATTAACAGGAAGAGGATTTTTCCATGAGAGAAAAATGCAAATAAGCTCCAATTCCAAACATGATTCTTTAGTGTGTGTGTCACAGTATAAGAGATTTCTTTTCAGCTGACCTCATTCTGAGATATGGTTTTCTGTCTGCTAATGTCTGTAATTAGTATATAACTAAGTAAGTGTGCAATATGGCCAGTAAACTTTCTCTGATACTCTGTACTAGGTACCTCCTCAAGACAATGCTCAGTAATGTCATTTGCTCAAAGCTAAAAAGTCTAGCTTCCACCAATTGAAAAATACCTAGCAACAATTGCTGACTTGATCGCAGACACATCTCCTTTGGCAAACCACTGGTGACACAAGAGCACAGACTTCAGTTTCTAGCTCTGCCTAATCTACTTAAATTTTCTGTGGACATTCTGCTTCACCCATCTCTCCCCATCATCTCTGATGTTTTCTACAGCACCCATGCACCTTCAGAGAAAGGCTAACTTTAAAAAAGTCAGAAGAACACCCACAGAAATATTTCAGAGTCTTGGCTTTTTCATTATGTTCATTAACTAATCCTCTTTTTACCTGAGCACCTATTTCATTCTAATGGAACAGAGAGACCAAAACCTCTTCCACATTAGAGGTAATTTTATCTTTTTTTTTCTACAATGCAGGGTAAAGCCCTTCAACCACACACTTATGTGATCAGGATAACACTTCTAACGCTATCCACTCTTGCTGATATGACTTATAAAAGTATGCAAAAGAGACGGTTTGGTATAAGTTTCCATTTAGTTTTGTTTGCCTTATGTCACCTGAGAGTTTTCTGGTCCAAGGAGGACAAGACAGATAAGCTGTATGCTTGATACAGTTTGTCTATTTAGGAAGGTCCAGCACATCAAGTCTCCCTTAGCTATTAACTCACTCCTTGACCTCAAGAAAATAACAGTTTTTATCCTTCATTACAAGGCATGAAGTTAGTTTTGTTGACTTTACAAAAGTGGGCACCAAGGTGGAATACTAGGACTCCTCCTCAGCTCTTTTCACATCTGGACTCATCTGCCTTGCAGTGATTTCCTGAGAGAAATAAGGGAGATCTGTGGCAGAAGGTAGGAACAAATATATCCAGATTAGACTTGGTGAACTGATCCCTCACCCATAGGCATGAATGACAATTATTTCCCAATCTTTTTAAGCTTGGAAGGGATCCTTCTCCAGTCATACATCCTCCTGTACACATGAAAGTGTCACAGTTAACCAACTGATCCAGGACAAGTTGCAGACTCTCCTAGTAACATAAATATAGAACACAAACTACTCTGACTAAAATATTACTAAAAATTAACTAGTAAAGGTAGCTTCTATTGACACACTCGTACCCTAAATAGAAAGGAATTCCTTTATGCAAGAACTGAAGAATGTGGTAAAGGAACAAACACAAATGCTCTGGAAGAAATAGCCTGAGGTACACTCTTTATGTACTTATCTGCCAAATGACATTATGATGCTGAGTAAAAAAAACTTTGAAATAGCACTGAGAATGCTGTTCATATTACCTCATATTACCAGTTTTGATTTGGGCTTAGTATAAACACTGAAGCAGTATTTTGAATTTTCCAAGAAAAGACTCTAACAGCATACAGACACAACTAGCTATCAGCCACACAGCCTGTCAGTGGCTGTAAGGAAATAAAAGAAACTGGAGATTACATTACTAGATAGCCATTAGTATAATGACCTTGTTATTCCCAGAATACTTGAAGCAGCCATAGTAGTAGATACATGGACCTTAATATGAAGAATCTTTGTTATCTTCTGAATATTGTAATATTAAATTACAAACATACCTAGCTGATATATTTTCTCATATATTTAGAACAAGCAACAAGAACTTATCTTAGAGTTAACTAATGCATTTAAATAGGTAATGATATATATAGTAAGATATTAAACTGAATTTGAATAGTATACCAATGCCAAAATAAAAATTCAAAAAGAAAAATTTATAGAAATAAGAAAATACAATAAAAACTTACTGAATGCATAGGTTCTCAGAAGGAATGTATTTCTTATCCCTACAACATTGTTTACATTCAAGTCGAACTCCACATAGCTATTGGGAAGAAGAAAAAAACATCAAGCATCATGGTATTCAGTTTCTGCACGTTTATTACCTACTTAGTGACAGATATATCCTAGAAACCTTCAACAGAGCTTTAAATGCTGTCTTTTCTACAGTTTTGTTTATAGTACCTGAATTGCTTACAGACTGGAATTCCATTGTTATAAAAATATAATTGTTGTTTTACACAAAGAATACATGTAGATCCACATTAAGACTCTTCCTCCCAACTAGATTTGAACTACATGACATAATATGAATTAAGAAGAGGTTGAAAGGTAAGAGTCTAATGATGGTGAGAGATAATCAGCACTTTGAAATAAAAACCAGTTATAGTTAACATTGCACGTTTTGCAATAAAAAACTTTTGATAACTTCAATTCTCTTAAGAGAAAATAAGAACAAGGTAAACAAGCACTAACAAGCTTTACTTACAGCACATCCCATCCCCAAGTTTGAATTTCATACTGCATAAGGAGCTTAACTACTCACAAGACTCAAGAAAAACATTAAACTCAAGGTCAATAAGCCATAGCAACACTAATTTGCAACACCAAGAGCCTACTACTGTTGACAAAGAAGTAGCTATCTGCTATGTACAGCTTTTATATATCTATGTATCAGTCACTACTTGTTTGCCCAAATATTCATTCAGCTTTTCTTACATGAGGGGAACATGGACATGAAATTCACTAAACTGGGTAAAACACATTACTTTGATGCTGACAAGGGTTTTTTTCACCTTTAACTACATGAAAACATTATTTGCATAAAAAATACTAATTTTAAACATGAATTAACATCAAGCATGACTTTTTACATGTTTTAAGAATATAGTACATATCAGTATAGGAAATAAACAAGCTTGAACTACCACTTGACAGTTGCAAATTTAAGCATAAATACCAGTAAGAATATTAATTGCATGTGCAAATACAATAAAAAAATTATGTCAGGTGGCATGTGTAATTCCAGTTATTACAAGTTGACAAGATTACTATTTACCAGATGCCGACAGAAGCAAGTTCTATGGCAGTTATTTTGTACTTTACTATGCACATTTAATAGCTGCTGAAGTTATGGCAATTGAAAAAGGTTTCATTATTGGGCTCAAGTTCTAGTAAAAGCACTAAAGGACAGGAAAAGAGTCAAGTGCACATCAAATATAGCAGAAGGGAAAGTTTTTGTATCCTCTATATCTTTCTTATTCACTAAATCAAAGTAAGTGGCAAACTTAAAATAATTTTCAGGTATATGTGGAGCACTGGTAACACATCAGAATGTGCATCTCCAGATACAGAAATACAACCCACCAAATTTCACCATCCTTTCCCAGCAGCTGGGCATCAAGAAAACCGGTTTTCAGAGGGAGCTTGTTATGTTTAGTTTCCAGTTTTGGTAAAAAAAAAGACTAGTGCCCTGGGTACAGAATATCCAATGCATTTCTCAAGATCTCTGTGAAAAAATGAATGACTATGGGTGTACGTGTATGTATGAGTCTACAAAAAACAGAAGTCGATAAGTGATTGGAAAGAGACAGATATTTAAATAAAATGACAACACATGGATGGAGAAGACAGGTTATATAAGAGAAAGGTAACTGTAAAGACAGAAATTAAACAAAACCAAACACCAAACAAAACAAAAATAAAAAACCAAAATCAAAAACAAAACAAAAAACCAAAAACATAACCAAAACAAAACCAAAACAAAAACACAAAAACACAAAACCAAAACCACAAAAACACAAACAAAAACAAAACAAAAAAACAAAACAAAAACCACCCAACTCAAAGTCATGCCATTTCCTGCTGCTCCCCTCTTTCAAAAAAGCAACACAGGAAACCAGATGGCAAACAGCATTGGTTTTTACTCTGCAAAAATATAACGTGCAGCTTCCATCATAAGAAGATTATATTTTGCTTTAGTAGGAAATAAAGAGTTCTTTAAATCATGTCTGTAAGGCATATAATTATCATTACTTACTATTTTTTGAAAGTGACTGCAGTATGGATTATAAATGCCTTCAATCTTCTCATACAATCACTTCCATACTTAAGGTTCCTTTTTAAAGTTTATTTTCTGATTTTAAAGTGGAAAAAAATTCTTGCTATAATCCCATAACTTATTCAGCATTTACCAAAAGATTTTACCATTTCATGTATTATGGAAAGACTAGCATTGCTGTATGTAGCTAAGCCACAGAACCCATATTTTAGCTTGATAAGTATAACACTTTCAGAAAGCATGGGAGAAATAACCTTCTGTACTGTTAGGGAAGAAAGTTACTAGAAAAAAAATATTCAAATTTTTATAAGGTAGACAACTATACAAGAGTAAATATGGGACTAGGTGTAAATGAAGAAAAATAGTATAAAGTGAGAATCCCTACAAGTGTTATATAATCTCAGATGAAAGAAAAGCTTAAATGGACAATATAGATTAGTTCAAACTGTAAACACGACCAGATTTAGTTTTACCATGGCAAGGTTTCTGCTCTGATAAAGGCATATGGTGATTAAAAAAAGCGATACACTTTTAGAAGGAGACACCAGAGAAGTGGGCTCATTTGTTTTCACGAGACAGATACACGGTTGCAAAATTTTAGATGCATATAGACAGGGTAAGACAGTTAGATACAAGACAGTTGTTCCGATTTACAAAACCAGTGAAACTATGTTACTATATGAAGCTGATACACATCAATCTTACAAAGCTAAGCCAATAAACACAGAAGATTTAAACATTACTCAGACTGTTAACACATTTCAGTGCTTTGCATGACTTTTTTCTCTATCAGATACTTCTATCACACATAATAAAAAATGCATCATTCTCTGTCCTAGTACATCCCTCTCATGTCTTTATAATGAAGATACAATGAATACTACAACATGTAACATATCCACTTCTGTCTAATTACTTCCCACTTCTAAATAAAGCCATAAAATTACTACCTAATAGTGTGAATACAACATGCAATACTATAATGGTAAACACAGAATATCTCTCTAAAATGAATAAGAACTTTTTAATCAAGAAAACATCACAATAAACTGAAGTTCATTTTAGCATTGTTTGTACAGTGTAAATAGTGTGAATTAGTCCTTAAATAGCTTAGTAGTTATGTTTGCACAAGAAGCAAAATTATCTTTCACAGCAGTTTTCTTCCCACCACTGTTTTTCTGTCATAAACCATCTGTCAACTGGAGTCCACTATGTACAAATAACTCACAGAAATACGTGATGTACTGCTTCTAATTCACATCACAGAAACCAAAAAGCATTTCAACCACAAGAGGTGTTTCAGATAATCAAGGAAGTAAGCTGATTGCCACTGCATGCTAGCTGAACGAATCTGCAATACAACTAAGGCACCAGGCATGACAGTGGGATTACTTCTAAGGACAGTACAAATATGGAGTACTTTCCCATACCAAAGTCTAAAAAATTGTTTTGAACAGAATACTTGCCTGACTTTATCCCTGAATTTCACTATTGGCACTTTTGCTCTGATCAGCTGAGGTCGCTCGATGTAGCTTGCTGAAAGGGAGAAAAATATGCAATTAAGTTTCGTGTAGATGCTGATCTTAATAAAAGATGCTGATCTTAATAAAGTATTCCAAAGTGGAGTCATATTGACTGATTTATCATAAATAGTAACTTATTAAATTTAGCAAATATATTCTCAGAAGGGTTGTGCTGAACTAAGTAACCCTTAGCAACTGCAGCAAAAATATAGGAGAGTGGGTGAAAAGAAAACCACTCTAAACATTAGAGAAGGAAGCAGAACATTAGAGTAGAAGATTTTGCTGTGGGAAATATATTCCAAAAATTTGAACATAAGGAATACAGTTCTACAATGCTTTCATGGAACAGCACTTGCAATAGAAATCTTGAATAGTTATAATAAATGTTCAGAAATAATGTAGTAAGAACATATATCCAACCAGGATGGGTAGACACTTAAGCTCAACACTAGAGTGTAGAAACACTATACCCAGCAACTGATCAGCTGCATTCTTTTTAATTGTGCCTAGTTTGCTTACAGTTGGAATTATGTATTTTAATGATCAAAAAATTAATATAACTGTCTTTACTATTCATTTACTACTATTTACCCACAGACTTAAAACTTACTTTGAAAACTGTTCATTTCAACAATAAGCTACATACCAAGAATGCTGTCCTGTAGAACAGGACAACACTTTCTATCAAAGATGGCATAAGCTGTAACTGCCTTTTTCTTTAATAGTGATAGGACATCGAATGAAAAATGCACCCAAGAAAGTAATGGAGAAGAAAGAAAAGTAGAGCCTGTAGGTTACATGATACAAATTTTGGCAAAAGGAACAATTTTAGTAATTTCTTCTGTTGCAAAGTCTAGGACTACTTGAATTTGTCCATATCTAACATCATACATTTTCCCATTGGTTCTACAAATTAACCTAAAATTAGTATAAATAAGTATGACATAGCTAGAAGTAACACAGCTTAAACGTAACCCTGAATAAAATCTGATATTTTTCCCTCCCAAAAAAGGTGAAATGGTATTTCTGTTAGTTTGGAAAGCCACCTTGATTAACCAGCATCATCTCCACTGCTTTTGGATGACAAATTCAGATTTGGTAAAATACTGCTGAGCAATACTCAAGAAAAACAAGTATCACTTCTTTTTCTTGAGATTTCTGAAACTGTTTTATGGATACATATGTTCAAGACACACTTGACCTGAGGAAATCCTTTGTCTAGATTTTAATGCATTGTACATGCCTAAGTAACATACAGACTGGCATTCAGAGTAAAACATAATCTTAGTAACTTATTAATGTTAAAGGAAGAATCTTTAAGAACTTCAGTTCACGTTCACTAAATGTAAAATTCAGTAGAATTCACACAAGCATCCCCTCTTTCCAGCTTTGCCTTCAGACACATCCAAGCATCCCTCCTCCAGCATCCCAGAACATTCTTAAAGTGACATTCTAAAGCACGCAGAGCTCTCTGCCTCCTTCCCTTTCACTACCAAACTTAGGACAAAGATTCCCAATGCATTTGCACAGGGGACACAAGGGTGCATATCTGTCTGCATGCCATAGCAATTCAACTTTCTTTACTACGACCCTTTCCAAGTGCTCTTCAGAGGTTAACTGAACTCATTTTTAGTGCAATCCACTCCCAAACACACTCCTGTCTCAAATGCCCCACAACATTTGATGGATGCTTGTGCCAAATTAGTTGGCTAAGAAGAAAAGATACATCCCAAAGCGTACTCCCAATCTATTTCAAGGAGGAAGTCAGAAGGCAGTAACTTCCTGCTGGTATCCTCTTTCTTGGCTCAGAACAATGACACTGTTAGCAGAGTCTGTATTGTATCTTAGATTGTTACACATAAAAGGGAAGAAACAGTTACAAATACAGAATGTGGAATTCTGAAATACATACAGGTTGAATAAGTACCTAAGCAAACTCTCTAGGTGACCGTGAAAGCTTTGACCAGAGAGGCTACACCAAAATACATGTAAAGAAATCTACATGGCTGCTCCGCAGTTTTGGGTATGTCTGTGAAAAAGTCATGAACACCACTTCAGCTTAGCAAAAAAAAAATACATGGCTTCAAAGAAGCCTAAGCATTGATTCATAAATAACTTATTCATGCACAACTTCAGATTAAACAGCTAAATTCTCTCTTTTCTTTTACAGAATAGAAGATTAGGAATTAGACAAAACATTAAGCCCAAACACAGTATATACCAAAAAGATCTTTGACATCCTGGACATGTAGTCTGGCCTCATTCACTGAGTTATACTACTGAAGGAGAAACTGGGCAACACAAAAGTCTGATCATATTCATGATGAATCTAGGAAGGTACAACCCAGCACAGGATGAATTAACTGCTGATTTTTTGGAATTCACTCACCCAACTGCATAGTCTTTCAAAGTTATTCGAGTTCAAATTCCCCTGCTTATCTCAGCTGTTGCACATTTCCTACTAGACAACCATTAGGCAGATTCAACTCTGATTACCCAGTCTCAACACCACTAGCCCTCTTTGTAAATCCAAGAGAAAAAGAGCTCATCGTTATTTATGCAGATAGTAAACACCAGTCAACCCAATACCGCCAAGTTGTTTTTCAAATGAATCCTGCACAGATGAATCTGAAGAGAGTACTCAGTCGGAGATTTACTCTCAGTGGTTTGGATTATAATCTCTTCAGTTATCACTCCAAATAAATGTTTCATATCTCTAAAGACACTGACTTGAGCGTACATTTCTGGGAATGTTAGCCAATACTGTAAAAAAATGTATGTGCAGGTATCTGAACAAATAAATCAAGAATTTACATGCACTTAGCTAATCTTAGAAATGGATGACCTATCTACTATCCCCACGTCTCTGCCTTAGGAGAAACACAATACATAACAAGTCCCACAAAAAGAGTGAATAAACACCAAAAGCTTTTTCCTACTTTTCTCTGTGATTAGACTATTCAAAAACAGAACACATTTTCATTTCACTTGTTATTCTAGATGCAGAATGACAACACAGAAAAGCCTCTCCTCTAAGAGACTCTGCTCTGATGGGCTAAAATGCCTTGCTCAAACTTGTTACCTTTTGCAAGCCTGAAACTGAAATAAGATGGAGCTTATCCAAATTTTGAATCCACTTCCCAAACCTCCTAGAAGAAAATACTAATCTAACAACCCCATTTAACTGTATATAAAGGATAAGAGATAGGCCTTAAAGTTGATGGTGGTTTAAAGATGTTGATTTACCTAATACAAATGGTGAAAGAGGCTAATCTAATCAGCACTTTTTCATTTGGCAATCATGGAATTAAAGGGAATTAAGCAAAGAATCACATCTCTAGCTGCCCTTATTTTCGTATATACAGGAACATCGCACAACAAAGAGGAAGATGCTATGAGAGGCACAGGTAAAGAAAACTGAAATGATCTGGAAAAAGGTTAAAAATGCTCTTGAACTTTACCTATGTCCCAAATCTCCTCCTTATTTGTTTTTGTCCTTTAACTCTTTCATAAAACCAGAACAAGAACTTAAAATTAAGTAACATCTTATCTCTCTTCCTCTTGTTGCTTCTCTTACATCTTGGCACATAATTTGTTAGCTTTGATGTTTGGACCAAACTATGTTTATTTCCGTTCTCTTGTGTGAAGCACTGGAGAGTCTTGCATTCCAGGGAAACCCAGATTAAGTTTTGGACTCCTTATGCAAATGTCAATATACAACAGCAATAAGCATTAAATATCAGATGCCTATTCTGCAAAGGATCTATCAAATATCTCTTCCAAATGATCTGTTAAAATCTGCATGTGCTCACTTGGCAATGAAGAAATTTTGAGGACTGCACTTAAATTTATGGTTTGTTCCTTTTAGCACTGCAGTATTGTTCAGAACATCAGTACAAGTCGGCATCAAAGAATGTACCACAAGTTTGAGAAGCAGAGTGATAAAGTCAGTAAATGTCTGGATCTTTTACAATTCAAAGGATGATACAAAAGCCTCTCTAAAGTAGGAGGCTTTCACAGATAAATTAAGAACTACCCGTGTGAATTTTTCATCTGAAGGGAGTCTAAATAACAGCTTAGAAAAACAACGAATTGATCTGTTCTATCTGTATGTGCTGGTACTATCAACACTTAGTGATTGCTTCATTAGGCACCTAAGGTAATTTTTTCACACCTATCAAGGCCTCCTTGACCCCTCAGAAAATCAATTCCATACAATCTACTGTGAGTAACATCTTATTTTACAAATTCTTAAAGAGCCTTTTTCCAGGAAAGCACTGCAATCTAAAAGAGGAGTAAGGGTTAGCTAACAGAGGTTTCCCAAACATAAATCTACTCCCTTCTCATTGTGTTCCACAATTAAAAAGTCATTTGAGATATTTCCTATTACTGAAGTTCATAGTTTTCAAGAAAACCATTATGTTTTCCTAAGCACCATCGCCAGCACCAAGTAACATCACTAAATACTCATAGCTTTGCTTCAAACAGTACTGTGATTAGAAGCTAGACAACATGCAATCACATACAATAGTTGCAATTGTGCATCAATACTTCTTCCAGAATTACCAATAATCTTACCACCTCACTGTAGCCAGGAACTTACAAAGTTTAGTACTGAAGAGTTTTTGGACTAAGCTGAGTATACGTCTTGCTTCAGTCTTCTGATTCACCTGAAATATGATATTAAAATTAAAAAAAAGGTTGGTATCTCTCATCTAAGTGTTCCAAGTAAGCATGTTTTGCTTTTAAAATGAGATTAATTCTCTGAATAAGATATGAACATTTACATCAACAGCCTAGATGTAAATTTACAAGACATTCTACAGCCTAGATATACATTTACCATGGCAAATGCCAGACAGAACAATCTATATTTATTATTCAAAATAATTACCAGACATTCAAAATTCATAAACTAGGTGAAAATCTAGCCCCACTTATACAAAAATGTGCTCTCCTTCTGTTTAAATGATGCTTCAATTCTTTCAAGATTATGGTCTATTTAGATTTCTTTTCTGTTACATCCTTTCTCTCAAGCAAAATTCCGCTCATAACATTTTCTATCACTAAAAATATTTAAGATACTTTAGCCTATCAAATTCCTTCTTACACCTCTTCATTAAAATAGGTAGCTATGAATCTAAATAATGGTATAAAAAAAATAACTTACTAAAAGTTGTTTCTGCATCTAGAATAAGTTAGAGTTCTCTAAACAATTTTCTTTTTTCTTCCTCATTCTACACAGTTATTTCTATTTTGCTGTATTTTTTTTCACTCACAAATTGAAGGCAAAGCTAATTTTTTAAAGTTTTGTTAGGCTTATAGGGTTGAATTTACATCTGCAACATTACTGGGCCCACAGTTCATAGCTATTATGAATGTATAAATATATTAGTAAATCAGAAGGATTTGACCATCTGTTTATCACTTCAGAATCCAGCCTTTTAACAGCACACATATAAAGCCAGACTTTGTTTTACCTCTATAGTTTTAAATAACTTACTGGTTCTTCTTGAACCACCAGGCACAAATCAGCATCACTGCTACGAGTGCCAAATCCATTCAGAGAGGACCCAACCAAATAAAGTCTGCTCTCTATAATAGAAGAATAACAGAAAATAACCGTGATGTGACATATAACAGTTCGAGAGGAAGGAAAAACCATGAACTTGAAGAACATTCGAGCTAGTATTAAATAATCAAATTCAAAACTTACGCGGAAAAATTAGCTGAATTTCTCTCTGGAGTTCTGTTCTGCAGAGCTCTTTCCTGTCCAAATCAGAGGCCTGTTGCCGACATGCCTGAAACAACTCCAAAACCTGTTGACTTAACTGGACACACACATCCAAAAAGTAAAGATACAGAGAAGTGAACATTCTTTCCCATCAGAGATGCAATTACATGAAACAAACACTGAAGGTATTTTTTTTTTTTAATGCAAAAACCAGCATCATTTCACATTACCTTCTCTATTGTCTAGAGTTTTACAGCACTTGAATTTCATATTACCACCCTCAAAGAAACTTCTGCGAAGTTCTTAAATTACAATTCATTCAATTTGTTACAAAACATCTACCAATGGAAAAGAATTTTTGCGTCATCAGTATTAGCAGCCTCTCAAGAAATTAGAAGTGAAAACTGGAGACTCCTTCAGCTGACTTTAATGTCAACAGTTTGCCTACCAGTAATAGGGTGAAAAATTATTAAAAAACCCAATTTAAATTAGTTTTCTTTTTTTATCCCACACAAACTATCAAAGAAGTAGTCAGATCTTTGCTGCAAGGAGATATTAACTGTTTTCCTTTCACAATACTGTTACATGCTATATTAAGCAGGCATGTTTATACTAAAAAAAAAAAAAAAAGCCTCTCTTATGTGGATGTAAATAAAGTATCAAGACTGATTAGCGACATAGGTTTTTTGTATTTATTTAAAACAAGAAGCAGTTTGAAGCTACATTGTCCATCTAAAGAAGGCATTCTCTTTTATTATTACAGAAAAGCTACAACCATAACTTTTACGTCCTCTTTAAAAGAGGTAGAGGACATCTTTACAGGCCCAAAACTGTATTTATTCAGAATGCATGTCTCTCATATTACCACGGGGTTTGTCTTTTTTTAAATCAGGATTCTCCATCCCCTCATATCATGTGAGAAATGGACCATTCCTCCAATTTTTACTTCCTGGAGCAGACATATAAGTTTCCTGACATTAGTATGGAAACCAAACAACACAAGCAAACAACACCCTAACTCTCCCTACCCCCCAAAAAAATGTTCCAAACCCAAGCCCATATAAGAGGTTACACAGAGCTATAGCAGCAGCCACATTTATTGATATTTCTTCTAAAGACAGCTCAGCAATAAGAGACCCTGTAACACTGTTAAAAACTCTTGCACAAATTTTTGCGGTCTCCCACAGCACCTCTGGATTCTGCCTACTAAGAAGGCAGAAGTAAGCATAAGCACAGAAAGTTACTACCTCATCTTTGGCCAGAGGGAGCCTGGCTTCTGTAGGGTCTAGAAACAAAGTATCTTGCAGCGGAGGGACACATCTAGCTAAAGCTGGTGAGCCACGTGCAAGGAACGGTGGTGACTGAATTGAAATTGGTCCTGGGAAGGAGTGTCTACGTTCTTCTGCTAAAGGCACTGGTTGGTTAACTACAGTTGTGTCAGAATTCTGTGAATTAATCCGCTGCCGTTTGACATTATATGAAACACTTTGTTCATTTTGTCTCCTAGAGGGAGGCGGGGAGGGGGGGGAGAGAGAGAGAGAGAGAGAGAAAGAGAGAGAGAGAGAGAGAGAGAGAGTGTGTAAATCCACTAGTTCGCAAATTCCAACGTATGATTAAAAGACAGTTTCTACAAAGTTGAAATACCAACATTTAATGACGTACCTACTTCACTAAAAGCAAGTATTCTACAGAACAGGCAGCACAGGCATGCCCATCTTGGATATTAAGTGAAACAAACCTGCAATGGGAAAAGAGACCACCCAATTGCAGAAGTGCAGTTACCCTAGAACTGAACTGATTAAGCTTTAAGGCAAGTGTCTGCACTAACCAACTTAAACCCAAATGGCAGGTTTGGTTAAGTTGGCTGCAAATCTCCCAATATGGCACAGCCTTGCATAAAACAGACTGTTCCAGAGGAAAAGATGTATGCAGTATGAAACCAGAAACTTCCTTAGTTCATAGGATAGTAACATACTCAGCTATAACTTAATAACATATTGTACTTCTTTTTCATCTGTTAGATCTGAAAGAGAAATAGCATACAGGAAATAGTTCTTAAGACAGGTAACATAAACTTTCTTCCCTCTCAGCTGATTCACAGAATTATTACAAACACATATCAACTACTACACCTGAATCCTTATATATGTTTGAATTTAACATTTTGTATTTGAAAAATAAAGCATCACATAATTAAGAAAATCAGGAAAAACACGTAATGTGTCATGAAAAACATGACAATTCTCATAAAACCTTTAGGGTGCACTCTTCAACAGGAAAAGAACATTTGCTGACACACATCTGCTTAAAGTCAACTACACACAGATTACAATTTTTTGTAGCATTAAAAAAACCACTTAAATCACAGTTCTGTAAGGCTACAGCTACTGGAAGAGAAAACCTAGGTAGAGGAAGTCACTTATGAGTACCAAGACTCTCAAAAACATGAATGCTTCACATGACCTGTTTCATAAAAAAAAGTATTCAGTATTGCAATTTCTCCCATAACTAAAGTTGCCTAAGTAATTGATACTAGATGAGTTTCACCATGGGTATATTAAAACCACTGTTAGTCATACACATACAAAGAACTTACTTTCTTCCTTGAAATGATGTGAGGGCACCTGATATAGACACTGGACTGACATTTCCATAAGTCATTGGTTGCAGTGTAGCCGTTGAAGTAACAGTTGGAGTAGCTGCAAGGTTCCCACTCAAAAGAGCTCTAGAAAGACTACAGTCCATAACTATTATTCATAAGATGTTTTTTATCAGTTGGTAGTTCTTGTTAAATGAATACTAAACTCTACAAGTCCTGTCCTTTTATCTCTTAGAAGCAACAAGTCTTTCTTTTCTGTTCAAAATGAAAACATATTTCAGTATATGATATGTATTTCATTAAAAACCAAAAAATTATCATTCTTGACAGCACATTTGTACAAAGGAGTTAGCAAAGAAATTAACCTAAGACACTGTTAAATTCAAAAGCCTAAAGAACACTACAGCATCTATAAATACAGACCCAAGAATAGATGTTTCTTCCCCTTCGCATCTCCTCCCTGTTCATCCCAACAAACAAATACAATTGAAGCCCTTTAAAACTGAACTGTGGATTAAGTCAGTGCAACAGCATTTCATGCACTATGCATAGTGTTAAGACTTGCACGTCACCAACAGAAATTATACAGCTCTATTTTACTGGTGACATCTTCCTAATTTTGAAGTTCAATGCAGTTTAATGTTCAAAACCATCCTCCATAAACAGAAATACTTCTCTCAACCCCAAACTTGCCTATCAAATCTTACTGTACTTACACTGCAGTGCGAAAATTCAACGGAGGAACAACAGTTTGCTGGTGAGAAAGAAGAGTAGGAGGTATATTTATGGGAAGTATATTGGACAAATTACTCTGTTGCTGATGCTTTGAAGGGAAGGGTGGATGACCCAAGTTGGAAAAATTTGGGAACATGCTCCTTTCTACTTGAAGCGAACATGTATCCTCTCACCTACATTAGAGAAAAAAAAAAAAGGCATTAAAATTAGGCAAAAAGAAATACTAGTTACCATTTATACTCTCGGTTTAAAAATTCATGTAATCTAGAATACACTTCCAGGAATTGCTTCAGAGAATTGTAATTGCAGGCTAGCTTTTATTGCTTATCAAGACAAGAAACTAAATAAAAATACTGTACACTGTAAAGTTTCACAATTACTACTTACTTTATTTATGTTTAAAAGTGGATTTTTATTTGCTCCCCTCCATTTTAAATTTAATTTTTGAAAAATAACATGTCACAAAGCATAAAAGTGTTCATCTCAAGGAAAAACAATGTATTACAGTGGAATATGTTTCATAATCAAACATTCCACAATAAGATTCACAGTATATGGGAAGCTACATCTTAAGAACATGAAGATGCAGCTGATCACAATCTATATTTTTTTCATGACACTACATAACAAAGCAGCCAAATTATGACAGGAATTGCAAATAATCTACTCATGCTTTAAGAATATCATACACATAGTAATACTTTACTGAATGGCCTTTGTGATAGAAAATATAGGTTCACTCCCTTTTAAACTTAGAACTGATTCTGCCAAAACTGGCCATGTTCAACCTCCTGGGACAGCTTTGACTGTCACTGCAGGCAGCATTAGCACAGAGCATAGGAAAATGAGTAACAAGGAGTTTATGTGGTTAGGCTTGACTTTGTTCCTTACTTCCTGTGATGACAACCCACACCAGTGAAAACCCAGTAGTACATACATGGGCATTGCTGCAATAGCTCCAAGAAAAAAAGTATCAGGATTAATGCTCTCATAGTTCTTCCTCTTTCCCCCCTCCCTCGCCTTTGGAGGGGTGGGTGAGGGAAAGCATTATGTACTAATGTAAGTTATTATTTGGATGTTCACTTTCAATTCTGCTGAACGAACCAACTAAACTTCATGAGAACAAAGTCACTTGACATTTACATTTAATCTGAGTGATTATTTATGTGCCGTCTAAACTTTTCCATTTCTAGGAGACAAAACAAACGCCTCGTCTCTCTGAGCAGACCAGGCACTCTCCACAGCTCACACAGGATACATAAGCAGTTTATGGATACAATTAGCCAGTAATTGGACCGTTCGTAAGAATCCAAAAAGGCGCAGAAGAAACACCATTTGGCCTTTGAAGCAGTAAATACCAGGAAGAGAAGCAGTGGAGTTACCTTCCCCACACCAGAACAGCGCAGCAACACCGCTGCCTCACAGCAGCGACAGCGACAATTACCGTGCCTTCCAGCAGAGGTTACACTGGCAGGAACTACCATGTTCTCCAGAAAGAGCTTCATAAGTTTGTCCCAGCGGGCACCGTTTCCAAAGCAGCGCGTTCTCGCAGAGCCACCAAGTGCCCACGCAGGAAACCCGGCCTACGGATCCCCCACAGTCCCCGGTGCCACCGCCACCCCTGCCGCCCGGGACCGACCCTCGGCACCGCTCCCTGTCACATCCACGCGGGATCCCCACGGGATACTCACGCCAAGTCCGGGCGGAGGCACGCAGGGTGGGCCTGCGATCAGCACTGAGCGGGTCCAGCAGTGGAGACCAGCTCCTGCGGCTGAGCGTCGCCCTGTCCCCCGGATGGAGGGACGCCACAGGAAGCGCCCGGGATGTGGCGGAAGGGCCGAGGAGCGGCAGGAAGGGATGGGAAGTGAAGTGAAGAGAAGTGAAGGGAAGGGCAGAGAAAGGAAGAGCAGGGCAGGGCAGGGCCGGGCCTCTTCCGGCGGCTCCCGCGGCACTTCCCCACGGCTGCCGGGCACGCGCCCCCTAGAGGCCCGGCCGGGCGGAGCGGGGGGCGCATGTGAGGGCTGTGCGGGCTGTGCGGGCTGTGCGGGCTGTGCGGGCTGTGCGGGCTGTGCGGGCTGTGCGGGCTGTGCGGGCGGGGACACCGCGGGCCATCTCCGCCTTCAGGAGGAGAGGCGGGCGGGGTAGCGGGGACGGGTAGGCACGGCCGAGGCTGAGAGAGGAGTGGCCGTGGCTGAGTTGCTTTCTACAGTAGCTGACCGACTGTAATTGAGCTGTTGTTCAGGAGCGTGTCAAAAGTATAGTCTCTGGCTGAACCAGTTAAGATTATAGGTGTGCTGGGATAAACCCGAGATCACGGACGGGCTGAAATGCCTGCACCCAGAAGAGTGAAAAGTTCGGAAGACAGAAGCAGAATCACAGAATCATCAAGGCTGGAATAGACTTTAAAGTTCATTCAGCACAGCCACCCACCAGCGCTGTCTCCATAACCACTAAGCATCAGAACCAATCATCTCTTGAACATCTCCATGGATAGTGTCTCCATGACTTCCTTGGGCAATGTATGGGTCCTTGGCTCAGTGCCTGACCACCCTAACAGTGAAAAAAATTTTCTAATACCTCCTCTGAATCTCCTCTGCCTCAGTTTAAGGCCATTTCCTCTTCTCACTGCAGGCAGAGACTTGCCCCCCACCTCACCACAAGCTCCTTTCCTGTGGTTGCAGAGAGTGAGAGGGTCCCCCCTGAACCTCCTCTTCTTGAGACTGAGCTCTCTCAGCCATTACCCATTAGATATGTTGTCCAGACCTTTCACAAGCCTTATTGCCCTTCTCTGGATATGCTCCAGCACCATAAAGTCCTTTTTAACATGATTCCTTCTTGAGAAGGACAATTACTGGAAGTGGGATCTTGCTATGAGCAAATGGACTGGGAAGGGAAGTTTTGGGGCGCAAAAGGACTTAATAACCTCGGCTGTGGCATGGGACCTTTGCTTAAGGGTCACCCCATGGCTATGGTTATCATTACATTTATGAGAGACAAATGCTAGGGTTGTATATGGAATAAGGCTGCAAGACAAAGTTCAGCCACAAAGAAACTTCCCTGTGAATTTTTTATTTTGGCCATTTTGACTATTTATTAGCCAAAGCACATGGCAGGAGTTAAGGGTAGGTTTAGAGTTCAGAGAGAGACAAAATCTGTAGGTCTAGGTGACACGGCACTGCAGACAAGGGAGAGTTTGGACTGCAGAAGGTGTGCTCTGGGCAATTTTAGACTTAGAAGAGAGACAGTTCCTGGGGCTCTAGTTGTAGTGGATCTGCAGAGGGACTGCCTAGGGATAGTTCTGCAGAAGAATTACTCTCAAAGACTTGAGTCAGGGCCATGTTTTAGGTTTGCCTGGGGCTAAGGCCTTGGGCACTTTTAGGGCAAGGAAAGGACAGTTCCTAAGGGTTTAGCTGAAGTGGGGCTGCTGAGAGAAGATCTGGGCTGCAGAAGGAATTCTTTGGGAGCCTTTTTATCTGAGCCACATTTCAGTCTGTCTGGTGTTAAAGGTCTTCTAGCACTAAGGTTCAAAGAGAGACTAAGCCTAGAGATCTAGGTGAAGCAGGGCTGCAGGCAGGTTGCCGAGGGAAGGTTTGGGCTGTCAAATC
Source organism: Empidonax traillii (assembly GCF_003031625.1). NCBI lineage: Eukaryota > Metazoa > Chordata > Aves > Passeriformes > Tyrannidae > Empidonax > Empidonax traillii. The sequence goes on from NW_020955201.1 coordinate 1,473,929, forward strand.
AGTTCTGTCCTGGATCTTTTTCATCCATGCCACAGTTTGGGTTTTCCATGTTTAAGGTCTACCTTAAAGGATACCTGGTTAAAATTAGAAGAGAGACAAAGCTGAAGGGTTCTGTTGGGGGGGGGGGGGGTTGCAAAAGGCCTTCTGTGGGCAGATTTGGGCATCCTATAGAACTCCCCTTAGAGCTTTGCTGTCTTAGGTGTGATTTGGAGTCTTTGGCTAAGCTCAGCCCACAGTTAGCATAGGGGTAATGGATATGGTTTATATAGGATACAACTTCCTGGTGTCAGTTGGGATTGGGAGTGATAAGAATTTGAACTGGGACACATTAGGATGAAAGAAGAGTTGTCCCCTGTGGAGTTCAAGAGTTTAAGTTAAGTTTAAGATAGCTTAAACAGAGAACAAGTAGAAAAATAGATATTTAGTTTCCTGAGAATCCTACCAGTGCCCTGATAAGCAGAACTTGGATTTTGGTCTGCGTGCTGGTTTTGTCTGGTGTAGAGTTAATTTTCTTCATGGTGGCTTGTACGGGGCTATGTTTTGGATTTGTGCTGAAAGCAGTGTTGGTAATATAAAGATGTATTTGTTATTGCTGAGCAACACTTACAGCAGAGTCAAGACCTTTTCTGCTTTCTGTACTGCCATGCTGGTGAGGAGGCTGGGGAGGTTGGGAGAAGACACAGCTGGGACAAGTGACCCGAACTGACCAAAGAGATATTCCATGCCATATGACACTGTACTCAGTACATAAAGTTGGGGGAAGAAGGAAGAAGCCAGGGGCATTTGGAATTATGGTGTTTGCCTTCCTGAATAACTGTTACTCATGATGGAGCCCTGCTCTCCTGGAGATGGCTGAATACCTGCCTGCCACTGGGAAGCAGAGAATTAATTCCTTGTTTTTGCTTTGCTTGCATGCACAGCTTTTGCTTTCCCTATTAAACTATCTATATCTCAACCCATATGTTTTCTAGATTTTACCCTTCTGATTCTTTCCCAGATCCTGCTGGTGGGGAAGTGAGCAAGTGGTTGTGTGGTGCTTAGTTGCCAGCTGGGGTTAAACCATGACAATCTGGAAGTCAGCTCTCTTTCTGTGCTATTTGTTTAGAACCAAAGGAATAATATCTACTCAAGGCAGAAACTTCATGTCTTAACTGTTAAAAATCAGTGGTACCACTCCTTATAGCTGGAGTTCCCCATACAGCCCATTCAACCAGTGTTCTCCAGACCATCTGACCACTCTTGTCACCATAATCTATCCATTAAGCAATACCATGTCTCTCTTCTAGGATTCTCACATTTTCCATGGGGCCTACAATAAATATAACCCAGAACAGTCAATAAAACTCGTAGCAGGCAGTGTTTATACCAGTGTGTTAAGCATCAACATTTTTTTATACAGCAAAATGGAAAAAAAAAAAAAAAGAAAAAAGGAAAAAGAAGATTTAGGAATCCTTTACCCAATTAAGGTAACTTGTGTTGCTATGTTTTTTCCTGGTCTCCTTCTTCCCTGCTCCTTGGCACAAGGCACCCTTGTATTTTGTGTTTGCATCAATTTAGATTACCAAATCACTTTTTTTTTTCCCCTGGCTGAAATTGCTCACTTTTAAGGATTTTTCTCCCAATGTCTTAACTGCATTGACTTGTCAACATAGCTACACATTTCAGTGAGGCACTTGAAATAACCTGACATTTTACAAATTGCCAACAGTCTTCTGAGACAAATCTCTGTGCTTTGATGTGCTGAGAGCTGCTCTATTTTGCAGTATCTGCTGTCTCACTTCCTGACCCTGACTGTGATCTCAGCCAGTTTACAGATCCTCTTCTGTCAGAAAAGACATACAAAGCCTTATTTCTGCATTTAGTCAGGAATCAGGCTGCTGGACAAGAGACACTCAACTGAACAACTGTACAACAAGGAATTTGAGAATTTGCACCAGTGATTCCAACAGATTCCCCCAAACAGAATAGCTTTAGGACTGGTGTAAAACTCCAGCCCTGGGAGCTGCTGGCTCACAGGATTGGCTAAGAGCTTTACTTTAACATATAGATATTGGGTTCTTTAATACCTCAAAATAACATCAAGAGAATAAGATACTGACTTGTTTCCAAGGAATTACCTTATTAATTTAGAGGAGTAAATAAGGGGGCTTGGCCAAAGTTCAAAAGGACACCACACAAGCTAGACAAAATGTTCCACCACAGTACTGATGCAGCATATACTATTAATCCAACAACACTGAAGTCAAGGTCCAGGAAGCCAATAACACTTAAATCAAGATCCAATCCCTCCACCCCCAAACCACCTGAAGCATCAAGAAAGGAGCAGAGAAAGAGGAACAGAGGGATCGAGAAAAGAGAAGGAAAAAGAGGGAGAGACAGATTTTAGAGCTACCACAGAAGGCTTGTAGAAGACCAGCTCTCACAAGACCAAGTGGCAGTGCCACAATAGAGCCGGACACATGCCCTTGTTTTATTTGCTCTGGTCTCTATGGCCAACCCCTCCAGCCACTCTGGTGTTCCAGGTCAGAGTGAGAAACAGTGTTCTCACTGTCCCCGCCAGTCTGAGGCTGGGTTGGGCTCCAGGAGGTGTGGTGTGTTCTAGTTTTCCTGGGCTGCTTGACCAGCAGCTATGCTGGGGCTGTCCCACATGGGATCCAGGGGCTGCCATGAGGGATACGATGCCACCCCACCTCTGTTAAGTTCTACCCATCCCTTCCCCCTACACACACACACACACACCCCCCCCACAAGTGGATTCTGACCCAATAATAACTCACCTGGTGTCTAACTGGTCCTGTGTTTCTGCCTTAAAAGAGGCTTGCTTTAAAATAAATATTTGTTGTGTAAGAGGAGCTTGTAAGACTAATTTGTTGGAAAAACAAAAAAATAACCTGAATGATCAATGAAGGAAATTTATGATCTATAATAGAATCAGACTCTGAATTCAACCTCCATAAACTATATTTTGTTCTGAGAGAGAGGAAAGAGAGTGTTTTCCAGAAGTGATTGACAAAGAGGTCTCTGATCAACCATTTACAATCTCTCTCATAGAATGGAAACAATTATGCAACATTAAATTCCCTATTTGGTGCTTTTTGCAATTTTCTGAAACTTTTGGAGCTGAAGTGCTCCAGCTGTAGTCACTATCTGAAGGTAAACAGTGCTGGAAAGTTTGGTCAAAGCAGCTCAATGTTCAAGGAGCAAAAATGAAGAATAAAACCCAATTCCTCTATGGAAATCTTTATCTATATTAAGAAAAAAGTCTGCAATACTCTTTTCTTTGCCTCTTGGCACCAGAGAAAGACTATGGGAAATGAGAGTTGTATGGTTAGAACATACTTTAACCATAACAAACAGCCTTATTAAAGAACACTTGATAATACTGCACTCATTAAGAGTGATAAAAAACTGGAGCTTGTCTACTCGTCCTTTCCCTCCACTTGAGACTTGAAATTATTTAATTTGAAACACTTTTTCAGTTTCAATGTCAGCTGTAACATGCTATCATTTTTGATGTTACTAGTTTCCATGACCAGTTCTGAAATAAGGAAACATGTCAATACAGTGCTTAATTTTAAGTATCCTTTTTTTTATATATTGTACTGAGACCAAACACAGCCCATATTTTAAAATAATAAATGTAACTCCAGAGAAATAGATGGCACATAAAAGAGATTAATACAGTGCAGGATCCACTGTGAAGACTGAAGCTTTTTAATTATGATACCCATATGAAATGCTTTGCAGTTTGTTTATAAGTCAGGATATTCTGGGACTGAAGCCAAACCAGAGACTTAGGTCTAAAATAAATTTTATGTACCAGGCTGCCGTGGGTATTCAAGCGAGCGGGAAAGAACAACACATCTATAAGATGCAGATTCAAATCTGTTTTATTATCAGAAGGCTATTCAATATATAATCTTTTGAGTCCTGGACACGCGACCAGGAGCACAGCATGCTATTATGATTGGTCAGCACACACTGTCCATGCGCCTCAGATAGTCCAATGATTGGTAGTCTTAAAGCACACATTCCTGGGAAAAGTTTCTGTTATCACCGTTTCTCACACATTGCTTTCTGCTGACCTCTGCATTCCTGCAGCTGCAGACTTGTTCTTGTTTGACTAACGGTCAGCTCCTGGCCTTCTCAGAACCCAGCACAATCCTTTAAAACTGCCAAGACCCCAGCACCAGGCAAAAAAGTAGCTTTTCCCAGGAAAACAATACAAGATTTTAATAATCATACAAAGAACATAAATTAGATATACATTAAGAAACAGTGTTAAAAAGGCACAAAGGCATTAAAAACAGGATTCAAAAGTGTAGCAAGTAAATACTGAATGAAAAATTAATAATTAATTACAGAACTGCTGTATTTTTCCCCCATTGTGCAGCATCCTGGTTCTGATGTTCAACCTTCAGCCAGATTCAGTGATGTTCATGTATGCCTTTATTTTCTTTCTTCTGTGCTTTTGAGTTAGAGATCAGCTGATATATTTATTACATACAATATGGTAATTTTTACATGCATGTATGTAATACACAGTACTACATATATATATATGTAATAAAGTATTTATTAAATGTAATTAGTGTCATAAACATTGAAATGAAAATATTAAATAATTGCAAACCTATATCTATGAATTCCAACTTAAAATTGTAAAATACAGATTTAATGTATCTATTATAATGATTTATGCAAAATATGTATTTATGGTTATCTTTATTTGGGATGTCTACATATGAATGATCCCTTTGTCTTTTCCAGATGAGTAGTTTCTGGTGCACCATTTAGATTACTGTAGAAAATATACTATGTGCATTTGATGAGAATTAAATTGTTGTGATAAATTGTTAATACTCTGCAGTAGTTAGATTAATGATTATATTTGCTAATAATTTTATTAATTCAGTGCTTAGGTTTTGTAAACTTTGTAATTAAAGTCCTTTCAATACAATATTTTTAAAGGTTTTTGAAGGTTACGGCTGATATGTCCATTTCTGAGGGTTAGTATTTAAGCAGGAATTTTATTATTGTTACAACAGATCTAGTAGATATTCTGCTGTTGCCCAGTGGCCGAGAAAAATTGTTGTAGGATTAATGTATCTGGATGCAATTCCTACTCATTAACTTTGTGCATACAGTAACATCCCCAAACTGGGGGACAGACAGATACAAACCTTTTTCTCTCTTAAATTAGGCATTTAGTAAAAACAGTATTACCTCTATTTTATACTTGATTTAAAATTGATAATTTTAAGTATGCAATTAGGATTTATGAGTTCGCAACCCGCATATTGAGATTTGACCTTAAAATTCGTGAGGTCCTACTGTGAGTTAATAAACAAAACATAACTTCCTACCTGCATTCTGTTTTCCTGGCATTTCTTATGTGCACTGCCAAAGGTTGAGTAGGGTGCAAGAGCTGTCTGTTGGTGGTCAGCATAAATTCTGCTGTATTATATTTCTTTACTGTCTCCTTCAGGTTTTTATCTCCATCCCACAGTGGGTCATCTGGTCCAACCTCGCTGCTCAAGCAGGATCATCCTAAAGCACATGGCACAGGAATGTGTCTGAACAGTTCTTGAGTATCTCCGGTGAGGGAGACTCCACAACCTCTCTAGGCAATATGTTCTTGTGCATGGTCACCCACAGAGTAAAGTTATTCCTTGTTATTCAGGTGGAGCTTCCTGTGCATCAGTTTCTGCCCCTTGCCTCTTATCCTATTGCTTGGCACCACCAAGGAGAGCCTGGATCCATCAATGGTCTTGACATCCACCCATCAGATACTATTAGACATGGATGAATGAAGAATATTTTCCTGCACCATAAAAGCTTTGAAATAAAATGTACTAGTGTCCAAGAGGTTTTGCTCCAGAAAGCAGAACTTTTTTATTAACAAGTTTAAAGGTTACCTTAAACTTTTCAGTGTGTATAAATGTGTTTTCTTCAGGACTTTTCTATGAAGCCTTACAATAGGAATAATTAAAGACATTGTTTTACTAACCATTTAATTAAAGCAGCCTTTAAACAGTTGGTACTATGTACCTGTACCTGGGTCTCTCAAGTTGCTAGCATTTATGTTACTAGTAAGCTATAAAAGTGACACTAATTTTAAAACGCAGTTAGCCAAGAGATGGATGCATATTGGCGTGCCCATACACACTTGCTGAAGTAAACTACAGAAGCCCAATCAAAAGTTAAAGGGTCAAAATTAGAACAGTTCTATCTAATGTGGAAGTAATCCACAGTTTTGCTTGGTTATATTCACAATGAGCATTTTTCCAGGTGCACTTGCTGTATGTTCTTACATGAGTTGTAATTCAAATAAAAATTTTTTTTCCGCTTTACATTTGCAGATGTGCTCCTTCTCATCTCCTTAATATGGTGGTTTTCAGGCCAGATAGTTCTTCAGTTAGTGTCACAGAGAAAATGAAATAGAGCTCCAAAGGAGAACTGCCAGCACCTTATCCATGAAGAGGCTGCCACATATCCATAATACATTGCACCAGCTTGAGACAAGTTCAGTCTTTGTTGTGCACTATGTATTAGTACAGTTTCTTCTGAATAATTTATAACGTTGTTTTCAAATTGGGTTAGTGTTAGGAGTCCTAGAAATGTCAGTTTTCAAAATAATCCTTCTATTGGTGAAAGTATTCAGTGTGAAATACTATATTAAAGGTATAGTAAAGCTGAGATTTAAAATCATTAAAGGCAGGAAATGCAGAGTTAAGTTTGCCATGGAAGCCTTACCTCTCCACTTTTAGATAGGCCGTATCCTATGGTTTTAATTACTTCTCCTGTATCCTACTCTATATAGGTGTCCTTCTTTTATTATGTAAATTCTAATTATATAGAGTGCTATTTATAATATATATCTTATGGCTACTCAGCAAACATCAGATATCAGATGTTAGTTGTAGCTCACTGCGTCTTGCACTCCTATTAAGGTGACTGTATGATGTGTGACTAGAAAATAATATTATGACTAACTTATTGGCCAAGGTATTAAAATACACTTTTTCTAAGTTATGGTCATCACATTGTGAAGTATGATCACATGAACAGTAAAATCTGAGAAAACACAGGCAATCTACAGGAGGTAACCTGAAAATGGTACTTCATGGAAGTTTAACCAGTATAATGGTACACTTCTTTAGCAAGGCGTGAAAATAAAGCATTTGTGCTTTGCAAATGTATCTTATGCATAAAGGCTACAAATGTGAAAGCAGGTATCTGTAGTGGGGTGACCCTGGCTGGATGCCAAAAACCCACCAAAGTCACTTTATCACTCCCCTTCTTATCCAGACAAGGGAGAGAATGTTTAACAAAGGTTCACTGGCACTGTTACACTACTCATCTGCTGCCAGCAGCAACTTCTTAGCATCACTTCCACCTCTGTCCCAGTTTAAATGAGAAAAGGGTCTTTTGCTGAGGATGGGTTAGGAGAAAAGACCCAAACTTCTCTTTCTAGGCAATTATAAATCCGAAATTAAAAGGCTCCGACTGAAGGAAAACAAATTATGGAAAAGGGAAAAAATAACAGCCCTTTATTAAAAGGTATGTGTGTATTAACAGGAACATGGAAAAAAACCAAGTAAAACAACCAAGCAATACTCCTATACCCACCAATAATCCCCTTCAAGAACAAAACCGATAAGCCGGCAAAAGGAAAATTAAATAGTTCAATTTTTTGCACCCTTTGGTGCAGTTCCAGCCACAGTCAGGAGGGGGCTCCGTCGGGTCACTGGAGATGCAAAACTTGTAATGTCCTGTACCATTCACCAGGTGGCGCTGTTGGGTCACTGGAGGAGCAGAACTTGTAATGTCCAGTGCCCGTCACCAGGCAGCGCTGTGGGATCCCCAGTCACTGCCACATGGGATGGGGCAAAACAATACCCTCCCAGTATGTCAGAGGGAAAGAAAAAAAAAACAAACCAAAAACCAAAAAGAACAACTCAGTTCCCCTTCCCTTCCCACACTGGGAAAGGAGAGAGAGAATGGGGGGAAGGGGGAAGGAAAAAACCAGCAATAAAACAGAAGTTTTTCCCAATGGAAGAAAACTCACAAACTTCAGCTGGTTAGGGTTCGCTGTAAGCAGGGCCTGCAGCCAGCAAAATCTGAGCAGAGAGCAGCAGCAAAACTCCCCTCCGACAGGAAAGAAAAGAACCAGGCAGTGTGTACAACTCGCAGCAGGCTCTGCTCAGGGCAGAGAGCTGAGCTGACACGCAGCCCCACCTCCCAACCTCCCTCCAGTCACACAGTAGCCCCCACCCCCAACTCCTCCCCCTTCGTTCTCTAGGAGACTAATCTCTCGGCCATTAGTGGACCCGGCCAATTCTTTTGTTCACCTGATGGCTCATACACAGAGCACACACGCAGGGGAAAGGGAAAGAAAAATTCCTCGCTAAAATCAGAACTATGACAAGCCCTCATTTAAAATGCTGAATTTTCTGGTGTTTCAGCATAATTTTTAATAGGGGAACAGGGCAGAGGGGGCCTGCATGGCTGTCTATATGAGGAGAGGCCAGAGTTGCCCTGTGCAGGTCAAAGCCAGATCCACCCAGGGAAGAGCTGAGCCAGCCAGTGAAGCTGGTGTATGAGGAAGTGTTTAGGAAATGGCACAAGTCTGTCCTGTCTCAGGAAGTGTGTGTGGTGTTGGGGCCTGCAGTGCTAGGGTAGGTTAGGGTAAGTTTATTCAGCTGTAGAACCACAAGAACTGGAATGGTTTGACAGAGAAGAAACTGCACTGAATCACCTCAGGGTGTGTGTCAAAAGTTTTACATTCTCTTCTATGACAACTACAATAATATACATTCAGTGGTTAATTAATATGCTGGTTCTGAAAATCAGATTTGGCCTTCCAGCTCTCTTTTTTTTTTTTTTCATTTAATTTCTCAAAGTGAGATCTGTCCTCTTCATGGTGCTCCCTGTAAGGCAAAGACATAAATTTACACAGAAATGCTTCCTAAGATCTACATGGTTCCTATGAAGTAAGTGAATCTGCTGTCAGAATTTAAAGAGCTAACTGCTATAGCATGGAGGGTAAGAATAGGAGGGGATCTTCCCTGTGGCGTTTCTCAGGGTGCTGCAGCCTCAGTTAACTTTCAGACAAGATTTCTGAATTACTTAATTTGTAATGGAGTGTCTACATTTACATGACTAGATATAGTCTCAAGCAGCACCCAGTGAGATATATAGCTGAAAGGTAAATACTTAGGAAAGTTGGTTCATCCTGGTGTTTTGCACTGATTTTGAGCATTTCCAGGATCATAGTAGACAAACAAGGGCCTGTATGCAAGCCCAGGAAAAGGCATGCTAATGCCTTTGGGGCTATCTGGCTGGTGACCAACCACCAGGATGTTCCTCAGCAATGCTCAGTTCTAGGACCAACCCTTTTCAGTACATTTATCAATGATTTGGATACAGGAGTGAATGTACCATGAGCAAGTTTGCTGATGACACCAAACTAGGAGATGTTGCTCACTCTCTTGAAGGACCAGAGCCTTGCAGAGGGATCTAGCTGACTTGGAGCATCAGGCTATCACTAATGGGATGAAATTCAACAGGTCCAAATATTGGATTCTGCACCAGGGCTATAGTAAAGCCAGGCACAAGTATAAATTTGGAATGGCTGTTGAGCAGCTCTGCAGGAGAGTATCTGGGCATGCTGGTCAACAGCAGCTCACTGTGAGTCTGCAGTGTCTTCTGGCACACCAGGAGGATAAACACCATTCTGTGATGCATCAAACACAGCACTGTCAACTGGTCAAGAGGAGGTTATTATCCCACTGTATACAGCATTGGTACAGTCTCACCTGAAGTGCTGAGTGCAGTTCTGGGTCCCACAATATAAGAAGGACGTGAAGGTCCTTGAATGCATCCAGAGGAGGGCAACAGAACTTATGAGGGGGTTGGAAGGCACATCCTGTGAGAAGCCACTAAGGACTTTGGGCTTGTCCAGTAAGCTGAGGGGTGACCTTATTGCTCTCTACAGTTTCCTGAGCAGGGGAAGTGGAGAGGGAGGTGCTTATGTCTTCTCCTTGTGTTCCAGTGATAGGACACATGCGAATGGTTTGAAGATGTGCCAGGGAGGTTAAGACTTGAGATTAGGAAACATTTCTTTACTGAGACAGTGGCCAAACACTGGAAAGGGCTTCCTAGAGAGGTGGTTGCTGCCCTAAGCCTTTTGGTGTTTAGGAGGTATTTGCATAATGCCCTTAATTACCTTCTTAAACTTTTGGTCATCTCTGAAGTGGTCAGGTAGCTGGACTGGCAGATTATTGTTGTAGGTTCCTTCCAACTGAAAGGAATCTAACCATTCCATTCCATTCCATTCCATTCCATTCCATTCCATTCCACTCTATTCTATCTACTCTTCTCTAAATGTACAACACTTTGAGTGCAGTCTTTGAACAGCAGTGCCCTGTCCCGTCCTGCCAGGATGCCATGGCCCAAGGAAAGGGAGGTTGAATGGGGACACTGCTAAAGGCTATGTTAGCTGAACCACTCAGCCCATGGACTATGCATCTGACCAACAGAAGTTGAGACAGAGTAGCTGAAAGGTTAGGAAGAGGTATTTGTCCTGATGAGGAAAGAAAAAATAGAGGAAATAGATTTCTCTTTGGGCTCTTAGAAAGCAATATGAGGGTGGCACTGTCCTGGCTGCTGGTTGGGCAAGATAATGGGCAATGACATAGGGCTATTGCAGAGCTTTTTAAGGTCTTTAGATGTGGAAGATCAAGATAGTAGAAGTACAATGAAAATACAAAGGGAATAATAAAACGCAGGAGAAAATGGGAACAGAGAGGGAGGAGAAAGAGAAGATACTAGTCTGACTTTTGTATTTTACTAACTTGTGAGAAGAAAAAGCTCAATCCCTTTACATGAATCTTAGACATATGAAAAAGTATGCTAAACTATGCTAACAGAATTCAAATATAAAGCCAAGTGTTTAAGGCTGGGGCATGACAGGGATGAGATTGTTAGTGTAATCTTAATTCAGTTGTTTTGTGTGTGTGCACTATGCTCACTTAATATATCCTTTAGTCTGTTGAAACAGAAATCCTGTTAACAACCCTAACAGCTAGTATTCTCAAAATCTTGAGTTTCCCTGAAGATGGAATTTTTTTCTACTTAGAAAAAAGTTCTTTCCTCAGAGGGTGATGAAGCACAGAAACAGGTTGTCCAGAGAAGTGGAGAATGCCCCATCCCTAGGAGTGTTCCAGACTGGGTTGGATGGGGCCTTGAGCAACATGATCTAGTGAATAGCATCCCTGCCCATGTCAGGAGGATTGCAACCAGATGATCTTTGAGGTCCCTTCCAACTCAAACCATTCTATGATTCTATAGAAAGCACTTATGCAAATTTCAAGTTCATCTCTCATCTAGAGTTATGTAAATATTGTAGCAAGGACATAAGTATTGTTTCATTGGACAGAATTCAGCTGCTATAAATTGAAATAAATTATCCTCTCTTCATTTCATTTAACTTCATTTCCCTTACTCTTCCACATCTAAAGCTACCTTAGTAGAAGCCTTTTGTTCCTTTTGAGTGAAAACTAAGTTTCCACTAGGAAATGCATTTGTTCAAGTAATGCAATACATGAGGCTTCTTGCTTCTTCAAGGTAGATTTTCTTTCACTGCAGATCATCTTCAAAGATCCATCCTATTTGTTGAATGAGGTAGGGATTCTGTGCAAAAAATATCTGCAGTCATGTAATTATCAAAATGAAAGGAAATTACAATGTTTGTGCAACCTCAGTTGTGGAATTTCTGACCCTTGATAGCCTAATGTTACAACCTTTTAGTGCACTCTGAATGTCCTTAAAGGATCTGAATGATAAAAGATAAATCCTACCCTGTGCCATCCTATGGTCCCACATAGGCCACCAGCAGAATGGAGTAACTTCACTCTTCAGAACACCTAGCACCTTGTCAGGCTTGAGAGATGGGCCCATGCAAACCTGATAAAATTCAACAAGGCCAAGTGTAAGGTCCTGCACGTGGATCAGGACAATCCCAAGCACAAATTCAGGCTGGGTGAAGAATGGATCAAGAGCTGCCCTAAGGAGAAGAACTTGAGGGTGTTGGTGGATGAGAAGACATGACTTGACAATGTGCAGTTGCAGCCCACAAAATCAATGACATTCTAGACACTCATCAAAAGAAGAGTGTCCAGAAGCAGCTCAGGTTGAGGGAGGTGCTTCTGCCCCTCTAGTCTGCTTTCAGGAGACCCCACCTGAAGTCTAGTTCTGGACCAAACTGCCAGAAGAATGGAAGAAGATTAAAAGGAATCGGGGGGGGGGGGGGGGGGGGGGAAGGAGATAATCAGTGTGTTTGTGGCCAAATTTAAGTTTTCTGCATCACAGCATGTAGATGTTGGTTTTTCTTAAAGGTTGGTCAAAAATCTTTGCACATGAAGAAAAAACTTTGTGTATGCTAGGACTTCATTCTCAACAGCATCTGGAGTTCAAGCACATGAAAAGTCTGTGAAAATAGTCAGAAATTCTAGTTTTTCTTCATGGAGAGATTTACAGAAAGCACAATTTTCTCCAAATACTACTTTTTCAAAATCTCAGAAAAACTTACCTCTAAAAAGGAAAACTCAGGCAGAAAATTAAGTAATTTTTTCAAATATTCACAGGCTCTATTATTAAAAAGTCTATTATTAAAAAACAAGTAAGAGGAACTGCTAAAACCAGAAAGTAATTATTCTAAGGCAATCTCACATTCACTAGTGAATTAGTATTTCATATACTACAAGTGTTCAGACCCTGAGAAATAAAAATATTAAATTATTATTTCAAAGATAGAAAAACAGATACAGAATTCATGGGTGATGTTTGGAATTTGTCAGTTCTGTTAGAAAGCAGCTTGGTCTGGTTTGAGAAGAGTGAACAAAAAGAAGAATAGCATATGATTGCTATGACTTATTCTTTCTGAAAACACAGACCATATTTTCTGTTATGTAAATATGACTGAAAAAAACACTTTTATCAGTATGCAGTTTCTCAGATGCGATCCACAAAGGACACACTAGAAAAGAAATTTGCACTGTGTGCAAATACAGTTTTGCCAAGAAAGGGTACTGTTCGGGAGGTTTCAGGTCCACAGTGCCATGATTGCTGCATTTCAAAACTCATATGTAAAAAATACACTAATTTTTTTAAAAATATTTTTATAATCTTCAGCTGAGGCTGCAAAAACATCTGCAAAGACTTTGGGAAACAAAGCTAAGTGATGTATCTAGATAAACTTGGCAAAATAAAACAGAAATGACAAGCTGACATAATCTGTCTAATGGCATAAACTCTGTTTCTGTATGGTCAGAAAAAGCACTGAAGAAATAACAGCTACTGATAAACTCAAGTAAGAAATGAAAGCATTACTCAGGGATCAGTATCTTAAAAAAATTCCAGTAGGGGTGTAGTGCCACAGAGCTGTTTAGGAGATGTGCGATATATTTCTGGTGGCAAGACAATGAAATGTTGGAAGTGGGTGCATTCACTGGCAAAAGGATAGACTTAGAAATATTGGACCATAAGGCATCTCAGGGAATTATGTCATATGGTTGCTTTCAGAATCAAATCTAGTCTTAGTTTGAGAGTACCACATTCACTTGAATATAAGGCAACACTTACGTTTTGTCATCTATTCTAGGAGAAAAAATAGTGGTTGTAATATTGCTCCAGAACCTCTCCAGGCTCAGCTGATATGGCAGTGAAGATTCTTCTAAAGTGATGAAAATGCAGACAAGAACTTGGGCTCAGGGAAGAGGATGACATTTACTCTCTTCTTTTTTTTTTCTCTGCTTCACTTATAAATTAAACACAGATCTTGCATGAGGAAATGATGGAGAACTGATCCCACTCACTGAAAGAATCATGTGTGTGGGGAGGGAAATAAGTGGTTAGGCAGAGAAAGGAGGGCAAGGAGAAGATATAAAAGAGTAGGAGGAGGGAAGAAACACTAAATAGCAGTAATGGATGAGAAGTGAGGCAAGTGTGAGGTCCTGGCTCCCTTATCTTCAAAGGGAAAAACACCCCTGATTTCCTTAGGGTTTTTGGAATTTACACTCATCTGGTATTGAACAAACAGCAGCTGATGTAAGACAGCAGCAGTAGCACCCCAGCCCAGAGCCCTGGAGGAAGTAGTGCCTTCAGGCTGTGAGCTGCCAGAGCAAAGAAGTCTTTGTCCTTACAGTTGCCTCTGCCTTCTCCCACATAGAGCCAGTGATGACTGCCATCCATGATGGCTTCTTTTGCACACAGTCTTTTTTTAGGAAGGTTACTCTTGAAGCTATGAGCTTCTTGAAGAGCAACAACCTTTGGAGTACTAGAAAAAATATTTATAGCGAGTTTATACTTGTTAATTTTGCCCTTTAACAGCTCTTTTTTGCTCCCTTACTTGTAATAACCTCACTCAAAATATTTACAGAGCATCATATTATGTTATATTGGATTTTAGTCTGATAAAACAACCAGGCAATTTTTTAGATTTTTACTCTCATGTAATGACTCAGAGGTTCCCTAAACATCCTTAAGAGTTTCTTTCTGGGTTTTGTGCAGCTAGAAGTCCTTTGTTTTGAGTGCATTGACTAGAGCCGAACAAACAATTGCAGTTCAAATCTTTTCAGTGTCTAATCTAGCAAAATGGGATTCCCCTGTCTTTTCCATGAGAATGGTACCTCCTCACCAATGTGCAATCAAGTGGTAGAGAACTGTTTTTTCATGGAGAAAACAGGTACCATTGAAGGTTAGGCAAAATGCAGACCTTATTGGTGTTTCTTGACTTTTCAGCTCTGTAATTCTGCTCCTCCAGGACTTTGAGCAGGCCGGTGGCCATGTTGATACACAGGAGGCTTGAGATTCAGACAGCATAGCCATCTGTGGTTTTTTTTCCCATCTACAGGTATCCCACTGGGAGTTTCAATGCGTAACTCCTTTCAGAAGTATCAATAACTGCTGCCAAGCTTACAGGTGTTGCCCCAGCTGGTTGGCCATTATGGGCAGGGGTGTCAAAACTGAGTTTGGTAGCTTAATACCTCAGTAACTCAATCCGTCTTGACATTTCCCAGATTAACATATGATACAAAAACATGGTGATCTACGTCAATTAAGGCAGATACAAAGAACATGCAGATACAAAGAAAGCAAGCCTGGTGATTAAATCATAGATCTCAACAGGGAAACAATACACAATCATCTCATCTTGAGGACTGAAGTAATATAACATAGAGAATTTAACAGTGATGAGAAGAGGTTCAACTCTAAATTAGTTGGTTTGGGATTTCTCTCTGCTTGGCAGTAAGCTTGGCAAGCATAAACAGAGGCTTTTTTCACAAGATAACTAATGTTAACTCAACCAAATCAACCTGGGAACAGATCAAAATTGTAAAAGGTTGTAATCGAGACAAAGTTTAAAGCTTGGAGAAAGCTGTCAGATCCAGAGAAACTGCAACAGTAAATACGGAAGTAAACAATTAGATAGACCTACTACACTTAACTGTAATAATAAGTAAGTACTGTTTAAAAGAAAAATTAGGAAGAAAAAAAAGATGAATAATGAGATTTAATTGGAGTGATCCTTTCTTTGTCCCTATAGCTCTGTTTCCCTGCTCAGGATCTTATCTGTCCCCCTATTCATACTAAAGTATTACTTATAGAAGGGCACGAAATATATAGGGCATTTATTTCACAAGTCAGTAAAGACATTCCTGGTATTCCACATGTTTTTTTGCCTCTGACTCTGTTCACACCTCTGATTATCAAGTGAACACTCAATTCTTTAGCCCAGGGTTCAATGTGAGTTTGGTTTCCTTTATATTTTTTTTTCTTTTATCTTCATTCTTGGGAGTTTCTGCTTTTGCACACATACTGTAGGAAAGCATACTTCATGCAAGCCAAATATGTGAACAAGTTGAAAGGCAGAGACAGATGGAACCATCTTTGCGATATATAAACAAAATGCTGTGAATATAATGAAATACTAAAGCATTTGCATTACTGTGTGAGCTTGAGCTGAAAGAACAAAACTGATGCAACAGTTACTCATAAGTGGATTTAAAGCCTTAGTTTCTTTGCTGTTGACCTGCTGTTACTGCATGCAGAATATAATTTGGGACTTTTAGAAGCTAATGAATAAAAATTCCTAGCTACTTGACATCAATGAATACATCTAAGTGCTATGTATTGTTTATGCTTGATTAGTCTGCATTAATTTTTATCATAGTAATTTTCACTCTAATCATATGGAAGAAAGAACTGTTGTGAATCTTTGTCTTCCTCCCCTGCCCCAACACAGGGACTGCACTAGTTTTACCAACAGAAGCCTGTACACGCAGTTTGATTTTCAGAGGAAAATACCTAAAGCTTTATATGTTTCAGAGCTAACATGTGAAACCCAACCAGGAAATGACAATGGCAGTCCAGAAAAATAATGCAACCTCATAACTATGCAGGTAGACTCTAAGAATTGCCCACAATAGACTTAGACTCTTGCCACTCAGAGTAAAGTTTTTTTTAGCTCAGTGGCTTTACTTTAGCTTACGAGGTACTGTGTGAGAAATGAGAAATGGGAAACTGAGGAAGCTGTTCTTTTCTGCAGTGAGGCAGTATATCTCACTGCTACTGCCATTGTAACAAGTCATGCTGTGTTTCCTATGCTCGTTCTTGATTAGAGGTTTCCCTTAACATCTAATTTGTCCTTCTTGTTCTTCCCATAGCTGGTTACTTTTATAGGTCAGAATGTTGAAACAAGAGTCTGCAAAACATCTGCATGTGTAAATTAAAATAACTTTTGGAAATGTTTGTCCTGACTCCAGGGAGATCAGATTGTTAGCACTTTCTCTTTCATTTCAGCCTCTTTCTGGGATACACTTGGTCCCAGTAGAGGTCTTATGACAGGACAAACAACTCTCTGTTAAAGCAATAGCTGTGAACATCCTATGACTGGTTTTGTCATGCTTTACAATGCCAAAACATACCCTGGTAAAACTTGGGTGTTCTGTTGGGATTGGCACCTAGTATTGTATTGGTATCTCCCTCTTATGCTCATTGTAGTTTAATATGCCTCTGGTGGCTACATCATTTAAACAGGAAAATACCACAAAAATACTGAAATTCACCCTAGCAAGGAGCAAAGAGCATGTTCCTTGTGGGCTATGCCGCAGACATTACCTTGGAGCAGTTAGACCTAACGTTTATAAATTCAAGGAATCTCGGAGAATTACTGGAAGTATTGGCAGAATCTAAGATGAAGTATATGTACATATATATATACATATAAGTAGCGTGTGGTGATGGATCTCGGGCTACTCTGATGGATGGGAAGCAGCAACACGTGCTGCTTGCATTGCACCGTTGAAGAACTGAGCTAGACGCTGTAGGTCCTACCAAGTTCACAGTGCTGGCCCTTCCTTTGCGCTACTACCAGCACGGACGTGCTGCAACCTACATTTTTTGCGGGCACAGTTTTAGAATGGCTGCCGCGCTTCTCTCCCGTTTATCCGGTAACGCCGTCGGGTGCGAAGCGTCCGCAGACCAGAGGGACGCGTGTTTGACGGGGCACTGGCCGCCTTCGGAGTGCAGCGCCGTGCCCCTCGCTCCCCGAGTGGGGGGGGGCGGGGAGCTGCCGCAGCCGCGCTCCGGAGGGAGTCCCGCGGCACGGGCCCTCCCCCGGCGCGGGTGTCCCCCTACACGGGCCGATGGCAGCGCCGTTGCCTTGGGGACGGCGCCGCAGGGCCCCGGGGCGGGCGGGGGCGGGGCACGGGCCGCCCCTCCCCCACCGCCCTGCCCTATTATAGCAGCGCTTCCGGCCGCGCCGACCGCTCTGACATCATCCTCCGCACCTCGGTGACGTCAGCGCCCGGAGCGGCCCGTGACGTCGGTGCGTAGGGGCGCGCGGTGACGTGTTCTATTTAAAGGCGGCCGGGCGGAGGATGGAGGCAGAGCGGGCAGGGGTTGCTGCTGGCAGGAGCGCGCTGGCCGCGTGCGCCGCGGGGCTGTAGGGCAGGGCGCGGCGCGGCTCGGCTCGGCTCGGCTCGGCTCTCTCCTACCTCCCCTTTCCTTTCCCCAGCAAGGAAGAGCAGGACAGAGGAGCGGGCTGCGCGAGGCGGCTGCGCCTGCCCACCGCGAGGGGACGGGCGGGCGGTGGCGGAGGTGTGAGGCGGAGGCGGGGGATGCAAGCGGGCAGAGGCAGCAGCTCGGTGGCGCCGGAGCAGCCGTGCACCGCCTGACGCGGCGTCGCTCCCTCCTTCCCTCCCTCCGTCCCACCGGCGGGGCTGAGCCCGCGGCCCCGCCGCAGAGCAGCGCGGGCTCGGCGAGGGCCGCCCCTCCCGCCGTCCGCCGTGACCGATCCACCGCGGCCCAGGACGATGCTCTCCCGCCCGCCGCAGAAGAAGGCGTGACGGCGAAGAGCAGGCCCGCCGTCGTGGGAAGGAGGAGCGGCGCCCTGCATCTCCGCAGCCGGGGGTGGGCGGGCGGGCGGGGGATTGGGAAGCGCGGCGCCGCGGCGCCCCGGTGCCCGCGGGCGACGCGCGGCCGCAGCTCGCCAGTAGCGGCCCCACGCCGGGAGTCAGATGCCAGCGCCGGTGTCACGGCTCGCTCTGCCTCCTCCGGAGAATGCATCTGTGTCCGCCGCGCTGCTGGCGGCGGTGCTAGGGGGAGCGGCGGCTCGGAGCTTCGCGTGCACCGCCTGCCCCATCCCGCTCCACCTCTAAGGCACACGGAGCCGTTGGCGGCCGCGCACGTCCCGGCCAGAAGCGCCGCAGCCCCCGCCAGCCCCTCGCGGAGAAGGCGAACGCCTCCCCGTCCGCCCGCAGGAGGGGACCTGTCCACCCCCGAAGCCTCCGCTGCCGCCCGCCCGGGGGCCGGAGCCGCTGCCTGCGGGCGCCCGGCGGGGCCGGCGGCCATGGGAGCCCGGCCCGCGGGGGGCGCTCCGTAGGGTGCGGGCGGCCCCACTCGGCCCCCGGCAGCTGCGGCGAGCCCAGCGCAGCATCCCCGCCGCCACGGGGCTGCGGAGCTGCCGGCGAGGCGAGGAGCGCCCTGGGGACGCGGCACCGCCGGTGCCAGGCGCAGCCGGCCGCCATGGGGTAAGGATGTCGCGGGGGCTGCCGCGCTGGTGCCGGGGCGGGGGTGGGGGCGGCTGCCCGCGGAGCGCTGGCGGCGCGGGCGGGCGCTGCTGGATGCGCACGGAGGGGTACGGTCTTGCTGGAGGGGTGCGCCAGCAGCAGGAACCCTGATGCAATCGGTGCTGTGCATCAGCCGGGTGAAGGGAGAGTGGTGCGATTCGTGAGGGGCTTACCGCGATCTGCAGAGGCTCGCCTCCGCCGTAGCCACATCGGATCGCTGGAAGAGCCGTCTCGGCTTCCAGTTCCCCACCCTGAGGACCTTTCTCGGGTCGTTAAGCGATGGTCAGTCCTGAAAACGAGTGCATTAAACTCGGCGTGCTAAGGTGAAATTCCAGAACAGCGAAGGCTCGCTTTAACTCTTCAGTAGTCTTTAGAGGATATCAAACAACATGTGAATTTCCCAATAAATTGAAGGAGGCTCTAAGTAAATAGGCTTCACAGCAGGTCCCCTAGTAAAATGGTGCATCCACTTAAGGTTTTAAGGAAATGAGAAGGAATCAAATCGATAAAATTAATCAGATGTCATCTAAATTAGTAGATAAAAAGTGAAAAAGATACCTGTGAAAACTTTCCACAGCCACATCCTTATGAATTTGTGTAATGAGATGAAAAAAATAATCCTTGCTACCGGGCTTGTCTGATAGTGGAATGGTAACTCATCCATATTCAAAATCAACAGAAACCTGGTATGATTTGGCAAACTGCAAGGTGGAGGCAGATTTTTAATGCACTAACAAGATGCTATTTTTATAGGACTTTATGACAATAGTTCAAAGTCTACAAAAGTTATAAATCATGTCCTTTGTATTTTGTTGACTTAGGAATTCAAATATGAAAATGACGTATTTCTATGGAAGTTATAGGTGTTTCTTCCCTCTAGCCATTTAGGACACTTGGATTCTTCAATTTATTAACTTCCTTGAATGTGTGGTGATAATGGCTGCATCCTTGTCTCTGCCCTAGTCACTTGGGTTCACACTACAAGATGTAGGAAGGAATGATTCCTATTTCTTCGGTATCTTTCCTTCTATTAAAAAAAAAAAAAAATCCAAACAGAATAAACCCAAACTTGCACCTACCTACATATCCAAGAAAGTGATGTGTTTCAAAAACTTGCTCAAAGGCTAAAAATAATATTGTAATATTTTGGGATATATTTTTAAATCTGTTAGGCATTCACAGGTCTATGTAGCTTTTAAAATTAAAACACTGGAAACCCTCTCATTAATGTAATATCAGTACTATGTTTGTAGATATTTCAGTTAAGTGTATCATATTACAAATCTAAGGAGCTGTTGAAGAGGAGTAAACATCCATTCTTGAGAGCTCCAGTGTTGCTGGTGTTTTAGTGTCATTGCTTCTTAACAAACAGTACAAATCCGTATCTGTAGAGAGTTTAAATAATCTCAAGTACTGCAGTTGTTGGTGTGATGATTTGAATAGTATCTTGGCACATTGAGGTCAAGAAGATGAAATTTGCTATCAAAGACTTTTGAGACTCTTTAGACAGCACACACTGGGGTATTGCAATATAGAATTCCTTTGCAAACCATTTTCCAACAAGGTGGACAAACCCAGAAATGGAAGCTGGTAAGCTTCCAGCTCTCTGTGAGTGAGCACACCCAAGACAGGGTCAGCACCTACTCTGGATCCGTGGTTAAGTATCAGACCTTTGCTACTGTTCAGAGCAGAGTCTCGATTCAGTAGCTATTTTGTATAAATTTCTCAGTGCAGTTGCCCATAGATTTCAGAGTATTTCTAGACCAGGGTGCACTGAACTCCTAATTCTGCAGTTGTAAAAACAGTCTTACAGTTCTCCACTAAGGTTTAAAAACTGAGTGTTCTAGAAGCAAGTTGCAAAATGGTTGGTAATTCCTGAACCAGTGCCACACAAGGGTCTGTGTATTATATTCAGTATTTAATGGGTACTGCTATGCTGTGTAAGCTTGTACAGTCATCTTGTAGTGGAGAGTTTACCTATTCCAATGGTCAGAATACAGAAAACTTGATGAAGGGAAGGGTAGTTGGCTTGCCAAACCAACAGTGGCTTTCTTAATCTCGTTTGCTGTGTTGAAGAATTCACTGTTCTGCCAATAGTTCAGACTGGCACATTGAATACCATCAGGCAAGGCAGGTAATCATGCACTGTGTATGTGGACCCCAATTGGTGAGTAACTGGGCACTGGGCCAGTGCTGCTATTAAGTATTTTTATGAGAAACTTGAAACTAGAGAAATAGTCTCCAGAGCAGTTCAGGAGGCATTCTCCTTGGTGCTGTTCCATCTATGTGTGTCTCTCATCTCACAGGTGAAGGTAAGTGAATCAAGCCTAGGGATTGTATAGGCCAGATGTCCACTCTTGCTCCTCTGCCTGCCAGTCCGTCTCACCTCTCCTAGTTCATCCTCCCTGTTGCATAAACACAAGTTCTTATTGATAGTCACTGTTGAGTGATGTAACCATTGTGGACACTCTTTTTTGGGTTGACCACATATATGTATTACCAGAATATAGCGTACTTTAGTAGGAAGACACAGTTGTAAATAAGAGGACCTCAGTATGTTCTCTCCTAGTTCATAACATGTCCTTCCTGTATTCTCAGTGTTGAGTGATGCAGAATTTATCAGTATAGCACAGTTTTCTTTGAACAAAGCTGTGATTACATTAACAATCCTCTAGAAACAGCTCTGAAGTAAATATACCCAGGATGTATACTGATAGCCTAGGCTGTTGTATATGTTTACCAGGCAGTGAATAGTGATTATTCTGAGTTGGAAGGGACCTATGAGGATCGTCAAGTCCAACTCTTATGTGAATGGCCAGTGTGGGGATTGAACCCACAACCTTGATGTTATTAACACCGTGCTCTAACCAACTGAGCTAAAGCTGGCACCCATTGCTGTGTTTTTCTGGCCCCTGGTACTGCTTGTACTTCAAGCTCTGGGCAGGGGAGGTAGAGATTTGTGTTTGTGGAACATGATATAGTCGTTTCTTAGGCTGGAATGAATACACTTCTTGCTAGACACAGTGAGGAAGCTGCACAGCTGTGAATTCTGGTGGGGATGAGAAGTTGGTGTCCTCTTAAACATAATCACCAGAGCTAATTTCTGATTTATTAGTGAGTAGTCTCTCCATAACTGTTTTTCTCTATGGCCTTCTGTCCTGTGGACAAACATCTAAATTTATGTTATTACCTTTTCCTTTCACTCATGCTGAATTATAAGGAATTACAAGGTAAAAGCTTCTGTAAGATATGCTCATCTCTGTCATGTCATGTTAATCAAGTGTCTTTATAAAGACTTCATCTTCAGTTTTGTTGGACTATATTTAGTATGTTATCTTCATAAATGTGGTTATGATATGTGTCAGTTGGAAATGGCAGAATTAGAATACTAGGGTTCTTAAGTTGGCTAGAAAATATCGTGGAAGATTAGTATTTTAGGGTATACTTATGAGTGTTGCAGTTGCCTAGAAATAAGTATTTTGATTTTTGGAAGTCAGTGGCTGTTTAATCCACTCCTAGCTGTTTTTGAAGTATGTGGAGTTAGTCAAATGCATTTCTTTAAAGCACTCAGGATCCAGGGTCCCATTTTGAAGAGAGGATACTATAGGAGTAGGGGAATTGATAAATTATGTGAATTCTAAACTGTAGGATGTCGTGACTCTTGCAAAAGCCACTTGAAGTTTTAAAATCTAGAAATATGTGAAAATTTATACTGTATGAACACATGAGATAGACAACTCCTGGTGGAGAAATTGGTTTTAGTTTGCTGCCTGTTAACTTGCTTTCATAGGTATTTCCAAACTACTGTCTGGCCCTGAAATGTTTTGCCCAGCTACAGTTTCCTTTCTGTAGCTGGGCAAAAGACATGAACACTACAAAGCTGTTGTAAGCCAGAAGCTTTATTGACCATTGAATTTGACCAGACTCAGGTTCTTTAACCAGTTTTTCTCCCACAAGACTTAATGGTAGCTTTCCCAAAACTTTATCTTAGCAACACTGCCATCAGCTGTGCTTCTCTGACACAGAAATATTGCAGACAGTAGAGCAGGTGTAGCTTCTTGGCAGTAGCTCAGCACTGCTGCAATTCCTGGCCATCTCGCTGTCTTGGGTAAAATGAGGTGCTTATTGTGTGAAAGCAATGGCAGCAAGGTAGTTTATGCTGTCTTCTGTATCAGTGTGAAAAGTGTAACAAATACTCAGATAACACCCACAAAAGTTGATTATCTGAGAAGAATTAGTAACATATAAATACCGTGACAGATAGACTGTATGTAAATCAGCTTGATATGGTTAATAAACTACTTTTTAGGCAACAATGTGTGGAGACCTCTACCATGCTTAAATTATCTTCTGTCACAGAGGTTTTATGACTGCAAAATAAGCATGAGAAATCTAAACTAGATCTTTAGACCTGGCAACATATAAACAAGTGTCCTTAGCACTATGAGGGATAACTTCTGTGCTGATTTAGTGAAGGTATTATGCCTTAAGGTTGGTCTGTTTCAGCACTTATGTACATTATTAAGATTATGTAGACCAACTCTTTGGGTAAAATCCTAGTTCTGCTGAAAATAAGCATTTAAGTCCCTCCAATTCATCATGTTGAGATGAATTTTTTTCTCAGTGTCTCAAGGTAAACATCAGATATAAGCTTTGTGCATGTGTTCTTGTGATTTCTCCATTCCAAACAGTGCTTGCCCTACCACAGTTATTATTATCTTTGCAAGGCTGGTAACCAGATGTCGAAGCAATACCTGAGGAAATATGTGGTCTTGAAGCCACAGAGATTGCAATAGCTTGAAATTCTGTAACAGGACTTCTAATCAGGAGAGAAAATGACACTAACTAGCATTACAGTGTTTCTGCTTGCTAGTCAATTAAAGTTTTAAGTAGAATTTATATATCACTTTTATGGGAACTGTTTTGCAAAACATTTATTCTTTGTGATTATCTCCTAAAACTGTAATTTGATTTAAAGCTCTTAGCTGATCACTCTTTAAATCACTGCTTTCTAAATCTGTGTCTATGCATTCGTGTACTACAAAGAAACGCATTATCTTGTGATGTAAAACTAATTTACTAGTAATGTTTCATTAGTCTAGATGCCTGGGACACAATTTTAGTTGAGGCTATGCTTTTCCAGAGTATTCCAGATCAGTGACCATCTGAACAATACAGATTAGAATTTAGTTCTTCTACTCTTTAGATAATTTGAAGCTATTGAGGCCTGTAGTGATTACCAGGAACCAATGTTCTATTCTAGTCCAGAAGTTAACATTTCTTGCATAAAGGTGCTTAGCAAGGAAATGAGTGTGGTATAGTGATACCTGAAGAAGCTGAGACCAAATCTGGAAGGGAACTCATATAATTATATGTGAAAGTGCCTGTGTTTTAAACAGTGTGCACTTTGTATCTGAGAGAGTCCTGCAGTTGAGGGAAATCTTAGGCTTCCCCTTGTGCCTTGGTTATAGTGTTACTAACAGGTAACTATAACAAGGAGCAAAGAGACAAGGTATTCTGTATTATTTGAAGTAAAAACAAAAATCAGAGTTCATATTTTTTCTTTTTAATTTTTAATTTTTTAATTTTTATTTTATTTTATTTTTTAAAAATACCATGTTATGTTGAAACGTGTTTAAAAGCCCTACTTAGGTGAAAGCTTTCTATTAAAAAAAATTGGAAAAGCATGTTTTCCGGTTCAGGGTTTTGTGCTGATCTCCCTGCGAGACTTTTTCAGATATATTCTGTCTTAAAGCTAATGTGCAATAGATGTGAAAGCACTGCATTATAAAAAATCTTCTTTTAGATCCAGTTTTGATGGTAGGCTTCTTTTCCCCATTCTCTTCCAAGTTTTTTGTATTTTCTAAGGCTTGGCCGTGTGAGATCCACCAAAAATTAGTGTTGTGTTCAGGACAGGGAGATTAGAGGGGAGAAGAGGCTAGAGGGAGCTGTGGTTTTATTCCACATGGGACTTGCACTATGCAGTGTTGGACACTGTTGTACCTACACAGAGTTGATATTGCTCCATTCTGCAAAGTAATGGAACTGTGTTTCCATACTGTATTGATTTTCTGGAATTGCATCACAGACACGCTTCTGGCAACATACTACATTCTGACATGATTCTTTGGTGGCAAATAGTGGTGAATGCCGGTCATTGTTAATAAATTAATCTAGGGAGGCAATGTTTAAACATGCAATAGATGCTGGATTGCCAGGTACAAGCATATATTGACATTTCCAGTAACTAGTCATGATTTTTAGCTACAGATATCAAGTGATCTGACTTAAGCAGTCTGTATCACTTGTTTTGTCTAATGGTTTTTACCTGAATAAAGAGGGAAGAACTTGAAAAACATAGTTCCTCTCGTGTTTTTCTTCTTCCTCCACCTACATGCAAATGATTCACAGGCACTGTTTTGTTGATCTGTGTGGCTGTACTCTTTGCCAGCGTCTTGATTGTTAAGTTTTCATGGAGCCACCAAACAGTGGGAACAACAGAAGACAGGGACTGCGTTTTCCACTTGTCTGTTGTGGCACCAATGTTTGTGCAGTGAGCCATTCCAATACTGTAACCTAGCTGACTGCAAATACAGGGTCATGCACAAGGGAAGTGCCATTAGAGGTGAGACAGACCTACCTTTTACTGCAGCAGTGTCTCATGGGAGTGTTCAAAAAGATGCTGGGTCAGAGCTATCCCTATTCAAGTTTGCACTCAGTTTTGAAGCTCAAGTTTGGAAAGGTTTTTTTGAGACTGTCCAGTAGATTGAGTCTCAGCTTATTGAGGACTAGCGTTTTTGCCCCTTTCTATAGTATTTAATAGTTTAAAAACCCCTCAAACAACAAACAAACACCTCCCCCCCCCCAAAAAAAAAAAAAAAAAAAAAAAAAAAAAAAAAAAAAAAGGAAAACAAAACAAAAGCCCAAACAGACAAAAACCCCCAACTCAAACCATTATGGGTAATATTGCCGGGGTTTAAAATTTGGGTTTCTAAAATGCTTTTAAATTACTTATTCTGTAAATAATATATTCTAATCTTGGATCCATGGTTAATCTTGAAGCTCTTCTTGTAAGAGGACATATGATAAGATATTCCTCGAGTTTTAAAAATTGAAGAATGAGTTTTAAATGGTCAACACTTTTCAGTGAAGTGTTCATGAAATAAAACATCTTTGAAATGTATTCTCACAATTCCTACTTCTTAGGCCTGTTCATTTACAAAAGAGTGCTAACCATGGCTTTTCTGTTCAAAATTCTAAAAGAACGTACTGTGTGATATTGGACAAAACAGTGTTTTCTCAAACACATGACTTACTGTGGAGTATGCAGCCATGTCAGGCTTCTTAAGTATGAAATATTTTTCATACCAACAAAAACAAGCATATGGAATAATATATGTTGTATAGCTCTGTTATCAAATGACTGCATGCAGTAAATTGAGGCCCTAAGCAACTGTTTCAGTGATTGACTTTGAAACTGGAACACCTGTGCTTTTGCACGAGTGATATTTTTCATTGTGTAACTAAAGGAGTTAACCTGCAGTTAGGAACATTTCAGCTTCTGAATATGGATTTCCAAGTGCTTTTTTTAACATCTGAGTATACATCCCTTCCATGTCAATATATGTTCTTCCCATAAAAGGAAATCCTTTGCTTTAGCAAGCCTATTGCCCAGGCATCTAGAGCTCTCTGCATAGGGAGGAACTGAGTTTCTACCAGGAAATGATTGACAGTGCCTGGGAAAAGTGCTCAAATCCTGTTGATTTGAGTCCAAGGTAGTCATGGTTCTTCAGAATCACTGCACAGCTCTGATGGCAGCATGTCTAGCGATGTATGATAGTAAAACTCTCAGGATCTTTGAGAAGTTTTCAGGAAAAAGACACAGGCACTGAAGCATATTGTTAAATAAAGATCTGTTTTGATTGAATTCTGTGAAACATGAGCACTGAATGCTAGATGATTCTGTGATTTACCTCACATCTGAATGCAATTGCTGTTTATGTCTCTTACAATGGATCCTCATGGGCCGCTCAAGATCTGAAGTAGTTTTTACTGATAATTATGTACTTGGTGACCTTAAATGTAACATAGATATTTTTAAAAAATCCTCCCCTTTTATCCACGTTAATTATAGTTTTTAAAATCAGATTGCAACAGAAGCTAGAATAGTTCTGTTACTGGAATGGATTGATGAAGTGTTGTAGGGGCCTTTAACATATTCCACTTTTCTTGTTGGCAGGATTTGAGAATTAGTATTAGTCTGGAGTGGAATTTTTAGACAAAGACAATCTGCTTCTTCCCTAATTGTTCTTACAAAGAACAATTTTACTTACCATGAAAATATATTGAAAGAGTCCTTCTCTTCTGCTCTAAAATCCTAGATTTAAAGAATACTGCTGCTCTTGAGTACTCAGAGATGGACATGGTACTTCTCAAATCCCTTGCACTAAGTTAGCCTTAACAGATAGGATTGAAGTCTAGATTTTGTAAAGGTTACCTTCTGTTCCACCATCTTGCTTGTCTTTTTGTCTTGGTACTTCTGCCACTGACTATTGTTTTTGTCAAACTTAAGACTAATACCAGGTATGGTATTAGTACTTTCTGCTCATGGCATTCTGCTTACGAGGTTATGGAATCATATATCATATTGTGTATTCTGTTTCTAAACACAGAATCTGTTAGTAGTGGGAAATGGCAGTTCCTGCTACATAGACTAGTATTTGATGCTTCAGTTAAGGCTCTTTTGGACATAAACGTGAGCACCGAAGTGTTCCAATTTGGCAAGAGTATGTCATGTTTAGCATAAGCTATGAAAGGTTTTTAAATACAGCTTTATTTAAAACTGACTTTGCAATACAAGCATTCTGGAAGTAACTAATGAACCTACTTCATTTTGGCCACTGTTCATTTCATGAATAGAGAAACACTAGGGCTTGGCTTCTTACATTTAATACCTATTCTGATATTTGTGCAATGGCGTGGCTGTTTCTTGGTTCACACAGAGGTTTTGAATGCACTGAACTCTGCTGGTTCATTCAAGTACGGTGTAAGGAAAATTCCTGTTCATAAAAAAAGGTCATGCTGAAATAACTGATTCTTAACAAGCACTGATTCCTGGTTTTTGATTAGATGCTTCCTGACTAGTAGCAGGCATTTATTGCTGAATGTTTTTATTGAGTTATTAAGTATAAGCCTCTAATGTAAGCAATTCAATTCCATGCAAAATAAGTAAGAAAATTCCA
Organism: Empidonax traillii; assembly: GCF_003031625.1. NCBI lineage: Eukaryota > Metazoa > Chordata > Aves > Passeriformes > Tyrannidae > Empidonax > Empidonax traillii. The sequence continues at coordinate 1,502,307 of NW_020955201.1, forward strand.
GATTTATCTATCACACAAGCATTCGAACCAACACTTCTGCACAAACTGTATAGTTTCCATTTTGTTGCTCAGTTTGTCAAAATGCTAAGCAGTTTCCTGAGACATGATTTTTTTATTTTCATCTGAGTAAAGGAGTGACACCTACCTCCTATATTGAGGTTAAAAATAAGTATGTGCCTTTCCTAAGTATAACTTAAAATCTGAAGTATTGTTTGCAGAGTGGTTGGTAATCTAGTTCCAGTACAATTACTGCATTGTACTTTGTCAGCCTCCACCAGCACAATCAAAGCAAGCGCATGAGCTGTCAGTGGAGATATGTTTCTTTATGTTATTTCAGTAGCAATACCCAAGGGTAGTACTGATACAGCCATGGAAAGTCATGTTCACAGAATCATGTAATCACAAAATAGGTCAGGTTGGAAGGCATCACAGTGGATCATCTGGTCCAACCTCCCTGCTAAAGCAGAGCCATCCTAGATTATATGGCACAGAATTGCATCCTAGTGGTCCTTGAATATCTCCAGAGAGGGAGACTCCAAAACTTGTCTGGACAATCACGTGCATGGTCACCCACACAGTAAAAAAGTTCTTCCTCATATTCAGGTGGAACTTCCTGTGCATCAGTTTCTGCCCATTACCTCTTGTCCTATTGCTCAGCACCACCAAGAAGAACCTGGATCCATCCTCTTGGCACCCTCCCTTCAGATACTTATTGACATTGATGAGGTCTCCTCTCAGTTGTTTCTTCTCAAGGCTAAACAGGCACAGCTTCCTCAGCGTCTCCTCTCAAGAGAGACGCTCTAGTTCCTCTCATCATCTTTGTAGTTCTCTGCTGGACCCAACCCAGGAGTTCCATGTCTCTCCTGCCCTGAGGAGCCCAGAACTGAACACAGCACTCCAGTTGAGGCCTCACCAGGGCTGAGTAGAGGGGCAGGATGAGCTCCCTCGGCCTGCTGGCAATGGTTTTCCTAACGAACCCCAGGATACCATTCACCTTCTTGGCTACAAAGCCTTGTTGCTGGCTCATGGATAGCTTGCTGTCCAATAGGACCCCCAGGTCCTTCTCCACAGAGCTGCTTTCCAACAGGTTGGTCCCCATCCTGTGCTGGTGCTTAGGGTTATTCTGTAGGTGCAAGACCCTGTACTTGCCCTTGTTGAGTTTCACACAGTTCTTTTCTGTCGATCTCTCCAATCTGTCGAGGTCCTTCTGAAGGGCTGCACAGCCCTCTGAGGTATCGGCCACTCCCAGCTTTGTGCCATCAGTGAACTTGCTGAAGAGGCATCTGCCCCTTCATTGAAATCATGGGTGAACAAGTTAAGCAATACTAGCCTAATACTGAACCTTGGGAAATACCACTAGTGACAAGCCTCCAGCTAGACCCTCTGCCGCTGATTTCAGCCCTCTAGGATCTACCATTTAGCCAGTTCTCAATCCACCTCACTGTCCACTTATCCAGCCCATACTTCCTGAGTTTGTCTATGAGGGTGTTGTGAGAGATAGTGTTGAAATCCTTGCTGAAGCTGAGGTAGACAATACCCACTGCTCTTTCCTTGTATAAGCTGCTTATCAGTGAAACACCCAAGTCTGGGTATGGCCATTCTTCTCTACCTGTTAGGGCTCTATGGCACAGCACTTGGCATAATTCCTTGGCTGACAGTTACTATGCAGACCTGTGTACCTGTTTCCCTTTCAGCCTCTGTAGTGGCCTGTGCAGGGCACTGTTTTCTTCATGCACAGTGTTCATACCAGTATATTTAAAAAAGGATTGTGCCCTTTATGATTGTTGTGAATCTCACTACAGTGGGAAGTTGCCTTATTGTACAAGGCATGTCATAGGGAAAAACAAGATTTTGAGTCATCCTAGGGTGCCTTCAGTGATCTGAGGAGCAAACTGGAAGCCTGTCAGCAGTGGTATTTGGGTGTCTCAGAGTGTTCGGTGTATGTGTGATGTGAACAGTCAGGGAAACAGATCTGTCACTCCCAGTTACAGGTCAATATAGGTTCAACCTCTACATCCAAAATTCAATAGAGTTTACTAGGCTGTAAGTTGTCACAAGGGAGGGACTTGCTGGTATGCTCAGAGTAATGTTCCTACAGTGCTCAGTGGGATGATTCAAATTGATTTGTTATTTATGAATATAAAATTATTCGTTTACCTTTCTAGGAGTCTAATTCAGTTCCTTGATACAAATTTAATAATCCAATTCTCATGTTTTGATGTGGACCAGTGATTTTTTTTTTTTTTTTTTTTTTAACTTAGCATGCAACTGTAGTGCTCTGGATGGTGTTGCAAATTGTTTGATGATGAGTTAATGGTGGTAGTGATGAAATGCATGTTTATTTGGCCCAGTTCGTTCTACTCACTCATTATGTAAGTTCTGATACTTCCACAGGTACTGGTACACTCTGAGGTGTCTGCAGTCAATGTGCGAGTTGTGCTAATCGTTTATTTCAGGGTGTTTATTTCTGCAGGTTAAGTGCAAAGGCTCTCAAAACTGACTGACACTTCTTAATGGTAAATAAGTGGTTTGTGGGTTTTAAGATGGAAATGAAAGGCATGACAACTGCCAAGCCTACTAAAATGAAAGGATTTTCACATGGAGAAGGCATGACAGAATTAGTAACTTGGAGATGCGGAAAAAGATAAAGTGGACTTGGTTAATGGGGCAAGGAGTGGTAAGCAGGTGTGATTGTTTCTGTAAGAAGCCCTACAGGGAAGCAAAATAGAGGTTTAAAGCAAATAAGGATCTGAATTAAAACTGCTAGGAAGCAAGGAGGAATTGCTAAAGATTGTGATACCATATAAGGAAACCTTATTTTACTACAGAAATATGTTTGAGACAAGTTCCAAATGTAACATAATAAACAAGGAAAATATGTATTCCTTGTTTTTGCTGTTGTGAGCAAATTGCTAAGAGATCTAGTGTTTAGAATAGAAAAATTATGACTAGTATTAGTTGAGTGTTGCCTTTCAAAGTCAAAGTTTTCTGCATGGGCTTCCTGAGCACTTAGTTGAGATTGGTGCATATAGAGTCGTTCATTTTTTCACCAAACAGACTGTTTTGTAGGATTACATACCTGTGAATCACAGAATTGTTAAGGTTGGAAAAGACCTCTAATATTATCAAGTCCATCCATCAACACAGAGCTACCACTATGTTTGCTATTAAAACATGACTTCAAGTGCCAACTTTGAAGGCACTGCTCTGTGTAGTGTTATGTAGCCATAGAACATATCCTATAAAACCATTGAACTTTATAGATAAATAGTCATGTATATGTATTAACTACTAACTGTATACGAAAAACTTGCCAAGTAACTTCAGGAACAACTCCCTAAACTTAAGTTGACCTTAACTTAAACCTGATTCAACACCAAAACATAACCGCAAAAGCAGATCTGTGAATGTAGGTGTAAAACTACATAAACCATTGGTGGTATGGGAGGGATTTTGATCTCGTTACTTATTTGTAACTTGCGCTTTTTTTTGTATCTCAATGCTTGTTTTGAGACATGAAAGTTGTTATTGGATGTGTGTAAGACAGAAAGCAAAATCTGAAGTTGTACTCATTACACAAGTACACAGAATGTGTTTGTTCAAGAATTTTTTACTTTTAATTTTAAGATGTCAGTCACTGTCCAGAAAAAGATTTTATTTCAAAACAGTTTCCATACAATGAAAACCAGTGTTATGCAATACTTTCCTCTCGAACTACCATACAGTTTTTATCAAACTTGATAGCATATTTAAGAATGTGGAAAATTCTATGGTTTTCTGTTGCTTTGTACTGTGTTTGCCGAAGTTCTTGACTTGGACTCCTTAAACAACATTGACCATGCATGGATGCTGTAGTTTTGACAAGGGCTGCTCTTTTAATCACTCTTCTAATTTCTTTTCAGGGATCTCTACTCAAGCTGCCTAGATTAAAAAAAGCTTGCTACAGCTTTAGAAACAAGCTGGGGGAGAGTATTTTTTAAGAGTACCAGGACACTGGGGGAAAGCTGTAGGCTTAGTATGCTAATACTTTGAAAAAGCAAAAAGGTTTTTGTCCTATCCTAAATCTGAGGATAATCAGCAAATGCCTGAGAAATCATATGCAGTGTTCATGTTGTCTGATCTGGAGAAAAATCACCCAGCTATTGTAGAGGCTCAGAATTTAGTGTGTGCTAAATTACCACTTGCAAAAACACATATAGGATGCCTACTGCAGGAGTTTGCAGTCCTCAGGACTGCTGGAGAGTGTGTGTTAAAAATCCAGTCTGCTATGTGGAAGGGTCTGCTGTGCCCCTGGCTGTAATGGGCTGAGGACAGCACAGGTTTTGTCCAGTCTCCACCGTAAATTGGGAACTTGGAGTGTGGTTGTACTCACGTTCTGAGCACAGGACTGTTGTCCTGTTTTGGGATGTGGGGGCATCATCTTCCTCTGAAACTCTTAGACTGAAATATGATGGCTGAAATCTTGCTCTATTTGCAACAAGAAAATGATCTTCAAGATACAAGATACATCTTGTTGGACTTACCTTGAAAACTGTCCTATGTTTGGACTCCAGATGCTTCAAAGCCAGTAAGTCTGCATAATGCACTGGAGTTTCAAGTTCTATATTGAGGAAATAGAAATTGCTGAAATGAATGACATAAATGTTCATTCTCATGGACTTTACACTACTCAGTAGAACTTGCGAACTATCAAAGCTGAGCTTAGTAGGAACGCCTCACTGGACATGCTTATTCATCCGCTTTGTGTCCTACTGGTTGGGGAAAATAATTCTGATGGGAGATTTAAAACTTCCATATGGTCGTCACTTCCAGATGGCCCATGGTGGTTCCTTTTTTTTTTTTTTTAAACTCAGTTCCTCCGTGGGCCACAGTCCACTCACCTGATACCATGTCTGCTGCCTGCTCCTGCTTGGGCAACTCTTTGCTCCAGCTCCTGCTTAGGTAGCATTGCCCATGTCTCTTTTTTAATTCATCTCCAGTCCTGGGCTGTTCTTGTGTCCACCCTGATCTCATCCCCCATGGTGCAGCAAATTCTGTACCAAAACATGGTCAATTTAGCCCAGTGTGTGGGGGGAAATTTTAATTTTTTTAGCATCATTAACACACCATAAGAGGAGGAAAGCAGGACATCAACTAATGTTGTAAAAGTTCCTACCTTCTTTTCAGTGACCTTATTGTTTTTACTAAGACAACACAATCTCAGCCTTGAAAATTTGTAGGTTTTAGGGCACTGAATATAACTTTGGAGTGATGGTAAGCAATAGAGTGGGAAAAGAGATAAACAAAAAGAGATCATCACCACTAGTGTTGGCATGATCTGAAAGAACCAGAACACATCAAAGAATAGATACTTTTTTAAAAAAAGAGCAAATATTGGATATGGATTAGCAAGAAAAGTTCTTTCTAACTTTCTGTACTAACCTAAATTTCTTTCATGAAGTTTTAGTTAGTGTAATGTACCATTCCTATATCGAGTAGTGTGCATTCTTTTGTGAAGGCTGCATTAAGATGTCAAAATGGAATGAGTGGTTGAAAACTGTTCATTCAACTTTTAAGACATGGGATTATCTCCTAAGCATAACTTGGGACTGACTGCATATCAATGAATGAATTTCTGTATTGATGATGAAAAAAACTGGTATGACTCTGCCTGCTAATGATACTTCTCATGCTTCTTTAGTTCTTACATTGCTACTCAAGTCCAGGAGGACTTAGCACTTATTTCTTGTTAGTCTATGTTTGACCACTGTAATGTTGCAGTCTAAGCCAATTAAGAGCAGCAGGATATTAATGTTTTTGCCACGCCTGAGTGGACATTTTTAATAGTCAAAATTGTGTTACTATGGCATTCTTGTTAGTTTGTTTTCTTTTTGTTCAGAATCAGGATATTTCTGGAAAAAATGAATTACTATTTAATTAGTGAGTTCTTATTTCAGTACCTATTAGTATCTTTAATGAATACTAAACACTTTCTGGTTATGAAAGATCTTAGAATCATAGAATAGACTGGGTTGGAAAAGACCTCCAAGATCATCAAGTCCAACCCCTGATCCAACTCCAACTCCAATTACTATATCATGGCACTAAGATTGAGAAGAGAAAGATGAAAAAGGAAGAGAAGAGAGGGAAGAGTAAGAAACTGGTGGGGGTTTTTTTTCCAGAATTGCTATTTCTTATTTAAAGCTGTGCTTCCTTTTCAATTCTATATAGGCAAAAATAGGGGAATTTTTTTTATATATGGAAATATATATTGTATTTTTTTAGGGTATATATTAATTTTTTGACTACTTAGCAAGGCAAAGAGGAAACTATTCTCCTATTTAACCAATATTCCTATACTTAATAGTATTTCAACTGAATTGATGAAACTTCCAGACAGAGAGCATCATGTGCATATGTGGATAATGGAAGAACAAAACTTTTATATAAAGATATTTGGCTGAAGTTACAAATATTTTTGTATGTTTTATACAGTACCTTTTTTTTGTTTATGGATGTTTTAGGAAATTTAAAATCTAAATAGGTCTATTATATTGCTACAGAAAAGTACAGATGACTTAACTGTACAGCAGCTTGGAAGGACTTCAGTGATGCATCAGGGACATACATTATTTAGTGTTGGTATGAATACATGCACTTGTAAAGCTACAAAGAATGAAGGTTTCACAGCACATGTTCCTAGCCTTAATTAATGTTAGTTTTAGGGAAATTGTATTAAATCAGCCAATTCAGTTCCAGAATATGGCCTAAAATTGATTGGAATAATCAGAGTTTTGAAAGATTTTGGAGAACTCATACGTGTAATGCAATGTGCAGTGTAATGAAATGAAGTTACACGTGTATTAATGCCATTTAGTTTAAAGGGATAGATGGGTGGTGAGAGCTGGGAAGATGATGTGATGTGTCTGAATCTATATTAGAGATGCCTTGGAAGACTTGCATTTTGTTGCATATGTATATTAATGTACTTACCTGCTCTATGCAGCAACACTTACGGAAGTTCTCTGGCAAGGTTTATCATGCAAGGTAATTTGTGTACATTTCAATGGGCAAACTGGCAGATAACTTGTGTGCAATGATAGTACACACAAATTATGTTCATAACCTCTACTCTCTTATCCTTCAGGGAACAACCCATCTTCAGCACCCGAGCTCATGTCTTCCAGATTGACCCAAACACTAAGAAGAACTGGGTTCCCACCAGCAAGCATGCTGTTACTGTGTCCTACTTCTATGACAGCACAAGAAATGTCTACAGGATAATCAGTTTGGATGGCTCAAAGGTAAATTTTATTTCAGAAAACCTAGTTTCATCATGCATTTTTGGATTTATTTACTAGTCTGGTGTCCTTTATGTTTCTTCTGAGATGTTTGTGTAATTATCTAACAGGTTACTGACATGTTAAAGTGGAAACATTGCCTCATTGCATGTTTTAAGTGTTTATTTGAAAATTTATTTTCCATGTGGTTGTATTTGCTTCAATAACTGTTGCTGAATTCAAGTGATAACCTGTTGCTTAGCTAATACTATGAGGAGGATAAAATGACAAAAATTTGTACATAAAGTACAAATAGGGTTACAATAGCATGTTTTCATCTCTGCAATCAGTCATTTATCAATATAATTAGCTTTGGCATTGTAAAGGGCATCTGTTCAGTGCCCATAATCACTTAGTAAATCCTTTGTTACGTAATCTTCCAATTTTTGCTGTAGAGAATTCCCTCCTAATAAAGCCTGCCTAATAAAGCTTTCCATGGTAAGCTTTTATCAAAGCTCACTTGGTTTGAGTCTTGAAGGGAAGGGGTTGTGGTTTTTAATTTTTTTTTTTTTTACTTCCCTACTTTAATTAGAAAGGATAATGTGCTGAGCTGCTGTTGCAAGAAATGTCTAAGAAATCAATTTGATGTGCAGAAAATACTTGACTGTTTCTAAGGTTCTACCCCAAGTAGGTATAAGAAGAGTAACTTTACAAACAGCATATCAGAAAACTCTGCAATAAGTGTATTAAAGAGATACAAAATGTAATCAGAAGTTGTGATCCTTTCCAGAGACTTTCATTTGAAGCTTCTGGAAGCACGTTAGTTCATAATCACTGGAACTGAAATACTCTTTTAGAACATAGCAATATTCACAGAGATTTTGGGACTGTTTATTAAAAGCTGAAAAATATTACCCTGCATTTTCTAAAATATCCAGTGTACTGCTATTTTAAATGAGAAAGAAGAATTTCTATTGCAAATAAGTATTTAGGAAGCAATTTCATAGTCAAAAATCTCTACTTCAAGTGATTGAGGCTCTGGTGTTAAAGTCTACCAGAATTTTTCCAAGTTTAAGTCTTACTTTTTTTCCCTTCCCAGCCCTCCTTCAAATGATTCTGTCAGTTGTGTCAAATAATTAACATCCCTTTTGAGTGACTGTTTATGAATAAAAGCTTAGAATTGGAACTAGATGATGTATGAAATCAAGACTACCAGTTATAAAATGTAGTGCTTTAACTGATCTGGGGAGTTTCCAAAATCCTTATTCTGCTATCCACTGGGGTTCCTTTGCCTTCAACCAAAGCTGCAACTCCTGCCAAGTGCCTGCTGAATTAATTTTTCAAGTAGTCATTCATCTATTTGTTCTTTGTCTAGTGCAGCACTCCCTTTACATTTATGGTACTATTGGCAAGCTATATTGATAATGCAGTTTATCACTTTTATTTAATCTGTGAGTGCTGCAATCCTAATAATGTTTTTATCCAAGTCCTAAATGGCTCAGATCTGGAATCCCAGTCTTGATTAGGAAGGACTCATTGTTTTAGGCATTCACAACACTGCTCTGAAATATACACAGGTGAATAGCAGGATTTTAAGAAGGATTCCTGCATAATTCCTGGAGAGTTCTTTTTTTTTTAACTAAACCCCTATCTTTTTTAGCATGTCTGCACATACCCAATATGGTATGTACAAAGGGCTAAATGTAAACATAAAAGATTCTTGTGTTTGGAGTGCATCCAGATAGTGTCCCTGTTGTATGGCATTCAACTGGGTGTCAGTAACACTACTGGCAATACACATGTTGCCAGTGGCCAAAAACACTTGTCAAACCCGTTTTGAGAGTGTCATGCCCCTCCCTCAGAAGGAATAGATCCAGCCAGGTTTTGTTGCATACGTGGGTGCTGATGGGGTTTGCAGCACCCTTTGGATTTGTGTGGTGGAGAGAATGACATGAATGTGGCTGCCCAGTTGCTCAGGTGCTGAGCAGTAAGACAGTGTTGGCAACTCACGTGGATATTCACTTAAGACTGCAGTAAGAGGGGGCTGAGAGAGAGATGCTTTAGATTTGAGTGGTAATCCTATTTCTGCCCCACACCCCTCCCTCTTTTTAGGACAGTGGGTTTCAGTAGTATGCCTGGATAAAATGTAACTTCTGTATTGATAGTCTAAAAGTCATTAAGTCTTTCTACTTGAAAAAAAAGGATGTTTTAAAGAATCTCATTCACCTATTGTATATTGCAGATTCACGCTTGAATTTGCTTAGTGGGGGTCTTTGGTTTATTTTATAAGTGAGGAATTTTTTTTTTTTTTGAACCAGATGTTTACTGCTTACTTCTAATGCATTCTGTGTAATTTTTTTTCCTGAATTTACAGTCTTGTCTTGGAATAACTTGCATCAGAAATTAAGCATGTCTCACTAACTTGACTATAAAAAACCATTCTAAGACCATAAGGTGTTCAGTGTACAGGCTGTATTTTATAGTCATGTGTAATATTTGGAGCCCTTTGCCCACAGCAGGAAAATCCTGTAATCTAATAGAACTTGAAGCTGATTTCTGTGACCCTTGAGTAAATGTCTTTTATGTAACCCTTTCCTCCTACCACTCTCAGAATCAAAAGAAAACCTGAGCAATAAAATTTCTAATGCAGTATGGCATGACAACATTGAACAGTTGTTGCTAAGGCTTTTGCTTCTCATTAATTATATAGTCATTTCAGAGTTCCTTGGAAAAATGTGTTTGAGTACTTCTTTCTCCTGGGTGATGGAATGAAGCCTCCATTATTTCTCCAGTAACAGTGCAGGCAGACATTAGGATTATTCCCAGAGTCCCACTGTCTTTTCCATTCAGTCTCTGAGAAAAAGAATGAGATCAAGTAGTGTAGTTCTTGCCATTTTAGTTAACTCTCTGATAATCAATTTTTTTCACAGCTGCAAGATAGGAAAACAAAATTAAAATTTTGTGTTCACCAAAAACAAGAGAAGACTCTGGAAAAGAGTGGTTTTCCAATCTGTAGGTTCCGTCAGCCTTGTATATATTATTACTTTTTCAAGTCTCCCATCAGTGTTACTGCATAGATGATTTTTGTTTTAATAACTGTCTCACTTTAAAGGGATAATCTTTTAAATGCTTGATAAAAGTTTTAAGTAAGGCCTGTAAGCTCTAGAGTTCAGTAATCTTCCTTTGAAGAAGTTAAAAAATACTGTGTCTTAATAATTATTCCTATCAATTTTAGCACAAGATAAAATCATATTTGGCTATTACTGTATGTCTTGCAGCTGTTGAGTTTGCAGTCAGTAAAATGAAAAGCTCAGACACATACCCTATTTTCTCATAGCTAAAATAATATGAAAGGAAAACATGAAAGCTATTTTATAGTTCAAAAAAAATTCTGAAGATAACTAAATCAGTTTTCTTCAAAAGCTAAATGTCTGCTTGTCAGATTGACTCTGTTCTGTTTTTAAGATATTCTTGTTCATTTATGCAAATAGCATTCTTGAAAGTTGATGAAATATTTGACACTTGTTACACTGGTAACTCTACAGTGAAATCTGGATTAGAGGAGAGCAGTTAAAGCAGTACCTGTTTGAATGTGCAAGACAGGCTTAATTATAAATTCTGATTTAAAAATTAATCTTTATTTTTTTTAAGCTGAAGATATGAAAGATTGATATTCCAGAAGTAGCTGACACTGACTGTATCTGTAGGATGCTCTAGCGCTGCACTTTTAAAAGCAGAATTTAACACTTTAGAGATGTAGTGTACTAATGTTTTAATTCAAAAAAGACTGAAAGCCTTGATTTTCTCATAAAGTTGGTAAATCTAATGAAAGGGCTCTTCTTTTTTTTTTTTTATCACTGGGAATCTAGTCTTTCCAGTGAGACACTTGAGTGCAGCCTCCTTATTTTTCTCTCCTGGAAATAAAGGGAAGAATTACAGCAACTCTTTCTCAATATAATTATCTTTTTAAAAAGTTTTCTTCCTATGTTTCTCCCTGCAAGGAAGCAATTTGACAGTCAATGTAACCCAGCATAAATGCAGACTGCTGTCAAACAGCTATCCTGTCCTGGTCCAGGCAGTCTGTTCTGGTTCCCTGTTCGGCAGCAAGCCATGTGGTCAGCTGAAGCAGTCTCAGCTAAAAACTGGTTGGTTTCTCCCAGATTTGTCACTGGGTTAAGCTGGAACCAGCTATGCTGCTATCACTGCAGGAAAAGGCAGCCCTGCAGGCTTTAAATCTGCCATTTACTTGAAGGTCTTAAGTCCATGTCATCATCCCTGGCTTCATCTTCCAAACTGAGAAAGTTACATCCATGACATAATATGCACACTCTCAAATCTGTGATGCAAGTTCCAATTAATCAGACATTGGATGGACCTGGGCTTAAGCAAGCTAGACAACATAGTTAGAGCTCAAGTTGGAAAAAGAATCTTTTCTACACAGTCCCCAGGATATTTAATTTCAAGTATATTATTGTGGACAGCTTCCACAGCAAGTGAGATTGAGCATTAAGTGAACCTGCACGGCTCTGTTCTGTTTATTTCAAAAGTGGGCTTCCAAGAAGTAATAGTGCAAAAGAGTACAAGAAGCCTACAAGTAAGACAGAGATCCAGAACACCTCCTTTCGGAGAAGTCCACCACTCTCTCTCACATTATCTTGTTTGTCCTATGTGGCATAGACAGCCATTTTCTGTGAGGTCGGTTGGAGGTCATACTGCAAGTACAAGCCTACTGGCTTTGTTTGGGCTCCAAACCCTATGCCTAAAGAAAGGAGAATAATGTTTCATTTACCAGTGACTTTGCTGAGCAACTTCTCCTATGTGGAAATCTGAGATATATTTTTTTGGACACTTATTGCTGAAGACAGTTCTCCAGTCTCTGGTCACACGGCAAATCTTGTCTTTGACCTGGCGAGGCTCGTTTGTTCAAATGTAAGCTTTTAGGGATTCCAAAATTTTCCAGAAATTGTTTACAATGGTAGCTAAAATTTGCATTTTGAGGCAAAGGTTATCAGAGACAACTGCCTCTTTGATATTCTCAGCTTTGAAATTCTTCAGATTTGCTCTTCTAAATTAATGTGAGTATAGTGGAGCTGCCAAAGCCACTGCAGAAGATGCCAGTTTTGTTAAATTTATCTGTTCTGCAGTATCTTTACTTGTCTTTTTATATGTTGCAATACAATTTGTTCTCCTTTCTTTCAATAATCCTCTCTACCACTTAATCTGAGAATCACCATATGCATGTGGGAGCTGTTTGTGGGTTTAGCGAGCCCCTCAGCTTAAAATTTGTCAGTCTTACCCTTACAGAATTCATAGAAAATTTTAAGCTGATAGTAGCAGTACTCCAGCAAAGGTCAACTCCTTATTGTAATATCCATCCAGAAGACCATATCATACAAGTAGTATAGACTGATTTTGACTTCTAGAAGATCTTGGGCTTGTGAGAGCAGTACTTCGTTTCTCTGATGTTGAAGTTTCACACTGTCACCATCCCAAGAAAATGTTATGTTCTTCACATCCATACAGTTTGTGCTAGTCAAAGAATAAAAGAAAGTTTGTATTATTTACAGCAGATAGTTTGGACCATGTGGATTTTGTTGTTGCTGCAGGGTTCCTCAGTAATCACTGTCTTTGACCTGCCAGGGCTAAGGCAGAACTTATGTTTTCATAGAAACAGGAACCATGCACACAGCTGTTCAGCAGATTCTCAGCTTGGTACTGTGAGACAACTGCAGTAGGAAATACACTGACGATAACCTTTGGAGGACGGTAGCTGGCATGTAAGAAAAATTCTTGCTGAATTGTTCTGCTCATAGTGTGTACTATTTTCTGGAAAGTTTTTAGGACATTGTTAGGTGTCACTTGGGTGTAACAAAGCACCAGGCATTCATGAAAGGGGCTGTGAATTATTTGACAAATGTGAATGAAGCTCTTAGTAGCACCAGACATTTGAGGCACCTTGCCTGCATTTCACTTCAAATATACCTGTCTTTGGGTTTATGGCTAATCTTTCTTGTTCCTATTGACTGGTTGTAAACTGTACTGACCATAAGTTTTTTAGTTAAATGAAACCCACCGGTATCAGTATAAGACTTTATCCTGTCATACTTTAAAGTCAGCTGGACAGTTCCACATCGCAGATTTTAAGTATGCTAGACAAGCAGAAATACTGTTGAAATCCATGGTGAAACTCCAGTTGCTTTTAATGGAATCAGCAAATCATCTAATAGTTGCTTTTTGTGTTTACATTAGCAGAAATTACATGCTTGAGGATGTGCTTCTTCCATCCTGTAGATAATAAGAACTAGAGAAGAAAAGTTATTCCAAGGGTAGCTCTGCTTCTGTAGTTGGTGGATGACCCTGCCATTGTTAACCTTGCTTGTATATGTGTAAAGGAAATAGATTCTTGTAGTACAGAAATTTAAAAAGAAACTGTGCTCCTTGTTTTACTGTATGTTTTTCAAGGGAGAATCTCATATGCAACAGGGCAGGGGTGGGTAAACGGTGGAGCTTCCAGTGGAACTTGAGAGGCCTTTGCCTTAGGGGACAAACTTTGTTGTTCTTCTATGCACATACTTTAAAAAACTTAAAGGACTGCTTGCAATTGTAAATTGATGCCTTGTCCGTCCCCCCTCCCTGCTTTTCTCCTTTTTACAGAATGTGTGCAAAAATATACCTTTGCAAGTTTAGCTGTGATTGACTTAAAAAAACTGTTCTTAACTCTTAGTGTGTATCTCAGTGTACAGATACTTGCCTACAATGTTGGCATTTTCAATTATGAGTAGTCTTAGAACCACAAACCCTTTTTTTTACAACTGTTACTTTTTTCAGGCAATAATAAATAGCACCATCACCCCCAACATGACATTTACTAAAACATCTCAGAAGTTTGGCCAGTGGGCAGACAGCAGGGCTAATACAGTCTATGGCTTGGGATTTTCATCTGAACACCACCTTTCAAAAGTAAGTATGACCAGCTACTGAAGCCATTTAAATATGTTTTATTCCTGTTTGCTGTATCTTGACTCAGTTCTCATTACTGTTGTTATTTAAAAATAATTTACAAAAAATGTTCTGTATCAGTCTTTATTATGTAAAAGCACAAGACTAAATGTAATACCTTCAAATTTTCTTTCAAGTGATGGAGAAAAGGAGGGACATTAAAGCCTATCACAGTGTATGTTGTTAATGCGTTTGAAGTATTGACTTGTTGGTGTTTTGGGTTTTTTTTGGTTTTTTTGGTTTTTTTTTAGATTCCATTACTCTTTTTCATGATAGAATGTAAGGAAGTAAACAATTTAGTGTTTCTTCTCTATCTAGATCTTCTAGGAAAAAAATTGCTGGTAGTCTTCAGATGCATTTTTGTCTTTTAGGATAAATGTACTTCCACTTTTCTACTATGTAGTGCATCAAATTACTGATATTACAAAGTTTGCAGGCTTAAAGTAAAGGTAGTGGGAAATATATTCAGCGTAAAAAAAAAAAGGCATTTTCTATTGAAATGTAAAAGTTGAAATGTTTGCCCAAAAAACTCCTTGCCATAAATGAGAGGTTCTTTTCCAGTCTGCTAGTGCAGGAGGGAAATACACCTTATTCCAAAGAAAGCAGTAATCTCTATTTCTCAAACTGATGGTACAGTTCCTCTGAGCACTCTTCCTGCAATATGTATTCCTTTTGCTGCTGCTCTGGTAGACAAGTCCGGGAACCTGTACAAGACTGTCATTTTTTTTTAGATGAGGAATTTCAATTCAGTTTAAGAACCTGTGTTTATATTAAACAAAGAATTTTCCTATTTGAAATATACAGAAGATCTGGACACCCCAAGTGCAATTAAAGGAAAGCATAGCACATATTTAAGTAAGGAATAATGATGACTGGGTATTTAAAAAGCAATCATAGCAGCCCTCTTGAGGAAGTTCTTGTTGCTATCCAAGGATAAGTATGGGCCTGCCTGAAAGCCATTAAAATGAGACTCAGTTCAATCTGTTTTATTTGGAGAAGTGTCAAACTTGTTGGATTTCTTCTTTTCATAATCAGATAGTTTTCCTTTCCACAAAGCAACAGATTTGTTCTAGAACTTCTTTTCTGTACTTGATTTATTAAAGTCCTTTAATGAACAACCCTGTTGTATGTAAGTTGTGTTGCAGTAGTGTCTCTGGGCCCCAGTGAAAGATCTCAAGTTCCAAGGACCAAAAGGCAGCCTGCAACCACAGAAAAGACTTGATCTTGTCTATGACTGATTTCCTCTAGTTAATGATGTAATAATCAGAGCAGACAAAGTATTAACTGTTTACTCTCACATCATTGTCTACTTATCTTATAGTAAAATGTTTGACTTTGTACTGTTTGTTTTTTATTTAAGTGTCCATGTCCTCCTGAACTAATTGCTAAAGTCGAGTGCAACATCAGTAACCTCTTTCTGTACAATTGTTGTGACTGAGAATCAGTAGAGTGAGACTGTCTGATAAAAAAGCAATGGCACTTCGATGAACTTCACATCCAAACAGTATAAAAGAAAATTAATTAAACATTTATTTATTTTCATTAGACCTTTTCTCTGTATGTTAGACAACAAATTCATCTCAGGGCTGTTCCATCAGAAGTTGGGGATACTTGAAAGGCATCTGTGTTGCAAAACGTTCCGTTCATAGGATCAGGATTTGTTAGCGGAACCCCTCTTGCAGTATAAGAAATAGAATGCCCCATGATTTTCAGGAAAAACTGATAATTACTTTCTCATTCAGAATATGTTTATGCTTTTGATAGTATCCTGATGTATGAGAAGAAAAATTCTTTTTAGAGTTTGCTGTCTTACCCTTTTGAATTAGTTGATCTGATTTATTCTGTAAAACTTAAAAAGTGTACTAAATGGAAAGTGCCACCATGGATATTTATGTAAGCCTCATGTAGTCTTCCTACACAATTTTTTATCTTTTCCTTAAAATTTTGATTCTCCAGAGAACTTTTCCTTTCATACCATGAGACCTTGTCTTTGTTATTGAGAAATTTTATCAGGAAATAGCTATTATCACCTGACTATCATAAGGAATTCTGGAAAAATTGTGAAAATTTCTATTGTTTGCCTTAAAATGGCCCTTTCTCAGAATGATGTCTCTTGATCTGTCTATTATATATCTTTTACAGTTTCTATGGCTGTCATACAGAAGACCATATTTACTTTTTGTCTTCAGCCATTTATTCTAAACCTCAGCATTATTTTTTCCACTTAACAATCCTCTGGTCTTAAAGCTAATTTAAATAATAGGTTACTCATCAGATTTTGAGGTTTAGGTACAACTCCTGAATAAGTATTGTCTAGTTCTGATGATCTATTGCCAATTTCATCATCTGTTCTAAGATAATTTTTGGATGCTGGATTAAACTTTCAGGAAAAATAAGGTTTGAAATAATCTGACAGGTGAAATACAGGATACAAGTGGAGAGAAATTACATTTCCTCAAATACTAGTAGCCTACCGGGAGAAGACAATAAGGGTTTTTGGGGTCTTCTGAAGTAAGTGAAGTTCTGATTGAAAATAGTTGATAAGGTTGCGTCACATAAGAGGCCTTTATATCTTCTAAATACAGCGAGTACAAAACAGTTTCATCTGTTGTGGCTTTGCTCTGGGTCAATTTGCTTTCCACCCCCCACACAATTACTATTAGCTGAGAGAAGGTTTATGTAGACAAAAGAAACTGGATTTGGGGAAAATAGTAAATCTTTATTACTAGCAAAATAAAAACTACTAAAGAACTATATCTACAATAATTCTACTTAGGTAAAAGTGTTATGTATGTACAGAAATACTCCTTCCCCCTTTATACCAGTCCAAGGAGGAGAAGCAATCTCATTCTCCATTCTCGGAGTTCCAGCTCTCTCTGTAGTAACTCTGCAGCAGTACTCTTGTCACGGCTGGAACTTTTTCATCTCTCTCTCTCGCTCTGTGTCAGCCTTCAGGGCTGGGCCTACCCCCGTCCTGGGCTAAGACTGAAGGCTGGGGGTTCCTCAGGTCCTGAAGGGTCTTCCTTCCATAGGCTTGCAAGGGGACACTTGCTTACTATGGATCTTCTTCCACGGGGTTACAGGGGATAATGGTTTAAGAGTTCACCCCTGTTTCCCTATGGAGGTCCCTCCCCATGGGAGAACAGTCCTTGATAGACTTCTCAGCAGGGGTCTAGCACGGATCCCACACACACACACGGATCCCCCCCCCACACACGGATCCCAGCATCCCTACCCGAGCCGTTATTTGCTCCAGCGTAGGTCTTCTCAGGGTCACAAAATCTTCAACAGCAGTATGGATCCACACACACACGGATCCCAAGCTTACCCAAACCATTCTGCTCCAGCGTAAGCTTCATTCCCCTCAGGGTCATATTCAGGGTTACAAATCTTCGACAGGTCTCTGCCTTATCTCAGACTCTCTCACGAAGTTTCAATTCTCATCGGTACATCCACAAGCTCTTCTGTGAGCTGCATGGGGGGTCTCCTCACCCCAAAAAACTTTTACAGGTGGCAGGGATTACTTTTCAGTCTTTTCCCTGCTGAAGAGAGAGAGAGCGAGAAGGGGGGAAGAAGCAGGCCCCCCTTTTCCTTTCTCTCTCCTCCGGCTGCCAGCTTCGACCTTGGAAGTTTCTTATCTCTTCGCTGGAATTTCTCTGCAGCAGTTTCTGTCTAAGCAGTTAGTCTTTCTAAAGTTTTTTTTCTTCACTCTCTTATGAGAGAGAAGGGAGGCTTCAGTGCCGCACCTGCCCCGCCCCCCGGCCCAAGCCAGGGGAGGAAAGGGCCTTGGCCCTCTTCGGGCCTGCCGCTTCTCTCCTACATGGCTGCTACCCCTAATTTTAACTGCGCAGCCAGTCTTCTCTTCCATTTTCTTAAAGATGTAATTAGCAAAGGCGTCACTGAAGTTTTTGATTGGCCTTTTTGTCTGGAAATCACCTGGACATCCTCAGCCCTAGGGATGGGCTGGTGGGCAAAACCACGACATCATCGTAGGCTGTTACCAAATACATTTAGAAGCTGTTGTTGAAGATTCCAATGTATTTGTAGAATCATTTCAGTCTTAAGCTGATCATAATAAGGTAATGTTCTGTAGGACACAAAAGCAAATGCTTGGCTACTATAGCGATTAGTGTAGCGTCAAGATGAGATCTAGGAAGACAGTTTTTTTCTCTACCCAGAAAAACCAGGCCCCATTCTTATTAAACTGATCTAATCTCTCAAGTTTAATGGTACATGTGTTTCTAAATTGCTGCTTTAGCAATTGATTCAGTGTTCATATATGCAAGTGTTTAGTTCAGTGAATTTGTTCTTTAACTTGATTGATGTCAATGAACAATCAAGAAATGAACTTGATTCAGTATTTCCACTGTTGCTTTCCTAATTAGCAATTGAATTATAAATGCAGTTAAAATTTGGGAAGAAACCAGTATTGTTTCAATCATAAAAGAATGAAGCCCACTGAAAGATGTAGACTAATGGTGACCACATTAGCCTTCAGAACTAGATTAGTTATTGTCAGGAGGAGGGTAAAACCTGAATCTAAAAGCAGCTGTGTAATGCAGTTTGTCACTATTATTAGCCATCTCTGAAGTGAGTTTTTTTAAAACTATCAGCAACAGATCGTGTTTCATTGCATTGTAATTTTCCTGACATGTAAACAGTGTACGTTATGTCTGAAAGGTGTATCACAGGGTAACTCATTTAAATGAGTATTTCATAAGGAGAAAATTTTAAAATTCTACTGACACAAACTGACTTGGTAAAATACAAAGTGCTGCATTCTGTTCTACATGTGTTGTATTGCTTCATGCCCACTCTTTCTTTCTCTCTTTCTCTTTTTTTTTTTTTTTTTTTTTTTTTTTTTTTTTTTTTTTTTTTTTTTTTTTTTTTTTTTTTTTTTTTTTTTTTTTTTTTTTTTTTTTTTAAATTTAACATATGTACCTTCAGTTTGCTGAAAAATTTCAGGAATTCAAAGAAGCTGCACGAATAGCAAAGGAAAAATCCCATGAAAAGATGGAGCTAACAAGTACCCCCTCTCAAGTGAGTCTTATTGCCTGATTCAAGCATTGTACTTCGTATCTGTTCTACTTACTGTATTCTTACACAGACATGTATTAAAAATTAACAGGGTATTTCTCAGTTACTGTGAATCCTCTCATCAGTCAGCAAGAATGTCAAGAAGTCTCAAGAATACGTTTCACATACACTGAAGAAGTGTCGAAGGACTTGCTTTAAAACAAAATTGGGCTTTTTTTAAATTTCTTTCTTAGAACTTTACAAAGAAAACGAGTAAACATGGTTATGTAAGTGAATCTATAGGAAACATTTTTTGTGTGTTTTCTTATTGTATCCATGAAAGTTCAGGTGTTGCACTGTAAATAACTTTTATAGAACAATCATTGCAACAAAGATGGAAGTTAAAAAGGCAAACTATTTTTACTTATTTCCTACTGTGTAGTTTTCACTTGTGAAATGTGTTAAAGGAGTATGACAGATTCACATGCTAGTTCTGGAGTTTTACTACAGTTAGCCATGGTATACAAGAAGACTTTATAAAAAAGTCTCAAAATGTGAAATGGGTTAATAAAGGCCTAGTAGGAGGATAAGTTACTATATTCACATTTACATTAGTCATGCCAAAAATTAATTATGAATACTTGAATTAGCTTTGAGAAAAGAAATTGCATGAGGCTTTTATGGCCCCTTCCAACCAGTATTTTTGACTCAGTGTTGGCTATTTGCTTTAAGCAAGAGTAAAGACAAAGTAATTTCTTCTCTTGTAGAATGCAGCAGCTTTAAGACTGCAGCAGGAGTTCCTGAGTTGAGTAGGTTTAATGCAGATGAGTCTTTTTTTCTGGAGAGTCTTTGTTTATTGAACCAGTGCATCTCTTAAGTGCTTTGCACTCTAATAGGCTTGTGATCTTTGAAGGAACAAGGATGACAGGCAGTTTGCAACATGTTGTACAAATAGTTTTATTGCCACCAGAAAGCTGTATCTAATGGCCTTCCAAGAAGAATTAGTGGAAAACAGAACATACACAATTCATACTGCTTTCCCAGTAGGCATTTTACTCAAGTACTAAGTTGGCTTTGGCTATTAATGGAAGCCTGCTTGCTCTACTTAAAGAGGAGAAAAATAAGGCAGTCTTTTTTTATTAGTTTTCTTAACTGTCTTTAAATTTATGATAAATTCCACAGAGACAATGGAAGTGGGTATTTCAATACTATACACTTGTTGATAACATACACCTGGCTTTAGAAACAGTAAAGTGCTTCAGCCAGGCCTCTAGTTTCTTGATGCTATAAGTAAAAAAATTACTGTGCTTCTCTTTTGACATGTTGTTTAATATTCTGGACTCAGAAGTTAAATCTGACACTGTCAAACTGGGTGACTTATTACCTGGTTTGGATATAGGTTTGAACTACTCACTCAGAGACAAGATGTTTTCATCTAGCAGCTCCTCAGTGTTAAAGCTTTCTCTTAAACTCTATGAGCTATTACTATTGTTCATTTTCCTTTACAGACTTCCTTTTACAGTTGAAACCTAACATTTTATATTGTGGGCAGTTACAGAAATGTTACCTTGAGTGGTTCTATAATGCCTGATGAGGGCTGCATTATGGCACACTTAGGAGTAATTTCATACTCAGACCTTACTTTTGTTCTCTTGGGTTTTGCTGTGTTGATAAGCTGGTGCATTATTCTGAATTATACAGTTAGTGCAAGTACTGACACATGAGCATAGTAGTCTTCAGATTCCAGTTTCCCAGAGAGAAGGGAACTGAATCAAGAACTTCAGACTTTGGAACAGATGAGAAGATGGCATCATGGCAAACTGCATCACTTCCGTGGCACTGGAACTCATTCAATTTATGACTGGTAGGAAGAGGGTGCTTGGTAGTGGGCAGGGAAGGGGGGACCCTAGAGACCTGTGTAAATGACCAGGAGCACCTGTGTCATTTTCATCATCTGCTAGGAAGTGGATGCAAGGCATCTAATTCAAGTGTTGTCTTTCTCAATCATTATATGGTTCTTTTTTGCCTTTTGCATAGTGATCCATTGCAGAGAGGGAGATTAAAAGAGGAAGGAGGTATTTTCAGGGATCAATCAAGACTTTGCAAGAACCTAGTTTTTTTTATGAAGCTTTGACAGCATTGACAGGGAGGACATTGGGAGGCAGCACGTGAGAATCTCTGTAATATTAACCCAGTTTATAAAGTGTCAATCCCTCTGCTGTCTTGGACTTGCAGATGTTCTTCTACACTAAATTAGTAATAGGTAGGAAGATACATATAAAAACTGGAAAATACACATGTCAAAACTGAAATAATGTTTTATTTATTTAATGTTGTATTGCTTTAAAAAATGTCACAGAATCATAGAATCAGCCATGTTGGAAAAGACCTCTGAGATCATCAAGTCCAACCCTTGATCCAACACCACCGTGGTTACTAGACTGTGGCCCTAAGTGCTACATCCAGTCTCTTAAAAAACTTCTGAGGATGGTGAATCCACCTCCTTGGACAGCCCATTCCAATGTCTGATTACTCTTTCTGTAAAAAAATTTCTTCCAAATATCCAACCTAAACCTCCCCTGGCAGAGCTTAATATTGTCCTTATTATTTACCGATTAATTCAAGTCCCAGATATGGTACATTGTCCACCCTCTCTACTACACAATTCTAAAAGAGAAACTAAGTGCATGTACCTTTTTCTGCCTTGATATGCCCTTAAAGACTGAATCTTTATTAAAATGTCTCCACAACTAATATAACAAAACACTGCACAAGGTACTTGCTGTTCACTGTTGTTTTATGCGAGCCTGCAAATACCACTGGTACATGTGAGTTTTAATTCTGAATGTCCTGCAAAAACTTGTGAATCTGCAGAGAAATAGAAAACAAGAGATAAAAGCATAAATATCTCAGAAATTGAATATATATTTGTAGTTCAAGTACTGATCAGACTTTAGCCATGTTGAAACTTAGAACAACCTTGCCTGAACTCCACTGAAGTTAGGCTGCTTCCCTCAGGTGTTACAAGCTTTAGCAAAGTGTTTGTCCTATTAAGTGCCTCAATGGCAGGAAACCGTAGTTGCATGGATTTGGTTTCATCTGGTGGACTATATTATTTTAATTTTTTTTGTGTAAAACAGGTAGTAGAAAGAAAACAACATACAGCCTACTTTGCAGTTACTTCAGTAGCAGGAGCTCCTTTTCGCCTAAGCAAGGCTGATGCTAATTTTAAACTCTTCATTCTCACTTTAATACTGCCTATTCTTCTCCTATTTACCAGCAGGCTCTGCTTTAATTTCCCAGATATTTGTCAGAGAATAGATAAAATCACCATTTGCCTTGACTATAAAAAGAACGTAAGCTTGTCCAGAGAAAGACAGTGGCCTGAACCAAAGCATTACGAGAGAAGTGCTGCTTTGTTATGTGTCAGTCCAACTGAGTGCATGGTGCTTTCTTGAAATGAAAAGGAAAGCATTGTTTCAGTGTCAGAGAACCTCTACTTTCAACACATCCATTAAGATGGATTCAACCCCATCCATTAAGATACATTCATATAATAGTACACACTTTATCCATACCTGGTATGTCTGGAGGCTTTGGTCTAGAAAGACGTCTGTTTTGAGACTTCTAACACCACTTATGGACATAGGTGCACTGTCTGGTGTCCATTTAACTCAGCCTTAGATAATAAAAATTTGCAATGCTCTTGGCTGGTTTACATAAAACTAAAATACCAGCTCCCCTGCTTTGTCACCTCCTGTTTCCCAGATACATTTTTTAATATAGGGAATTATTTTGCTCTTGTCACAAACTCATGGATCTTGCAGTGATAAGCCACCTGTGATGTATTCTCAGTAACAAGCTTGGTCATGCACTAAGAGCAACACTTTGATCTGGATTTTACTGAGCTGCATAAAGCAATAGCCTGAAAATTGTGTCTACCTCCCCTCACATTTTTTTCCTCTTTTTTAGACTAACCTTAATTAGGTTTGACTGCAGAACCAAAGAGAGCAGTTTGTGCATTTTGCAACTGCACCCCATCAGTCTTGAGGAGTTTTAGCCCAACCAACTGGCATATGAACCTCAGTTGTTTTTTTCTCTGAGCTACACCATACTCGGGTAGTTTTTTTAACGTCAGTCATTTCTAATTAAGACCTTTGTTAGTTTCTGAAGTTGTGTGGTGAGTAATTTACTCAAAATAACCTTGTCTGTGATTTTAAGCCCCTTCTGTGCAGATTAAGGAATAGCTATTGCCTGAAAAATTTTAGAATCACATCGTTTTTAGTACAAGGTTGATTTAGCAAAATGGTCCTGGTTTATCACCTGCTGTATTTTTCTTTGTAGAAGTACAACATCTACTTAAAGCTAAGAACTTTCTGGGATGTTGTGTGAATTTTTATACTGGAACAAATATTACACATGTGTCATGGTGTCTGAATCAGTAACTGGCAGACTTATGCCATTTCTAATCAGTAGTAAACAGAGAAGCACTATGAAGAACAGCTGTGCCAGAGAAGTGTATGGAATACTTAATGAGAAGACAATATTATACTCCATAACAAAACATGCTGGATTGGTTTTGTTTGTGATTTTGTAACCACCGACTCCTTTTTTTCTGTTCCTTATTTAGTTACCATTAAAAGGTGGTTTGATTTGTGCTGTGAAGTGTGCTTCTTTTACTTTAAAGACTCTTTTGTGAGCACACTTTTTTTTTTTTTAAGAGGTTGAAATCTTTTGATTAATCCCTTACTTTTATGTTTAGTATAGATATTGTAGGCACTGTCATTTTTATACTGCTTGGGATCACTAGAGTCCTGCATACCCCTTAATAGGGCCAGAGCTCCTTTAGACAGTGCAGATCTCTGACAAACTTGCACATTTCTTTCCTTCTACTGAGTTTATTTTTGTGCATTCACAGTTCAACATTTTAATAAGTGGGCTATGATTTTATGTATCTAATAATAGTGTTGTAGGAATTTTGTAATAAATATATATGCCATCTAGATTTTGTAGGGTGTGGTGTGTAATTTTTTAGAATACCTAGTGTAGTTTGGGAAGAAGAGGAAAGAGAAGAAAATTTCAACTCCATAAAGGCTTTTATTTATTGTCAGTGGAAACTGTTTATCAAATGTCTATCCTGTCAGAGGATAATAATAGACGTAGCCATGTGTAGAATAATTTATTTACCTCTTTATTTTGGCAGCTCTGTTCTCCTTTCACACTTAATTATACACACAAATGTACGTGCTGGCCTAATGAAGGGTAACATAAAATGCACCAGTGCTTTCTGCTCTGAGGCAACCATTAAGTTTTTTAGGTGTCCAGTTACATAGCTATATCAGAAGCTATCCGGGCATAGGTGGAGTATCCTCCTTCCCAGATAATACCATGACCATCAAGATCTAGACCAGGCTAGCATGCCTATGAAAATTTTGCCTGTACTCTGCTGAACAAGCATTCTTTACAAATGCCTCATAGGTGAAACTGTGAACAGACAGGTGCCCTTCCACTGTTCACTTTGGTTAATAAACATACAAAAGCTAGATTTTGAAACAAATATCAGAATTGTTTGTTTCACTGTGTTAGGATATGAAGTACAAGACAAGAATCCTGGGTGTCAGTAGTCACCCACTGTGTATGAGGATGAGGGCTGAATGTAATTCCAGGTAAGAGAGAGGTCTGTAGTAAGTGGAAAGCTGCATACTTGAAAAGAATTCATAAGCCAGTGGTGTTTTGTACAAGATAATGTGAATCTTATGGTAATACACTTCTATATTAAATGCACATGATGAAGTGTGATAATGAAAGATGCTGGACATCTGAACCTCATATTAATACTACCTAAAATTTGTGTATCATTTAAGAATTAATACTAGTGCTTTTATGCACATAGCCTTCCTGAGCAGATCAGTTGGTAATTTTGATGTGTTGTTTGTTTTACTTAAGGAATCAGCTGGAGGGGATATTCAGTCTCCTTTAACGCCGGAAAGTATTAATGGCACAGATGACGAGAGAGCGATGCCAGAAGTGACGCAGAACTCAGAACCAAGGGCTGAACCAACACAGAACGCATTGCCATTTACCCATAGGTACAGATTCCATTCCCACATCCTGATTAAGTGATACCTATCTCCTTCCTTGTTAAAGGGACCTGCTCCTGTATTGTGTGGGGGAAAAAAGCAAACCCACTCCTCCTCCCAAAAATAGACCAACTTTTAGATTTGCAATATAATCTTTGTTTTAATAAAAAAAAAAAAGTATGAGAAAATCTGTTGGAGTAAGATTTGGGGTAACATTACTTTATAATCAGCCACTGAACACTGGTTAGTGTAGGTGTCCCTTTAACAGGAATCATTATTTCACTGTTGGAGATCTTGGTAAAATTACCTGCTTCATAGAATATTCCAAGTAAATTATTTTTGCACACACATCAGTCACATTGTCTATATGACTGATGGGACTGGATGTCAACTGTTTGTTGACAACTTTTTGGAAGAAAAGGGACTCTTGCAGCACTTTTGGATTATGAAGTTTAAAGCAGCCTTTAATTGAGCAATTCTCTGACAAGTGTAAAATTTTTCAACTTCTTTCAAAGTGCAAGAGAAGTGTAGGTCTGCTTCAGACTGAATTATAATTTGTTGCACTAGGAATGCTGTGCTTTGTTGTTCTTTAAGAAAGGTAGGGCTTTTTATTTAATGATACAAAGTTACAATGGATATATCTTGCCTGTTAGAAGTAATTGTAAATGAGTCACTCTTAATAAAACACATAATGTACTGGGACCATTGAGAGTAAGTGAAACATTTTATAAACTTAGAACACAGCTAGAAATACTAGATTTAATTTTCTCTAAGTGTTGTGTAATTCCATTTAAGTAGAGTTTGAGCTTTTGATCAAAGGTTAAGGAATACTAGCACATCAGATGTGTCATGCAATTCAGAGTGAGTAGATGTGAAACTGAAATTGAGCAGGTTTTCTCAGTTTTTGTAAGAGAATAATACTATAAAACAGCTGGAAAAATTAATATACGTTTTCAAATGAGAAAAAAACCAAAACAAAACTTGACAGTATTTTTTTAACAGAGTGATTGTGTTTATTTTTATACTGTCACCAGTGCATCTATTATATGTTTTAGAAGAAATGGTGCACTGTATGAGTGCAATGTGCATGTTGGAGGAGTATACAAATGTTGCACATCTGTCAGTGTTCTGTAATGAGTTCATTTAGACTGTTTGAGTGTTGAAATTCTCTATCTATATTTTTGTGAAAAGAAGCTGTGATAAAGTCCACACATGAATACTGTGGTTTGTTTTTTCAAAAAATAATATCTTGAAGATCTCCCCTCTGTTCAGCATATGTAAATGTGTTTTCTGGTATGTCAGTATAGTAACTAAGTTTGCTCTCCACTCAGTGTGACTGGAAATGCTCTGAAACTACACAGTTGTCATTATTGATGGTGTAGAATAGAGATTTCAAAACTTTTAGATGCATTGCATTTTTCTATCTACTTTATGTATGCAGTGAGAGCCTAGTTTTAGATTTTTATTCTGTTAAATACCACTAGCTGTAATTGGTTTTCCAACAATACCTCTGCATTTTGACATTCACTTCTCATGTTGATTCCTAAAAGACCAATGTTTTGTCTTGCTAATTAACGGTTTGCTTCGAGTTTTTTAGTGAGCTGTTACTGAAGAAAACCTAAGTTTTTACACCCTTTGAAATAAAGTAATTTTTGGAATAGCTAAGGGTTGTATTATAAATAAATAAAGTTCATTTATTTATTATACATAAAGATGCATGAAACACATGCACAAAAGAGATGGAAACTGAAGCCTTCAGGAATGTGTTAACCCTGCTTAACTGGATGTGTTTTTGTAGAGGCTTTTTGTAACAATAAATTAGCAACTGGGTAGATACATCTAGCTGCTTGTGCTGTCTGAAAATGTTCTCATGCAAGCAGTCTGCTCACCCTGATTTAAAAGGAAAAAAAAATTTAAAACCTTACACCCTGATCATTGGAGAATCCCTGGACTTCTCATATGTCAAGGGTACAGAAAAGTATTGTGCTTATCTTTGTTCCCTGCCCTTCTGATGACATGGTGTGTATGTGGCACTCCATGTGTGATGGAGAGGAGTTGCTGAACTGAGCCCTTTCCTTGTGCGCCCTAGTAACTTCCACTGATCCTGAAACTCTTTCTCCTGATCCTAAGTTTCAGCAAAGATAAAGTTTAGTCAGCACTTTGGGATGAGGAGGGTAATGCTGCAAGGGCATTTGAGTGTCATCTTCTTTGTGGCAATAATTTTTACTTATTTGCCTTTAGTCCAGAAGCTGCTAATCAGTCTCCAGATGCTTTTCAGAAGAAAAGGCACAGTGGATTTTCCTCAATGAGTTCAGCTGTAAGGTTCATCAGAGTCAGTAAGGGTGGACTGAAATAACACTACCATAGCAAGTTCATTTCTTACATAAATAGGAAAGCTCTATTCTGCTCAGGACATACTTATCCTGTTAAGAGTGAAAAGAAGTGGTCCTCAGTGTAAGTTGGAGCACAGGGAAGGCATATGTGGGGCTGCATGGAAGGAACCCAGGCAGTCATGGTGCAAGTGTCGGAGCTTTCTGTGCAGGATGAGGTGCTGCAGCATTGTGTGGCAAGGGTGGCTGGTGAGGTGTGAACTGTGTTGCTGCCAGGAGGAGGGTTGGCAAGCACAGCAGGTGTCTCTGTGGCAGATGATACAGAGGGGAAAAAGTGTGAAGGGGGCTACTGTCAAAGCAGTGGTTTAGATAAGGCGTTTCATGTCATTTTATGAACTGGAAGAGTCTGACAGGGGAGGAAAAGGTCAGAAATCAAAGGTGTGGAAGTCATGCTTTAGTTTACATCCCACTGCTTGTCATTTTTAATCTGCACACCTGAAAAATGTTCAACACGTCTTCACTGGCTAGAGATGTCCTCTGCAAACGTTCTTCTCTGCGTTCTTTATGTCTTAGCGTAAGTAGTTAAAGCTTGTTATTTCAGCAGCATAAGTGCAGACTACATTTGTATGTATAGATATTTTCTGACCGCTTATACTGAAAAGCCAAAACCAGCATTACTTAAGTCACCAGAGTTTTATTAAAACTCAAATATCTTTTTATTTCAATAAATAATTCTATGTATTGAAATTAACATTCTCCAGAATATGTCTAAAATCCCATTCATATGCCATGAGCGTGTAGGGCTGAAGTCTAGTTGCTTCAATTTATTCTCATCTTGAAAGTCCTAATGTTCTTCACAAGTGGTGTAACTCAAATCAACTGCTTGAGATAAGGGTATTAAACAGAAGTCTTGCACAGAAGATAAACTCCTGTAATTAACTATCTTGCCTTTTTAAAACTATACATGATGGTTAATGTTGAACTAAGAAGTAATATTATTGTGAACTCTCACATCCTATAATATGCTGTATAGCCTGAGCACTGCTCTTGTGGTTAAATGTTGCCAGAACAACTGGAAATAAAATGTAGCCTAAGCCTGCCACTAGAATTTTTAAAAATCTTGTCTTAGATACTAGTCAGTCCTTATCTGAATAATAGCTGGTCAAGGAAGACTTTTTTCGTAGCAGAGACTAGATTATCAAATATAATATTTAAAATAATTAAGACTAAAAAAGTACGTATTTTTGTTCTATGTACATATTTTTGTTCTTAAGTAAATTTTAATTTCCTCAGACATCTTTCTTGTTTAAAAAATGTTTCCCACATTCTTGAAGCTGTGATTTTTTTTTTCCTACTAAAACTGTTGATCATAAAATGGGATTTGGAAGAAAAAAATTGCTAAAAAATTTTAACTACTTTTGATGCAACTGGCTTTTAAATAAAAGTTTTCAGATGACCAAGAATGCATCATGAGAATTAAAACTTTTAATAAAGCTATTCAGTTTTAGTATTTGAATTATATTGTAAGGCTGAATAGTGTATATGGTGAACTCTACAACTGCTGCTTTTTGATAACTGGAAAACTTGCTCTTTCACTCTTGAAGAGAATATATTTGTTCATAAGAAGCTTTATTCCACTTTTGGCACCTTAAGAAGCTGATAAAACACATTTTCAGAAAAAAAATAGGAGAGGATTCTTCTGGGACAAACCTTGAAAATCTTCGATTTTCTGTTTACCATTACTTGCACTGTTACCTCATTTTTTCTTGTAACATATAAACTTGGAATTTCTATTGCATAATGTTTGGATCAGACAACGTATGTGTGTGTGTTTGTTGCTTGTTAGTTGAAATTCCTATTTTTATATTCAAATGAGTTTTTAATAGGGAATTTTGACTCATTGCCTTAGTGAAAATGGACTTAATTCACATGATGCTTATATTATAGATATATTATTGTCTAGATAGGTTACTATTTAATAATGCTGCATGTAAATCCAATGCTGTACAACAAAGAAAAACCAAAAATCGTGCTGCTAGATCTTGTTCGTTCACTGCATTTTCATTAAAAGTTGTAAGAAATCTCTTTAGTAGATTTTTCACTGGATGTATTAAAACTGCTCACTTCTACAAGCTTAAACAATGTGGTTGTGTTACAGTACAGGTACTTTGTGAATCATATGGAACTGTTAACTTAGCTTTAAGGAAAAGTTTTGAGTTAATAATTATTGTGGTGGTTTGTAATTTGAATTTCTGCTCAAATCCTAGTATTTGGATGTTCTGTATAGAGTTATACATAGCTTCCTTACCAAGTAGTCCTGAGGTGTGCATTTCTTTGTTTAAAATTCTTCATTTTTAATGTTATTTAACCTGATCAGAGGATAATTCATTGTTGTGAAGAAGCTCACAAGTTCTCTAATCCAAACTCCTGCTCAAAGAACAGCTATGAGATCAGATCAAGCTGCTCTAAGCTTTATCCACTTGAGTTTTGAAAACCTTCTGTAATGGAAACTGATAAAGTCAGGGATTTTTTGAAAGGTTTCTGTATAACATAAAAGACAGTAACTGTCTTCACATCACGCAGCACTATTATGGACTGTGACATTTTAGGGCACACCAGTGAAATTATGGTAAATTCAGTTGCTCTGCTGAAGAAGATTACTATTTCATGAGTCATTCTCAGAGAAGAAACTCAAAGGTGATATGTTCCTGCTGTCAGTATAAGCAAAGAACTGGTTAATATAGAAACTTAGACCTAGATCTTGACTTCGCCTCAACCAACATTTGTTTGATGTTGTGAAGGCCATAGCTGTGCTGTTCTGTGGCCTCCTGTGCTCTACCAGCAAGAGCCTGGTGCTCACTCTTCCTTCCCTGACCCAATTCTTGCTGCTTCCCAAACTCCTGCACTTCTGCCTAAGCTGCAGGGATCTAGTTAAAGTAGAGTCTCCTTCAAAATAAAAGTTCTTTCTAGGAAATTATTAATTTGAAAGGAAAATCTTACATTGTGTTTGTATAATTATTTTTTATGTCTGACTTTCCTGATTTTGGCAATTTCTGACAAATTCTTTAAGGTATCTTTGGAATACCTAGTAAAGCATTTTCATAAGATATCTCTAGTCTGAAAGGAGAGATGGAGAGGAAGAATGACCATGTTATATGTGTTGGTTAAGTGTTCAAAATTAAGAAACTCTGGAACTAATTTTAGTAGCTGAGGGAATGGCTGAGAGCAGAAAACTGAAAATAATCTAACGCTTAAGAGAGTAATTTCACGATCTCCCTTGAGCACCTAGGCATGTTCTAATTCAGAGCATGTGAATTGCCTACTTCCTGATGTTTATTTAGTGAGAGCTCCAAGGGAGTGATGCAGATGATGTGAACTGGCTGTTTGAAATTAGATGATATAAATACTGTCCTCAGGGACAAGTAAGCGCTCTTGAAACATACCTGTCAAATACATTCTTAGAAGAGGAATATAATCCTTATGCTATTTATATTAAAAAAACTCAAACAAACAACCCAAGCCAAGAAAGTATTACTTTTACTCTGTAATTTTCCCACTTTAATCACTTACATTAGGGGAAAAAAAGCTCTGTTTCAAAAAAAAAAAAAAAAAGAAGGAAAGAAGAGAAAGGATGGAAGGAAGAAAGAGAAAGAAGAGAAAGGAAGGAAGGAAGAAAGCAAGGGAGAGAGAGAGAAAGGGGAAAAAAAAGGAAGGAAGGAAGACCTATCCTGATTAAGAAATAAACTTTCATTTTTTGAAGTAAATCAGTTGGGTTCAACCTATCCAAAGTGTGGATGACATTAAAAGATTGTTACTTCGGCATCTGTAAACATGGTATTTGTGGGTTGGGATATGTGATACTTAACACTAAATCCGATTCTATAGGGTGAACGGTTTGTGTTGGAGTTTTTTGTGGTGCCTGTCATTTCACAAATATTACTTATGTTAATATTCTCAAGAATACATTTTTTGGAACTGTGTTATTCATTTAAGGAGTCTACTCTTAGCATGCAGTGACTTTTTTGGTCACTTTTAGGCAGTGGGGGAGCTATTCTCTTTATTTTAGATTTTCCAAGTAATTTAGTTGAATAATGAGCTTTTTCTATTGAGCATTTTGATACCAGTGTGACTACTTGTTTAAGTTTGTGAGCAGTGTCTGTGAAGTTTGGTTTATTATTGTACATATATTTTTTAGAATGTGCTGATTATTGAGTTGTAATCATCTTTCAAGAAGAATTATTAAAGCAATGTTTTTAGAAGATCTTATGTAGACAGTTGATACCTCATGTGTTCTTTACTCCTACTTCCATCAGTGGTTTTGATATTGTTTAGTGTCATCATAGGAAACCTTTCAACCAGTAAGTAGGGATTAGGTTTAAGGATTAGGATTAAGAGAACTGTAGCACCTTCCCCATGAAGACAGGCTGAGAATGTTGGGGCAATTCAGCCTGGAGAAGTGGAGGTTGCGTGGAGACCCCATAGCAACCTTCCAGTATCTGAATGGGGCTTACGGGGAAACTGGAGAGAGAGACTCTGTAGTGAAAGGAAAAGGAGTAACATACAGACTGAAAAAGGGGAAATGTAAGTTAGATATTAGGAAAAAAAATTTTCACTGTAAGGGTGGTGAGATACTGGAACAGGTTTCCCAGGGAGGTTTTGGATGCCCCAGCCGTGGCAGTGTTAAAGGCCAGGTTGGACAAGGCCTTGAGCTACCTGATCCAGTGGGAAGTGTCCCTACCCATGGCAGGGGAGTTGGGATTAGATGATCTTTAAAGTCCCTAACGACCCTTAACATTCTATGATTTTATGATTCTATAAGCTGCAAACTGAACTTTTGTCAGGCACCATGAATCCAAGGTCCTGTCTGTAATACACCACAGATCTCTTTGGGGTGTCTTTTAGAACATTTTTTTTCAAAACTGAAAGGTGACATTAGTTTCAAAGTGAAGAGGCACAACAAAGAAATGCTGCAGGTCTCAATACACTGTTCTCCAGAAAAAAAACACAATGAAAAATTTTGAGATGAGTCAATTTTGTAACATTGTTTTTCATTTTAAAGTTATCTGTGGAAAGACCTAGTCCTTTGAAACTACAATGTCATGCTTTCTTCAGATTGGAAGCCTCACTGGACACTTACCATTTTTCAGCCTCCCAGTAAAGAAACCAAACCAGAAAGCCAGTAACACCTCAAGTTGCCAGGGGGCAAAAAACCTCCCAAAACACATAGCTATTGATCTCTTGAGTCTCAATGGTTTTTCAAACAGTCATGACCCTTGAGAAAAGAAGAAAATATTTTTCAGAAACAAAGGTGGAGGAGAAGTTTTGCAAGACAAACACACTTTCCATCAAGTCTGATCACATAAATGTCACTGTCTCCTCCTCAGTGGGGATAGGAAAGGTGATGCATGACAGTATTTAACGAAGTAGGTTCCATGAAACATTCGTGCCCATCCTTCAGCCTAGGATTAAATCACTGAATCATAGAATCATAGAATTAACTGGGTTGGAAGAGACCTTCAAGATCATCAAGTCCAATCCTTGATCCAACTCCACTGTGATTGGTAAATTATGGCACTCAGTGCCACATCCAGCCTCATCTTAAAAACCTCCAGGGATGGTGAATCCACCACCTCTCTGGGTAGGCTGTTCCAATGCTTGATTACCCTCTCTGTAAAGAATTTCTTCCTAACATCTAACCTAAACCTCCCCTGGCAGAGCTTGAGCCCATGTCCTCTTGTCCTGTTGTTGGTTGCCTG